>NC_089162.1:1500000-1800000 GCF_009819655.1 Sylvia atricapilla
TCCAACATCCTCATGTGGCAGGGAAGAGCGGATGGAGATTGCCAGCCTGGCCCGGACCCGCAGCCCTCCGCAGGGAGCTGATGCAGTGGGGAGTCCCCGACCCCTTGCAGTCTTCCCTGAGCCGAGGCGCAGGGAGCAGAAGCTGGTCAAACCCACCTTCGCTGGACATCCCAGCGGAGCAATTTACGGCGGGGCAGATCCAGCGCAGGCCTGCCGTGTGCCTGCCCCGTCCCGCTCCCCATCCCGCAGCAGAGCGCTGCCCGGCTCCACGCACCTCCCGAGCGGGGCCGCGCCCGTCCCGCGCCGCTCCGCGCCTCGGCGCAGCCGGGAGCAGCTCGGAGGGCTCCGGCAGACGGCAAAACACATCCTGGAGAGCAGCCGCAGCCTGCGCCAGCCCCAAACCGCTCCGAGCATCCGCCGCTCCCAAGGAAAAACCAGGATGGAGAGCGGCTCCTTTGGTTTTTCCGTTCCCTCGCAGCCAAACGCCTTTCTCCTTCCTCCGAGGAAACGTTCCAGCCCAACCCCAGTCACATGCAAAGGGGTCAGCAGCTGGAAAAGCAACACATCAGCAAGTACTGGGGATTTTTTTTCCTCTTCTCTCCCAAGAAGACACAGGGTTTTCCTAGAAAAAGCTCAATAAGCACGAGGATTATTACAGCTGGAGGACAGAGAAGTGTGAAAGCAAAGTGATGGGAACTTAAGAAACACCGAAAAAAAAAAAAAAAAGAAGTTGCAACGAGCAGCATGAAAGCATCAAATCATTTCCTTTCCTCGCTGCAAAACCAAAACTACTCCTGCAAGTGTCCCTGGGAGCAGTGTGTGGAAGAGGCCCCAGCCTGGAATGGGTAGAGCAGGATGAGATCCCAGTGAATCCAGGATCCCAACCTCTGCAGCAACAGGACCACATCCCTGCTCCTTACAGCCATCACACTACATCTGAAGGGAAAAAAAAAGGAAAGGGGAAAATAATATATATATATATATATGTATATATATATATATGTATATATATATATATATTTTTTTTGTAAAAAGAAAGCACAATAGGGAAAGCTGTGGAGAAGCAGATTCCATGCTTCCAGCCTGCATCAGCTCTGGAATATTCGAAGCTAAAGCAATGGGACCATCATTTCATCAAAGAGAATAAGCAACAGAATACATGGGATTTAGAGTTATTGCCAAATAATTAATTAGCAGGATTCAACCTGAGAACTGCTGCCAGCTGAAAACCTCTGAACACAGGCACGGGGAGGGCACTGGTCTCAGCATTCCCACATCCTGCAGCCGGGCATCCACCTCTGAGGCTGGTTGCAAGAATGGGGATAACACAAGCTATAAAAATACAGACTTGCAGTCATCAGTACAGCTGCTCCAGAGTTTGAAATGGATGTTTTCCCTCCAGGGTGGATCCTCCAGGAGGATGCTCCAATCCCAGCTGTGGAACACACCCTGCTTGCAGATCTCCACAGTGGACATCCCTTAAAATCAGTGTCCATAGACAGTTCCTCCTTTTATGTTTAATTTTCAGAGCCATTATTCCTCAGAATTCAGTGCTGGAGCAGCTGCTAGTAACTCCCTGCCTGAAGCTGGATGAGCAAACAGCCCTCAAATGATGCAGATAATTAGGGACAGGGGTTAGGGAAAGTCCAGCAAAGCATGTTGATCCCATCCTACAGCTTACAGCGACATGAGGAGCTCATTAAACATTGGACACAGCAGTAGGAGCCAGAGAGGAAGAGAACACTTAAAGCATCAGTTCTATCCCTGACCCTTGGTTCTGGCCTGCCTGTCCCATGACACCCTTGGCAGAGAGAGCTGGCAAAGCCAGGGCCGTGCCTCACCTGCCTCCAGGAGCACCCAGAGGGAAAGCCTAGCAAAAAAGAAGGGGAAATTCAGCAGAGCTTCCTGAAAAGCTCCACCACAAGACTTTTTTTCAGCTCATCTCACCAAGAGATAGAGATGAGACTTGCCAAGCAGCCAGTATCAACATACTGAGCATCACCCTACTGATCCTATGGGAGAGATGGTGTCCGAGCTGAGGAACACAAAAAAAACACCCAGAGGAAGAACTTTCCTTTGTTCTCCACTCCCCAGAGCAATAAGACACCACTGGTTCACTCTGCAAAGACTTGACACGAAAAGATCAATGGGGAAAGGTCCAGCTGGTCCTTTTCCTGCTGATCTCAGGGCAAGCATCCTCATCACTCCTTGAAAACAATCCTGTCCCGTGGGAGAAGAGGGCTCCAGGCACACAGAGTGGGACAGGACAGGGTTTATCCTGCACGAACATGCCCAAATCCCGCTCCCAGGAGCTCTGTCCACACCAGCATTGGGTGGGGGACCAGAGGGACCCCTCCTACCCCTTTGGGATCTCGGGGCTACAAGAGCACATCCATCCAGCAGTCAGAGGATGCTCAGGGATGGGGAAAAAAAGGTTCAGACCACTTAAATCCTCCTCAGCCCGCTGTTTCACACGGGAGTGATGCCGTCCTGAGCTGCACACGGGGCACCTCCTCCCCTCCCAGGGCCTCCGGGAGGATTTTCCCTTCCTTACCCCGGCTCCCGGGCAGTGCAGTCACCCAGACCCATCGCAACGAGCCCGGCCCGTGCTGCGGGGAGATGCCAGACCCTCTCTTCCCGGGGCTTTCGGGGTGGGATCTCCTTCCCCGGGAGTGGCCACAGGCAGGAGCGATGCCAAAGGCCGTCTTTTCCCGGCGAGAGGAGGGGGTTTGTTTTGCTGGGAATGGGGAGACAGCAGATGGAAGGGCACGGGAGAGCGGGGATTTTTCCTCTCAGCACTTCAGGCGCTGATTAATTGCGTTAATTCGAAAAAAAAAAATCCTAATAATTCTTTTTCAAAACCCCACAAAACGTCGAAATAAAGCTACTTTCTCCCTTTCCGATGTGCCGCGCTCGCCGGGACATCGCTGCCACAGGCGTGGGATGCACCGGTGGGGCTCCGAGCTGGGGTGAACGGGGGGTACCCCCACATCCCGAGCTTTGCAGCCCCCACGCCAACCCTGCCGGGGAGCTGCCAGGAGGGCAAAGCCCCCGCCCTGCGCCCTCCCAGCGCGGGGTACCCCCCTCCAGCCCCCCAAAACACCAGCGGCGCTTTGCTTCCCAGCCCTCTTCTTCTGCTCCACACCCCGCGATGGCACCCCCGCCTCGGAGACGCGCCCCCGGGGGATGACGAGGGGACACGAAGGGACACGAGGGGACACGAGGGGCCGGGGGTCCCCGGCTGCGGACTCACCATGGGGCGGCGCGGGGGGGCCGGGGCGGTGCGGGGTGCGGGATGCGGGATGCGGGATGCAGGAGGCGGCGGGAGGATGCGGGGCTGGCCCCAGCGGCGGACACGCTTGCGCACAGCGCTGGATGGGCGGCGGACAGAGGAGGAGGAGGAGGAGGAAGAGGAGGAGGAGAGAGGGGAAGGGCATCCCGGCAGCTGAAGGCACTCGATCCCTCATCCCCGGCACGGGAGAGTTGGGGGAGGGCAACAACGCCATGCCCCCGGTCCTTCGGACCCCCAAAAATCATGGGGCTGGGGGCAGCCTCTCCCCAAGCAAGCCCCTCCTCCCCACCCCCAAAACCCGCCAAAATGGGCTCACGGCAAATTTGGGGGCGTGGGCAAAGCTCATCCTGCCGGAGATTTACACTGAGCCAAGGGGTTTGCACTGTTCCCTCATTGAACCCCCAGGAGATGATGCTGGAAGCCCCTTGAGATTACGCTCAAACCATCATGAGAGGACACACAAACGGCCTGGGGATGGCTTTGCTTAAAATCATCCGCTAATATTAAGTGTTTCTCTTTTTCCTGAAAATAAATTAATCCTCACCACAGGAATGCCCCATGTCAGGCCACCTCGCTCTCCCACGGGATTCCATTTCCATCCCACCCCACAGTACACAAAATTAGCAGTCAACTTGGAAGGTTTTTTTATTTCCCTCAAAACTTTCTTCTTTTATTTCTGCAGCCTCAACCTCGTCCCTCCTGCCCAGGGTGAGTTTTGTCAGTCACTCAGACAACATGACTGGTGCCAATATAAATTGATAAAATACCTGTCGAGCTGACACATCTGATTTTGCCAAGGGAACTACATCGATATTTGAAGAAAATCCTTGCCTCGTTCCTCATCCTCCTTAGGCTGAGATTTCCTTGCTGTTAACAAGTGGGGCAGAGTTTTACCCGTGGTGACAGGCAAACTGGCCGTAATTAGGTTTTAATTGCCACGGGCTTGTAGACAATCTGGGATAATTAGTGGGGCCACAGCTCAGCAGGGATTTGCTCGAAGGATATTTTGACCCTTCAGTCTCATGGGTTCTACTGCTTGGTTTATTGCATCTGAAAATAATAAACGGCATTCAATGAAGTTCCAGCAATAATAATGCATCCCAAATGTCTATTTTTGCCGTGCCCCCAAGACAGAATATTAAAAGAGGCTGCACAGATTTGCTTCCCATGATCTTCTCAGTCCCCAGCAGCTGCATCCTGCTGGTGCTGGTGGATGGGCTCGTTTTGGGGTGATGGTCTCCATCCCCCCATGGCCCAGGGCAATGTCAACAGGGCTGGGAGCAGAATAAAAGCCCTTGCAGAGATGCAAATCCAGGATCAGGGATTGCTCAGACCTCGGTGCTATGGCTGAGCTATCACTGAGGTTTGGGGAAGCAATGGTGATCCCATACCAAGGGTTGGACACCAGCTGTGTCCATCCCACAGGAATCTCAGGACACCTGCTTGAAGCCATGGAGCAGTCACAAGGTACCTGTGCTGCTTTGTGTGGATCCAAAAACCAGCCACAAGAGTCCTGTGATCACCACAGCCTCAGCAGACAACAGGGGTTTAAAGCCCACCAGAAAATGGGAATGTATTTGCTGCCAAAGCAGAGTGCCAGGAGCCTTTGCTGGGTTGTTAGTCACTGTTAATGATTATACCCTGCCCTAATATTTAATTTACAAAGGAAAAATTGCCAGTTGGATTAATTCAGCATGATGAGCGCTGAGTAATTTGGAGAAGAAAAGAGGGGAGGAAAAATGCTGGCTGTTTGAGAAGTGGATTTGTAGTGAGCTCTGCCATCCCCCTTTGGAACTCACACCAACAGAAGGGTTTGGGGGACACTGTGGCTGCTGCAGTGCAGGACAGGACTGGTGTCCTGCCCCACCAGGGCACGGGCAGAGGCTGTGCCATCCCTCACACCACAGCCAAAATGCTCCCAAAAGGGTGCTGAGGCCAAAGCAGGAGCCAGGCAAGCAGGATCTATGCACAAAGGAGGAAGGGGCTGCCCTCAACCAGGCTCGCAGCATCTGCTCCAGAGGGACAAGAATGCGGGAATTCATGCCCAGCACAAGGCAGCTTTGTCCTGGCTCACCTCAGGCTCACCCTTCCTCAGGCCACAGCCTGGGAATGCCATCTGGCTTTGCAGGCCCAGCCCCAGGACCTCAGTTAATTCTTTGGAGGCCCCAGATCCATCAGAATGCTTGCCCCTGACCCCTTCTTTTGGGACAGGCAGAGACAGCCTCCATCCTGAGCTCCGTGCACCTCCCTGCTCTCCAGTGCAGTCTCCCAGGAAAACGATTCATCCAGCAGGAGCCAGGCAGATGGTGTGTGGAAGATGTGCTGCCTGGTTGTCTGTCACAGCCCTCTGAGAGTCTATTTTCAAGACTGAGGGTGTTCTTTCCATACCTGAGAAGCAGGGAGCCTTCCTTGGAGACAGGATGGGCTTGTGTGTTGTTTAACCATCTCCATTCCTGGGCTGGCCTGGGTGGAGATATAAAACTGGGATGTTCCCCTCACCAAAAGAGACCAAGCTCCCCCTTGGCAGAGAAAATGCTTTGCTATGGAAAAAAAATCCTCTCTGTCCCTTAACAATTTAAAACCTAGGGAAGGGGAGAGCCATGGGACAGGCAACCCCACTGACCATGTCCAGATCCTAAAGCTCCCCAGCCCAACTGGCCTGCCCTGCTTTGCTCAGGAGGTGGGTAGAGCTGAAGCAAGACAGAAAGGCTCCCACAGCAGGTCACTGCAGCTTTCTTATTATGATTTGCACTTCTAGACTCCAAGAATAATTTGGAAAATACCTCTAAGATGATTAAGCCCAACTGTTCACCCAGGAAATGGGAATTTCTGCAGAGAAATAAGGGAAGGTGGCTGCATCCAGCTGCTCTGCCTCTCCCTGCTGCTGAAAGGCACCAGGGAGCTGCCTGACCTGAATACTTATAAATGGGCTAAGCTGAGCAGAGCCCCAGGGCAGCTCCAGTGATGCCACTTCTCTCCAGCCAGCTCCGGGCCGTGCTCCAGCACAGCCAGCAGCCTGGAAAAAATAAATCACATCTGGGTTTTGCCCCATCAGCAAAAAAAAAAACAACCCTCTTGGAGCTCAGGGTGTGGAAAGGAGCAAAGAACTGGGGTAGCAGCAAGATGATTCCTGCAATTATATCCCTGGTTACCGACCAGAAACCAGAGCCCTTTCTGGCACCAAGAACTCATGAAGTTTTCAGAGGTTGGTGCTCAGTGGAGAAGCTGCCAGGGAACCATGGCTGGGTGGCCAAGCAAGCTCCCTGCATACAGAGAAACTGGGTCTTTCACCACAATGGATCACTGAGTCCAACTCCTGGCACTTGCCCATCCTGCCACCACCTCAGCAGAAGAAACAGCACTACTCATTTTTGGGGGGCTTTAACCCATAATTCTTGCACACTCTTAAGCAGCCTCTGTCAGAAGGGGCTGCCCCTGCACAGGAGGCTGTTTCAGACACAGATGACTAAGGAGCAGCAGAGGGGTGATGGCTCTCAGGCTGGGGATCAATAGCACAGAGTGTTTGTCTCCACACAGCCAGACAGGAAGGGTGAGGACTCGGGTTAGTCACTGGAGTTCTTTGGAGCAAGGCACCCCTCCCTGCCTGAGGAAAACTGCAATCTCAATCCCAGGGGTAAATCTGTAGGAAACACATGAAGCTTCCTGAGGATAGCAGGGCTTTTTGGACCATGTACCTACCACCCTATTTGGGCTGACCTGAGGATTGGTGGAAAAGATGGATACACACAGCCACTCCCACCCAAACCCCTCTGCTCCCTGCATCCCACAGGGGCCCAGTTTGAGGACAAATCCAGCACACTCAAAGGGGTTTATTCAACCAGTGTTTTAATGGACTTGAACAGACAACACGGTTTCCATAGCAAAGGATCATCAGCCCCACCTTGTACAAAAACAGAGTTTAAAAACACAAAAGGAACACAACCTTAAAAAAAAGCCTAAAAATGGGTATTTATCGAAAAAAAAATTATACAAAAGCACCTCTGCCTCCTCACACTTTTCCTGCCTCTTGGAATTTCTTGAACAGGGGCTCATCAGCCCGCAGGGGGAAGGTCAGAGCCCGTTTCTGGTAGTACATGGAGTCCATGGCCAGGTTGTCAATGACATCAGCCAGGAGATGGGCTCTCTCCACGGAGCTGCCCGGGGCATCATAGCCCAGGGCAGTGAAATGCACGTGCAGGTGGTAGTAGGAGGGCTGGTAGTGCAGGTAGATCCGCAGCTGGGAGCCAGGCACACCAAAACGCTTCACTATGGCCTCCTGAGAGGGGAAACAGAGAGCTCAGCATTGACAAAATCTGGGAATGGATGGGAAGGAGCATCCCTGGATGGCAGGAAAGGCGCAGAGAAAGGTAAAAGGGAGTTCAGCTTCCTCACAGCAAGGGAAAGGGGGAAGATTAGAAGGACAGAGCTCTTCCCCACCCTCCACTTCAGCCTCTGCGGGGATAGAGCGAGGCCCCCAGCTGCCCCACTTTTATCTCTCCATGATGGGATGTGCTATCCACACCTATCATTTTCCCTTTCACCCTTATCACTCCAACTCATTGGAAAAGTAACAGGGATCCGTTACCAGCCAGTGTAATTAAAGCTATAAACTGCAAACGGCCAGCTACGGCACGCCGGGCTCTGCTCGCTGCAATCCCCTGACTAATCTCTTAATTAATCTCCCACCTTCCCTAGTGCAATTACTTTCCAAATTCTATCACAGCGAGGGAAAGAGAAGCTACTGCACATCCATCTCCCAAACACACCCTGTGGAAAAACACATCAGCCAGTGAGAACAGGCAAGGGATTGGGACAGGGTTGTTCATATGAAGAGCTCACTGCTAACGGGAAGTTTGGAGCATTCCTGCAGCACCTGGATGTGGCATGATCTGGGGAAGGTGCTGATGGAGAGCAGGAGCCAGGGTGTCCAGGCAGAGAGGGCAACACAGCCCTGCTTCATGACTTGTATCTCCTGAGGAGCAGTCCCCAGGCGGAAAAAACAGGGAGTGCCTTTGCAGAGGCAGCCGAGCTCTCCCTGGCCAGGACAGCAGCGTGGGACCAGCCTGCCACTCACCTGCCCCTCCTGCAGGACGTTCCTGAGCAGCGGGAGGTGCTGGGCCGTCAGATCCCGCAGAGACTTGATGTCCCGGCAGTGCACCAGGGCGATCAGGTACAGGTCCTCCAGCTGCAGAGACACAGCGTGGGCAGGGAGGGGACACACACACAGCACATGGAGGCAGCAGGGTTCTGGACCTGACACACCACCATTCACACCTTCCTAGGCTCTCATGTAGGGATCTTGGTGCCATACAGGGGTATTTGTGCTGCCCAGGGGTAGTTGTGCCATACAGGGATATTTGTGTTATAAAGGAATTCTTGTACCATACAGGGATATTTGTGTTACACAGGGATATTTGTGTTATAAAGGGATTCTTGTACCATACAGGGATACTTGTGCCACACAGGGATATTTCTGTTATAAAGGGATTCTTGTGCCATACAGGGATACTTGTCCTCAACACCCACACTGGGCTGAAACTCCCAGTATGGGATGTGCTCACCCACAATCCCACTGCACCTCAAAGCATCATTTCTAGAGAAACTGGATTTTGTCCAGAAATAACCAGAAGAGAACAGCCTCATCCCAACGGATAAACAGTAGGATCACAAACACCTTCTCAGCTTTAGAAGCAGATGAAGTGACCAGCCCTCTCATACTGAGAGCATCACGCTCAGTGCTGCCCTTCCACTCTCACATCTTCCTGAGCACCTCAAAAATGTTTTCTCTGTGTGACTGAGGCTGGAGACCAGCTGCAGGCACCCACCCAGGTATGTGGGGTCACTCAGCCCCTGCCATGCACACCCCACAGTGCCAGTTGATCTGCAGCTCGCTCAGACGAGCGTTTACAGTGAATCACAGCAGCTAAAACTGAAACTGAAAATTTCCCCACTGCTAAGCTCTCTACTTTTCCACTGCAAATAGCTGGCCACTTTTGAGTCACGCATTATAGTTCTATAAATAACAATTTTCAAGACCTAATTGGTCACTGTACAAACTCAGGGCAGTTAAAATATGGCCCTTGAGCAGCTCTCAGAAAAACCTTTGGCATCCCCCCAAGCCCTCAGCACGTTAAACATTTAACATGACACAAAGTTGTGGATCATTACACTTAAAAAAAAAAAAAAAAAAAAGAAAATCCCAGTCTCCAGCAGCTCAGTTAGTGACTTGATAATATAAACACTGGAAAGCAAAGGGTTTGGGTATTTAAGATCCAGCAGATCTCTTCAGGGTTGTGAGAAACCCAATGCAGCTCTTTAGAAATAGATACTCGTCTCAAAGGATGCTCTCAGGACCCTTCACAGGGCTCCTGAAGCATGGAGCTGTTCCTGCACCCAGGCAGCACAGTCATGCTCATGGTTCCATTTGATTCCCATGCACAGCTCCAAAAAAAGATGGTGTATCAGCTTGTGCTCTTTGGCTCCAGGCTGCCTGGTGAGAGGGAAAGCAAACAGCCCTTTTCCTTACAACAACATCTGCATGTTGCTGTTTGAAACAAATAAGCCTGTTGCTAAAAAGGCCTAGAATGATGTCATGCTTCAGGCAACGCCTCAGGGCTCCTGCAGATTTGAAATCAATTCAAAAGTTGTGGAAGAAAAAATATACACACACACAAAAAAAAACCCCACCAAGAAAACCACACACACGAGGAAAAAAAAAACCTAAAAAAACCAGCTCAGACCGTTATCAAGGTTGGGCAGCACCACCCAGAAGGCTGAGGCCAGCAGACTTCACAGTGCTAAAGAGAAAATCCCCCCCATCCATTAGTCTGAAATAACTGCAGGTGAATTCTCCGGATCTGTGGGCCAGGAACTGAAGGAGTGTGAGGCCACACGGCGGAAAGGACTTGTGAGGGAATGCTCAGAGTCCTGCTGGGAGCTGCATCTCACCTCCCTGATTTCATTCAGCAGTCCTGCCTGTCAGGTGGGATGTGGCAGAAGGAACTGGTGTTCCAGGGCCACCCCGGGGCTGTCAGGATCAGCTCTGGCTCAGTGCCAACCACAGCCAAGAAGAAATTCCTTGGCTCAAAGGCAACCTGGATGCTGTCTCGCCTGCCTGGGAAGGAGATCTGTAGTGCAAAGGGCCCAGAGAGCTCCAGGGATGACTGGGGTGCAGACAGCAGCCCAGCAGCTGTGGAGAAGTCCAGAAGATCCTGTTCAGCACTCCAAGAGGCAACAGGAACATGGAGAAACCTCCCCTAAGGACAAATCCTACCACTGAGGCACTCCCTGACCATGCCAGGAGATGTGGATACAGCACATCTCTAGAGAAAGCCAAAGCACAAATTTTAGCCCATCTGTGATTTTAGCCCAGTCCAGATGTGAGTTGCAAAGCTTGGTTTTGTAGCACACAAGGATTTCCACTGAGGCTTTGCTCACAGTCAGGAAAAGAACAACATGCTGCATGTTTTAGGATCCCTAAATATTGCCTCACTGGGAGGGCACAGAACAGGGCACATCCTACAAGTTGGACATGTATCCCTTGTGCTGCAGAATCTCATCAGGAAGAAGGTTGTGCCTCTGGTGACCAAGTGGAAATTCGAGCTTAGTTACCCCATCACCACCTGACAGGATTTTTGGAGTAAGTGATGTGCAGACACTACCCTGCAGGGACTCCCCAGGACAACTCAGCTCCACACCACAACAGCTGCTCCCTGCACAGACACACAGGATGGAGCTGCCCACCAGCAGCCTTGTGTTCCCTTTTTTTTGAGTTTTAATTTCCATTTCTAGGTCTTAATCATACAGCAACTCTCCCCACATGCCTCCTGCAGAAGCATGTGAGGATCAGAAACACGATGGGGACTTTTTTGATGCCACCAACTTCAAGGGAGGGGGGCATGTATGCAACATCCCCAAATTTAAAGCATGAAAGGGAGCTGGAACCCAAAGAATAATTCTCAATTTAGGATTATAGCCTGGTCTTAAAAAAATCACTGTCACCAAGTGGCCACTCCCACAAGGTTTGTAAAGCAGCTGCTCATCAGCCAATAAGCATCTGTTTAACACTGTGGAGGAGAGTAAATTGCAGGAACCTAAGGATGACACAGCTGCCTGGTTTGCACCTCAAGTCAAGGCTTGCAAAAAACCCCAAAAAACCAGACAAGTTCAGCAGAACAAATACATGGGATTTTGGTTTGAACACATCCTGACAACATTTGGGCTGATAAGGACAAGTGAAAGCAAACCTAACAAATACATCTCAGCACCAGACAGAACACCTGGGACTGCAGCATCCCTAATCTGCTTGGGCTAAAAGGCCCTGGCAATGTCATCACTAACAACAGTGTGCACAGAAACCTACTCAGACTGTCTCAGGGTGCTCTTAGTAGTCTGAAGGTGGACATTTCCTCTGGATTACCTTCAGATAGGCAGCATTAGAGAAGCAAACCAACCTGGTTTTGATTCCACTTTAAATCTGGGACCAGAACAAAGCCATTGGAAGGATCTGGGTTTTCATGGACAATTCGATCAGCCTCAGCTTTCTTCTCCAGGATGTTATACACCCACTGAAAGAGAAATATGTGATTTACAAATCAGCAGAGAATAAAAATATAGGTACATTTAGCCCAAGTTCATGGATTACTGCACATTCTCTGCAACTAGAATAGATAAAAAAAACCCCGATGTTATTTTAGGATGACCAAATAATTTGTAATTAATTAGCCATAAAACACTTCACCAACCAATAAACTCCAGAATATTATGTGCACTTCAGTAAAAAGCAGTGGAACCCAGCTCCTGTGGGGCTCAACACACACCTCTTGCAGCACCACAGGGCTGTTTACATCTTTTTTACCCTGCAAGCTACAGCAAAATCTTTACAACCAGGTCTGGGAAGGGAACTCAGCTGTTTTTGTTCCCTATTCAAGGAGGAAGGAGCAGAGTTGGATATGGCTCTGGCTGCTGGCAGCTCTCTGCAGGGATATGAAAGGCCTGTGGTTTTTTTGGGCAATGCATGTCTCTTGGCTCCCTGGCTGATTAGAAAACAGCTCACCACTCTTCTTCTTCCATACTTATGGTTCCAGCCTCCAGCCTGCCTGTAATCCCTGCTCTGGTTATCCCCCCGTGCTCCTCCTGCAAGGCAAAGCACCATTCAGAGAAGAGTTCTGGAAATGGAAGACACCAGGGATAAGTGATAGAATAAGACCAAATAAAAGCATCTTTGCTCTCCCTGGCTCCCAGTCTCAGCTCCAGCATCCCTCTTTACACTTCCAAAATGCATGCTATGCTCTTAAGTGCTGAACTGGCAAGAGAGTCCTCGGCCAGGTCCCTGGAAGGTGGCAACACAAGGCAGCAGGAAACTGCTAAAGCTTGGAAGTTGAAAATGTTTGGAAACATCATTTTCCCCACCAGATATAGGTCTGAAATATTCTGGCTGCCCCAGGTGGGTAGGGAAGGTGCAGCCAGTTTCACAAATGTACCAGATGAACTGAGCTGGTGCTGCTGTGCACATCAGACACACTGAGGGAAATCCATCAAGAGTTTAATTAATCTAATCAACATTTAGGATTGCTGCGAACTGACCTGAATACATCTGGTGGGAAAAAAAAAAACTACTTCTCATCCCTTGATCTGAGATTTTTTTGCTTAAATCACTATCTTTTCTCCTTAGCATAATTTTAGAGATTAGATTTTTCAAGTGATTCCCAAAAGCATGGCACAAGCTCACTCTGTTCCATAACCCCAAGAGGAAAGTTCAGGGGGAAGCTCAGCAGAAAATGGACATTTGTTGGGGTTTTTATGCCTGCTCTGATCACAAGTGCCAAGCTACCAGTGCCCTAAATAAGTCCACTAATCAGATGAGCTGAATTTTAAACCCAAGGCTGCCTCATGATGGGCAGGTCCTTGGCTGACTGCTGCTGCTGCTCCCAGCACAAGCCCAGCAAGCAGAACACATGTCCAGGGACTGGCACCACAATAAAACCATTATCCTGAAAGCATTCACACTTTGTATCCTCCAGCAGGAAACACAGACGCCTCTGTAGTCCCCTGGTATTTCTGCCACCCCTCACATTTCCCCTTCCACTTGGCAAAACCAGTTGGATAAAGACAAGGAACAGCATTATTAAATCCCAGAGGGCAAGGACTGCCCATGCTGACCATGATTTCTCAGCAGATGCTCCTGATGGTCACAAGGAATATGTTTTCATGTATTGAAACCACCTCACAAGCATTTGGGGGAAGAGGCAGTGAGAGCTCAAGTACTTCCTGAAGGCAGCTGCTACACCAGGAAACTTCAGAAATTTGTGAGCAAAAGCACAGAGAAAAAAAAATCCATGAAGGCTGTGGTCTGGTGGAAACACACACTTGCCTTTCTCCAGCTAATAAATGCTGCAGTTTAAGGCAGCAGGAAAGATGGGATAAGGGGAGGGGGGCATCCAAGGCTCCTGGTTAGTTTTGGGGAGTTATTTTTAATGGAGAGCCTCAGCAGCCCCAGGATTTGGTTTATTCCTCCTTCTGCAAAGGCTGGTATGAATTGATCCCTACAGACTTGTAGTCTTTTGGTCTCTAAAGGAGAAAGACAGGAAGAGAAACAGTCAAAAACGGATAAAGCCAAGGAAAAAGCTGGGGCTGCCTGGGGCAAGTAGCCCACTAAAAGTAACAGTTTCACCACATGGAATATGGACTGAGGGACTGAATGGCAGAAGGAGTGAGTTGTGCTGCAGGAACCCAAGCACAATCTGTGCCTTTTCATTTCCATAACAACCCAGAGACTCCTAAGAAGCCCAGTGAACAGCACCAATGCCCAGGAAGCCAACCTTGGAAAGGAGAAAAAAACCCAAAGAGTTTATCCAGAAACCTTGGGAAAGGCAACTTGAAGTACAGCTCCAAGGCAAACATTTTTCTGCCAAGATGGAGAAGGATGTCCCAGCCAACCAAGTAAGAGGGGACAGCACCACGGAGCTGACAACACAACCATCGGGGAGATGGAGCAGAACACTCCCAGCTCTCCAGCCTGGGCTTCAGAGAAGCCTTCTGACAGCAGTGTTTTGACATCTGTGCCTGCAGGAGAGGGCATGGTACCCATACCTGGATGCTGAAGCTCTGGGACTGGATGAAGGGCAGGGTTATGTTCTTGTAATCCTCCCAGGTCTCACGGATGAGGTGCACTTCCTGACGGAGGTATTTCTGGATGTGTTTCTCCGTGGCAGGGTACACCACCGTAGCTTTGATCTCTAGGAACAAAAACGTTGACTGAGTCACCACCCACATTGCTTCCTTCAGTCCCAAACAAATCTTTTTTTCCCTTCCAAAAAATGCCACACTAGGACATTTTGACGAGAAGGTGAGGGAGAACGGACATGGAAAGCAAACAAACGCTTTAACCTCCTGCACTGCTGCTGCTTTTCTGGAGGAAGAAAAAGCCGAGGGCACAGCCAGGGCCTGTCTTTCCAGTTCAGGTGCAGGAGTTTGCTGTCTGAGTTTTTCCACACTCGCTCTTTCACATCTATTAGCGACATCGGGGGCAGAGGTGGGGCTCCCAGGGCAGTGTTTATGTGCAGTCAACAACCAGGACAGAAACATGACCCTGGGGACAGAGACACATCTTCTTCATACTTAAATTCAAAGCTCACAGGACACACCCAGCTACTTCATCCAGCTACAAACACAGATGAACTCCAAGGAACAGCTTCTTCCCAGAGCTCAGTCAGAGTGCTTGGCCTTGAGCCTCAAGTACAGGAGGCAACGAAGTCAAGGGCACAGGGACAGATCCAGAGTGAGCAATGTGAGCTGATAAGTCCACACAGCTCAGGATGAGCCAAGGGAACAGAGCTGAGTGACCCTCTGCCCACAAAAAGCATTTCATCCTGCCAAAACCAAAACATATTCTGTTTGCCTCAAGATCAGAACTTTGCCAATTTCTGTGGCATTAAACAGGATGCAAGTGCTCACCTTGTCAACCTGGCAGCTGTGATGTGAGCAGCAGTAAATCCTACCCACAGGGCTAAAACACACGGAAAACATCCGTCTTTGGCCAAGATTGGATGTGCGATACAGAGCCTGCCACAGCTCCAAGGTGCTCCAAGGGCACAGGAGTGTCTTTGCCTCCCCAGCTGACACAGCAGCTATAAACTTCAATGCAGGGAGGAGAAAAGCCCCATGAGCCTAAGCAAACCCCACACAGACCAGACTGAGGTGAGTGACTGGGGCACTGTGAACACTGCAGTCTGTGCCCAGGGTCTGCCACAGAAAACCAGGGGCTGCACACAGACCAGGACACCAAAGTTGTGCTTCACTCCTTATGTATGTATACAGGCTAGCTAGACACTGAATAGAAACACCTATTGGTTCCCAGAGCCAGGATTTAGGATGGTTTGAGTCCTTTTTCGTTTTCTGCTTTCTGTTTTTTTAAGGTCAGTGCTGCATAATCTGAGAGACTCTGCCTTTTCATTCCATGCCAAACCCAGCTTAATGAAATCCACAGGAAAATGCTGGTAACATGAAATATGAAAATGCGAACCACAAGGGCAGTCTGGTCTGATTCCCACCATACACATGTTCAAACAAGGTTGTTTTCCAGGACTCAATTAGCACTTCTAGCAGGATGATGTAATACGAAAGAAAAAAAGACAAGGCTGTAGCTCTCCTCACTTAAAAAGATCAGCAAAGCACTAGGGAGAAAACAAAAAAGGCAAAAGATAAAATACCACAGCCAGCCTCAGGCTGAAACCTTCACAATTTGATTTTATACCCCAAAAACAGAGCAAGACCTGCAGCAGAAGGCCCTCAGTGCTGAGTGGTGATAACCACAGTGCGTGGGAGTGCAAGAGACCCATAATGGCTTCCCTGGCACCTCCCCAATTTGGAGGTGGCTGCTCACGGTGGGGAGAGAACTCAGGGTGCTTTAAATGAGAGCTCATAGAACTCCCTAATGTGCAGCTGCAGCTGAGCAGATGTTTGGAAGAGGAGGCAGGGGAAAGGCTGTGGTTCACTTACGGTTATTTCCCTTCTAAAGGTCTCATCAACCCCAAAATGCCCCAGCGATGCTAATTACCATCAATCACTGCAGCCAGAGAGGCTGATACCTGCTCAGAGCCTGACAGTCCTTAGGAGCCCCACACAGGATGCAAAGTTACAGCTGAGCCTGGGCTTGGCTGCAGGAAACATCCACAGCGAGACCAGGCTCGCCCCAAAAGCTTTCCAGTGCTGGCCCACGGCCACGCTCCAGTTCCCAAGGCTGCTCCTGGCAGGCTCCCTGTGCACCGGAGCAGCACGTAGGCCACGGGGCACCCAAAACCTGCCCCGGCCTGGAAACGGGGGTAGGGAACTGCTGGACACGTGATGTGGGTTTCTAAGCTGGCTGAAGCATCAGGGATTGTCTCTGCTCACATCTGAGTCACATCAGCCTGTTCCTGAATGCCGGCCCGGGGCCACCGCGGAGCATCTGTGGTTTATTCTGGAAGACAGGACTGACAGTTAACTAACTGGAGGTTATAAAAAGTCAGGAGGTTTAACCGAAGGAACATGGATGAGCAGGAGGCAGAGAACAACTGCCCAGGCTGGTCACTTTACGATTTGAGGGGAAACACCACAATGCTGGGAAACTGCCCAGGAGAAAAGGAGGCTCAGATTGAGCAGGCACACACTTCTCCCCTCTCTTGCTAAAAACAAGAGAGGAAAACACAACCCAAGACAAAAAAGTAAAATCAGAACAGCATTTGGGGAACTTAAGGGAAAAAGGGCCGGAGGCAGCTGTTATCAGGAGGAGAGGACAAAATGTGAGCAGAGAGCTCATGCAGGTAGGAAAGGGCACACCAAGCTCACTAATGAAGTCTCATGCCCTTCTGTACCACACTGTCCCCAGGCCCTGCCAAAATCCTCCTCCAGCTCAGCACATCAATGAGGAGAGGCCTCACACTCTCTTCTCCCACCCCACTGCAGCATTAACACCGTCTGCCAGCCTGCTTTAGACAGATTTGACCCTGCCAGGGAGCCAGTAGAAGAACACAGGGCAGGCACAACATATTTCTCCTTTTGGGCAGGGGTGCTTGTTCTTCCCCTTGCTAGCAGGAAGCAGAGCTTTCACTTATCAACCTAACCATCAGGAGCAGGAAGGTGCCAAGGCGAGGGAACAACAGTCAGGTCAACATTTGCAGTCTTGCAGGTTTTGTTTTCCTCTACAAGCCTTGTTCCTGCTGCACCCAGCTCTGAGATGCCTTCCCATTACCAGGTAGGAAGACAGCACCTTGGATGCAGCCCTAAGTAAATGAATAATGCCCTAAGTAGACACATAACACACAATCTCCTCTGCTGCATGAAGAGTCTCTTTGGATTTTTGATCCCAGCTGCACAAGGGTCACACGGGAACACCGGATTCCAACCCAGCCCCAGCCAGGTATGCCCATGGCTTTGTCCCAAACAGCTGGGGCACCCTTTAGTGAATGAATTAAAGCTGCAAAGGATAAAGCCTGCAAGAGCTCAGAATTTCCAAGGCCTGCACATGCCAGGGCAAGCCAAGCAGGCAGAAAGGGACTCAGCAAAGGCTGCCTGGCCCCTGTGGCTCATGGCCAGGGGGACTTGGGGGCTCAGTGGATATTAGCTGCAACAGGCACTGTAAAGAGGAAAGTTGCAGTTTATCACCTCTGCAAAACACAGAGCAAAGCACAACGACACCACCCTCCAAACCACCCCACACACTCCCACAGCCTCAGGCTCGAGCTTTTTGTTTAAGTGTAAATGCAAGAAGTTCCCTTGGCTGGGCAAACCCCAGAGGCAGCCGAAGTGTGGAAGTGCAGGGAGAAGAACCAGCCTTCCCACTGCAAGTTTCTCCAGCTCCTCACTGCCTGAAACCAGACTCTTTTTAGGACGTGGATTGCTTCCTGCATGACTGAAAACTTTCCTTCCACACTCTCCCATTTTTCCCACAATTTCTCCACCCCATGTTGGAGCAGTGGAGCCAGAGCTTCTCTCACTGTGCTTGTTTTGAGATGTTTTTAATAAGCTTCAGCCTGCAGCCAGAGAGCAAAGACTCCTTAGAGAACTGATAAGAGCCCTTAAATCACACCAGCACAGCTTTGGAGAAACTGTCCTGCAGCAGCCAGGCACAAAGAGGCTGCTTTTTGCCACAAACATCAAGCTCTCCTTGGTAAATGGGTGTGAGAAACGAGATATTATCAGGGAATATTATCAGGGAATGTGTACATTGAACCATCTGGCTTTGGCAATCCAGCCTTTGGCAGTAGGCAAGTGTTTTCCTTTCTGTGAAAGAGCCCTTGCTCTCCCTGCAGGGGAAAGGCTGGGGGTTCCTTTCATATGTAGGGTTAAGCTGCCTCTTAAATCAAGGCAACATCCAGAAAGTGGCCTTAAAATAAGTTGCACATGCCTGCCTTTGGTAGCAGCACAGTCATATCAGCTCTGACACACTACTCAACACAAATTCCCAAAGTCCCCTCTCCTCATTCCAGGGGTTTGGGTTCCCCTTCAGATAAACTCTGACCATTACTGGCTTCTCTGCAAATGTTATTTCCCATTTTAGCCTTGACATGTGCAGTAAAACCAATGAGATGAGCAAGATTCATCCGGTGCTGCCTTCACACTGATGTGCTCCCAGATCTACAGATCTCATCAGAGTGAAATTCATCTTCCCCAAGTGAATTCCCTGAGGTCAGAGGGGAGTCGTTTGCTCAAGTAACATGCTTTGGGCTCCCTTTCCCTGTGCCACCATGCAAACAAGGCATCATTGCATGGAGCCTGTGCTGGTTTGACTGCACAGAGGGAGCAGCACCCAACTCTCTTCAACACAGAGGTGGGGAAAGAGTGAATGAAGTCTCCACTTCCAGCTGAATGAAGAGCCCCAGGTAAGTGAGACCACAGAGGCAGCATTGAGAAACAGGCTCTGGAGGCAGCTCCTCACAGCGTCAGCACGAGTCACGTCCTGTCCTCGAGACAGCTTCCTGTCTCAAGGTCTATCTTACCTCAGAATGCAAGAGATTGAGTGTGGCAGGGCTCAGCTGTGAAATCTCCCAGGTGAATTCCTTCACCACACAACACAGGACTGCTCCATGAAACTGCTTAATGCCAAAGTCTGGCCTTTTCTACAAAATATTTTACTGTATCTTATACCCAAGAATAAACTCCCAAGGACCAGGAGATAAACCTGTAACTCTAACTCAGCAACCAAGGAGCCAACAGACCCTGTGCAAGGGCTCCCTGGGCCTCCACATTACCATCAACATCCCAGGTCAGTCAAACCTGACTGCAGCCTTACAGGAAATTCCTCCTGTTTAGGTTTTTAAGCTGTATTCCTCATGTCAACGACGGTGACTCAGCTCCAAAGGGTAATTTCCTTCCCCTCCTGAGAATCAGGGCTGTTTCCTTCCCCTCCTGACATTCAGAGCTGTTTTCCCTCCACAGCTGCCCACCTGCAGCTCATGCAGTGTGCCCACCAAATAGCTATTTGCTGCTAATTGCTCCAAAAGAAGAAGCCTCCTTGCTCTCCACCCCAACTCAGGGAGCCTGGACAGCAGCTCCAGGGTCCACAGCCCCCTCCTGATCTCCTCTGGGCTGCTCAGCACCCAGAGTAAAGAGGTGCCAAGGAGAGGGGTGGGAAGCAAAGATGCACCACTGGAAAGATAAATTTTGGCAGAAGAAAGCCACAAGCTTAGACCCCATTCAAACATGCAGGAGGGGGTTTTGCACCTGGCATAAGCCTTAAACAAAATAAGGAATTCTGTTATCAGAGCAACGTGGAGTTACACAGTGCTGCAGCAAAGTAAGGAAGGCCAGCACAGCTGGAGGCAGCCCAGGGGATTTCAGTCTTGCAATGCCACCTCGTGGGAATCACTGCAACTCCTGCCGGGCTGGAATGCAGCAGGCACCCAAGCAGGAGCTTCCCCAGCCAAGAAAGAGGAGCTTTAACGTCTTCCAACAACACCCATGGTGTTATGGTGTTTTCTTCAGACTGAAACTCACTGTAACAACAAAATCTTTAATTTTAAGTCCTTCACAGGAGAAAAGGAGTTTTGCAGAACTGAAGCTGACAAATCCAGACAGTACTCCCTCCTACACCATGGGAACAGAGCGAAAACAAGAGTATTTTTGGGAAGGCACGTCAAACACTCTGAAAATTTAACTTGGCCCTGCGACAACATGTTACTTAAGGCACTTAGATTAATTTTGACTATTAAATTAATTTTGATCTGTTTGGCTGTTATTGTGTTTATGAAAGCATTGACACGGAATTTATCACTGCACTTCCGGAATTTAAATATATACCAACACTCACATGGAATTAATTGTGGAAGGTGATTCTGCTCTGCTCAGGTGAGGCCCCACCTGCAGAGCTGCCTCCAGCTTGGGGGTCCTCAGCACAGGAAGAACATGGAGCCACTGGAGCAAGTCCAGAGGAGGTCTGAGAAGATGCTCTGAGGATTGGAGGAGCTCTGCTCTGGAGACGGGTTGGGAGAACTGGTGGGGTTCAGCTTAAAGAAAAGGCTCAGGGGAGACCTTAGAGCCCCTGCCCAGTGCCTAAAGGGGCTCCAGGAGAGCTGGAGAGGGACTTGGGACAAAGGCCTGGAATGACAGGACACAGGGAATGGCTTCCCACTGCCAGAGGGCAGGGCTGGATGGGATACTGGGAGGAATTGCTCCCTGTGAGGGTGGGGAGGCCCTGGCACAGGGTGCCCAGAGCAGCTGTGGCTGCCCCATCCCTGGGAGTGTTCAAGGCCTGGGAGAGTGGAAGATGCTCCTGCCCATGGCAGAGGATTGGAACAAGACAAGCTTTAAGGTCCCTTCCAACCCAGAACAGTCAAGAGATTCTGTGATTAAACTGAGGTGCCCAAAGACCAGCGCTGCTTTCCAGTGGCAGCTGGACACATTCCTACTGGGACCACAGTCCCTTCTACAGGGCAAGAGCCTCCCACTGCAGCTCCCCAACCTGCCCATTTGTCCTTGTCACACTTGGTTATTAAGAGTTTTACAACACACAGATGTGTGAAATCAGCAGGGGTATGGGGCTCATCTGCCTCAGCACTTGAGGTTACCAGCACTTAAATCCTCCCCCAAATACAAGCTGCCTGTCATTACCAGGTGACAAAAAAGCCCATGAGATCCACCCTGGGGTGAGAAGCAGCTGCATTTTCCCTGCAGACTGTTTCAAGAGAAATAGTCTGGAAGGAGACAACTCTTACCCAAGTAAAAGCACTGATAATCACTCAGAGAGAGCCCTCACACCCCTGAGCTTTTCTGCACCTCCATATACAAGGTCATCAGGCAATGGCCATTCAGGCCTCAGCAGATGAGGCACCTGTCCATGACATGGGAGAAAGAGGATGAAACAGGGCAGCTTTCAAAGCTTGAGGATAAAACATTGCCTGCAGTGTAGCAACAACACAATGACCTCCCCACCTGGGCAGGTGTGCTGCTGTCACCAAACCACAACCAGAGTGGCACAGCCAGGTCCCACAGTGGCACCTGCACATCTCACTGCATCCTCCCCTCTGGAATGGGCAGGATCCACATCCCAGTATCCCAGCCACCCTCCCAAGAGCCCTGAGCAGGGCTGAGGGCACTCACCACTCAGCTCTGGGGGAGGGCTCAGGTAAAACGTGCAGTAAATGTCATTGTGCATCTGCAGCTCCGCGTTCATGGGCTTCTTCAGCAGGTCTGGGATCTTCTCCTCCTGGAAAGGAGTCTTTTCCAAGATGACTACAGCATCTGTGCCCTCTCCAGAGAGGCCAATCCTCTGGAACACAAATGGATAAAGTCATCAGCAAACACCTACCCAGCACTGAGTGGACAGTCTGAGGTCAGGGATCATGGCAGACACCTCATGCCCAAACTCCCTTGCAGGCCAGACATCCAACCAAAAATAAACAGCACGTTTGCCCAGAAGCCAGCAGGAATTTGCTCCCAACCAGGAACACCGGTGGTTTTTGGGGGAGCAGGGGATGTGGGCAATGACTCAGCCCACCTGCATGTCCTCAGATGCTCCCAGGTTTCCCGCTGACCCATAGCACCAATTTCATCTCTGACACTTCCCAGGAAGAGGGTAAAGGCAGGCATGGGGATTTGCATCAGTCAGGGAGCAACTTCTGGGGCAGGAAGCACTTACTGCTGCCTGGCTCCAAGGAACCCCAGCCCCCAATCCAGGCCTCAGCTGCTGGTTTTGGGAGGTGCTGGGTGTGGAACAACCCCCAACATGATCCTGTCTGTACAAGGCACAGGTGAGGCCTCACCACAGCACCCGGGAGAGCAATGGGGCTCACCTGGGGCTCCCCAAACCCTTTCACGCTTGAGAAAGAAGATGTGTACTAATGCCCTACAAACAATTTGATGGGTGTTAATGTCTTTGAAATGGGTCTTAACGACTCTATTGACTTTGGGCAGTTTGGCTCCTGGAGGAGACAAGGGTCTGCACAAGCCTGAACTTCTGAACTGACAGGGGGAAATGACACGTTTAAGGGGTGTATGGGGTAGGCGGTTGGGGAAGGCTGCACCTTCCCAGGACCTCGCCCAAAAGGGAAAGGCAGCAGGCAACATGCGGCCGGGAGTTGGGAGAAAAGGGAAGCTGAGCCCTCCAAAACACCAGGAGAGAGAAAACCCCGGGGACGCTCGCCCTTGGTGGACTCTCTCTCTTTATTCGAATAAAGTTGAAGGACTCCTCTATCTCCTTTTTGGACATAAACCTCTGGCGTTTGTGGATTTTCCTGACACGGTCACAGGGCAGAGCTGGATGTCTGTGTCCAGTTCAGGTACTGCAGCAACCCACCGCCTTGAGACCACAGAAGCAGCCTGGAACTTCCCTATCCTCAACTTCTGCTTGGATGCACATCTTCAGGAGACAGGATATAAGGTAGCTGCATGGTTCCCTCGCCATGGACAGACAATCTTAAGCGTTTTTACAGACTTTCCTGTAATGGCTGCACTGTTTACAGTCCCAGAGTCGGCACGCTGCTTGCAATCCCGTGCCACTTTACCTACCAAGCACGAACAACATGCTTGAATCCAAAAGCACCAATTTATACCAACAAGAAAGAGGGCTGCAGTAAGGTGTCCAGCGGCCTTCTTGGCCGACAGCTTAGCCCGGTTCGGGCGGCTCCCGGCTGGAAAAGCGGTCGGGACCAGGCTGGGGCGGGATGCCCGGGGCACGTGCTGCCGGGGGCGGGGCCTGCCCGGAGCGCGCGCCCGGGGGCGGGGCCGCGCCCTCAGCGGGGAAAATGGCGGCGGGCGCGACAGCCCCCCCACTCCCCCGTACCTCCGCGTGCAGGAACACGATCTTGTCCCGCGCCGACTCCCGCAGGACGCGCCGCACCCGCAGGTCCGACAGCGTGATGGTGGCTCCGGCGCCGCCTTCAGTGGCGGTCCCGCCATTTTTCTCTCCCTCCTCCTCCCGCTTCCTCTTCGGCTGCGGGCTCTCCGCCATGGCTCGCGCCCGCCCCCGCACTGCGCACGCGCGGCCCCTCGGGGAGCGCTGAGGCATCCCGCCCCCTAGCGGCTCGGAGGTCGCGCAGCCCCGCGGCTCCTTCTCCCACAAACGCCCGAACCGGGGATTGAGACAAAAATACGGAAAACCACCAAAATTTTTAAAAAATTGCATTTCCGTAGTCGCAACGATTCCGTGCAAAGTCATTGCCTGCCTCATCTTGTCCTGTCCACAGCCCAGCAGGCGCCTTGTCAGCTTAGTAGGGGTCCTGGAGCCCTCAGGACAGAGAATGCCAGCACACTAAAGAGCTGTCGTGACTCTGAGAAACCACTCGATGTCAGAGCTTAGTGTTTGTGTGATGGATATCACTGTCCCCACTGAGGAGATTCTGACCACCAGGACGTGGTGGGTCTGCTGCCCCTCATGAATGTGCAGAACTCCCCATTTTGGCTCCCAGGTCTGGTCTGAGCAGCTCAGGTTTGACCTCAAGGTCCAGTGGAACATGCCAACACCCATATCCAATGGCAACAGCTCTGTGATGCCCATGGGGATGCATGTGCTCCCAGCACTACTCCATCCTCTTTGTGGAGCTCTGACAAAGTCCCTGGAGGTCTGCAGAGAGTAAATGAGCTGCATTAGCAAACAATTACTCTAAAAATTAACTTCAAATAAATTTATAGAATCTGGTCCCTTCCCATGGTCCTCACCCCAATGGCCTGACATTTTATCAGCCTCCCACAGGATACTCACAGCGCATGACAGTGTCCCTGATCTGCCTGAAGCTCTTCTCCTTCAGCGCCATGTAGATGTAGTAAATGTTCCGCAGCTCCCTGGGATAATCCTTGCGATCCACGTCCTTCAGCACGGGGATGGTACGTCCATTGGCCATGGGAGCCTCAGCCAAGGCCTGGTGCATCTGGTACCTGCACCAGGGGTCCTGCAGGAAGCCGGGGGTTATGAGCATGACCCAGCAGTGGCTGTTCTGCACGGCGTCACACAGCTCTGTCACCACCGCGCTCCCCGCCACCGCATCCCGCAGCTGGAGGAAGCAACGGAAGCTCTCAGGTTGGCCCTCCAGGTAGGACACCAGCTCCTCCACCAGCTCCATGTCCCCCTCGCTGTGGCAGATGCAGACATCGTAGCTCTTGTCCCACCGGGGACTGTCTGAGGCGCTGATGTCCAGTGCTGACACGGGCGACAGGGAGATGGAGCTGGTGGCCAGGCTCGTGCCAGGAGAAGATCTGGAGCTCTTGGCAGAGGAAGACGAGGAGGAAGAAGGCGAGGATGAAGTAGAGTGGCTGGACTTGAGGCTTTCCACTGAGCTGGGCTTGGGCTTGTGCAGGAGCCGCCTAAACCAACCTGCAGAGTGAGGCCACAGTGAGTTCGGGGGGCTCAGCACCCCCCTGGACTTCCCAAGCACAGCATCATTCAATCTGCAGAATGCCCCCAGATGGAAAGGGATCTCACCTTGACCCCCAAAACCATCCCGGTCCCTAAAACCTGAGCTGCCACCAACACCTGAATGCTGTGGCATGATTGCCTGTTGGTACCCTGGTGTTCTGTTGGGGAGGGGATGCCATGAGGGAGGGGACAGAGCCAGAGGGTTTATTCTTAGACTCACTAGCCATAATGGGCAGCACACTGGTCAGCCACCGATTGCCAGCAGGACACCTTTCCTGAGAGCAGAAAAGAGGGATAAAAAACTCTTTGAGAGCAAGAACCACTTCATGGCAGGTCTCAGCCCCAAGAGCTCAGTGTGGTCTGTTCCAGGGACCTGCACCTCTAGGGTGCTATCTTACAGCCTCAAAATCACCCCCAGCAGGGTTTTCTGCATCTGCCTCCCCAAAATGGGCTGGGAAGGAACATTTACCTGTTACTAGCTCTCTCCACTGGAGATACACACCTGCAGCAAGCGAGGCTGAGAGAGAATGGGGAGGAGAAACCCTCATTCCCATCAGTTGGAAAAGGATCCTGTGGAGAGGAGAAGTGGGAATCAGCTGGGATCACCAGGGATGGACTGGGCGCTGGCAAAACAAAGGCAGTGTGGGTGATGTCCAGAGCTGTGCATCCTTGGTGCTGCCTGCTCTGGCATTTCTGTCTGTTCCCTACCATCCCATGCCTCCACATTGTGCTTCCAACGTGGTTTAGGGAGCCCAGACACTCCCTGTGGACACCCAGGAGCAGCAGCATGGGAAACAGCTGCTGTTTTCCACTGTTGGCATCACCCTTTCCAAAATGAAACACCCCAAGTGACGCTGAAGCCTTTCCCCTACTCCAAACACAGGACTGCAGGAAATGCCAGCAAAACTCCGGCACGCCCACGGAAACCACAGTGCCCAAGTGTCACCACTTAGTGACAGCCAAAAGCTCAAGTATGAGTGGAACAATGAGTAGTGGAGGGGAAAGTTGGAGGGATGCTTACCTGGAATGCAGGAGTCTGGCACCGGAGCAGGGAAGGGGATGCATCAGCCCCTGGGTTTGGCAAAGAAAGCTCTTCTGGGATTACCTGGGTGGGAAAGGACAGGTAGAATGCAGTATGTTCACTCTGCAGTCTAATGACATCTGCAGTGAACGGCGAGGCTGATCCATCCTTGAAGCTTCCACATCCAGAAGCGGTTCCCAGTGAAGCTGCCCTGGGGTGGGAATGAGGGCAGGGGCACCCACCTGCCTCCCCAGGAACAGAGTGGAGGAGCTCCCTGAACACCCAGGTACCCTCAGCAGCTCCAGCCCCTGCTGGGGAATGTGAAAGCACAGGCCGGGTAAATGGGCCGGGACTGCAGGGAGGGGAAGCCGAGCCCTCCCAAGGGCCTCCTCCCACATCCGCCACATGCCGTCACTGCCTGGGTGTCAGAGTGCCCAGCTCCCACTAGCACTCAGGTCTATTTTCCCTCCCTGGCTTCCTGACTAAATACAGACATGTCCATGTTTGCCACTCGTGCTTATTTTACGAGTTACTTTTACCAAACAAATCATTTTTTCACCCCCAAATCCCACCTGTATTTCTCCTTCCCCTTGTCTCTTTCCTGTGGTGCTGGCCAATAACTGACACTGCCTTCATCTCCTCATCACCCTTGACCCCCAAAGCCTGGTGGTTCCTCCTCCATGCCCTGTGAGAGATGAGCTCCAGGTGGGTCCTGGTTCCATCCCCCAGGAGTCTGGGGGCTCTCCAGGGCCTGCATGCCCATCCAGCTCCCTGACAGGCTGTTCCTAGCACGGGAGATTTCCACATCTCTCCCGTGTCAAGGGGACAATGCCGGCACCTCTGATGTGGACACTAAACCCTCCACCCACTGCTGCAGTGTCACCATGGCCAAGGTGGTGGCCCAGCACAGTGTGGAGGTGATCCAGAATCCCAGAATAGTTTGGGTTGGAAGGGACCTTAGAGATCATCTTGTTCAAAGTCCCTGCCACGGGCAGAGACACCTTCCAGTAGTCCAGGTTGCTCCAAGCACTGGCCTTTGAGGGCCTGGCCTTGGCAGATGGCTGTGCTCACCTAACTCAACGTGTTGATGGAGAGGGCAGTCACTGCCCAGTGCCCATCATGCCAATTTCAGGACTGGTGCACCTTCCCCCAAAACACAACCCTGGTGTCCCTCATCTTCTTGTAAGCTGACTGGGACAACAAACTCCCCACCTCTACGCCTGAAGGGAAATATTTTCCTCAGGGAAAAGTCTCATGTCCTCTGAGCCCCCATATTGTCCCCCTCCCACCCCATATAACCTCAACACCCCATGCCAGGGCTAGTTAAGACACCCTTTCATCAATGCCACCATGAGCCAGCTGTGCCCTAGGGCTGAATCCACCTTGTTTGGCACACTGCTGTTTGCTTCCTCACGCCCAGGGACCTTCGATCTCCTGGGAAGGAGAGCTGAAGGTCAGGAGCTCCCCAAATACCCATCAGCACCCGTCTGGTTTTTGGGAACCCCATGCCCACACCACCACTGTGTCCCACAAGTCTTTGAAGAGCTCCTGTTGGACACTGAATGTTCCCTCCATACCACCACCCGGCTGTGGCTTCCACGGCTATTACCATGCCTACTCACTCATCACCTTCAGCAAAACAGACCAGGGCACAGTAGCACAAAAACATGTGAAACTGGAGGGCTCCCTGATGGCTTTTCCCCCTTGCTGTAAACACCTCCCCATCCCCAAGGATTACACCAGCCAGTCCACCTATGAGCCCTGGGAGGCACCTTTGGGTGCAAGAGCAAGCAGGATCCTCCTGCAGGACCCTCAGCCCACGCTCAAACATGGTGCTGAGAGTGAGGAACCTGGGAAGCCTGTGCCCAAAAATGCAATGAATTCCCTGAGAGACACTGGGCTCTTCCTCACCTCCTGCTACCACCTCGGCTTCCTTTCTCTGCACCAAGCAGGGACACAGTTGGCCCCTTGGTGGCTAAATCCCAAAGGAAAAAGCTCAAGGCTGAGTGGTGCTGAGCCCCACAGGGACTCACAGACTGCCACCAGTCATGGGCCCAGCCCCACTCATCCCACTGGGACCTATTCTGCATTAGTCCCTGCCCTGGCACTGCTGCCACCACCCCAAAATTCAACTCCCCACCCGAGGACGGGATCCAGAAGAAGGGGAGCCACCTGCCGTGTGAGTCACCGCACCTGGAAAGCCCAGAGCCACCCCAGAGAGGGAACTTGAGCAAGGGTGAACCAACAAACCCTGGACTCCAAGAGGCAGCACAATCTGGACCGACCTCCACCCTACCTCAGGAATAATATAATCATCATTAAAGGAGTAACTAAGCAGGCACAGCTCTATTCACAACGTGCCTTGACTCAGCACCACACTGAAATCCCCGCACCAGGAGTTTCAGGCTGGTCATCCCCAGGAGCCTGTGGTTAACAGGATTGCCTATGGAATTAAGAACCAGTGAAGACCAGGTGCTGCAAGGCAAGGTCAAGATGGCTCTGGTGAGAAAATAAGGCTCATTTTGTCCCTAAAAGCACCATGAATATTTCATTGACAGTGCCAGTACAAAACAGTGCGGAGCTACGCAGAAAACACAGAATAGTTTTTCTCCAGGAAAGCTCTAAGTACACCCAAATTCTGCCACACAGATGCCGTACGGCATCATAGCGGCCGTCCAGGCCCAGGCACCGCATGTACCTCATAGGGCTGGAGAAGCGGTCGGCCATACACGAACCCAGGCAGCGGCAGCTGGCGGAGGAGAGGCCCGTGAGGGGTGGGGGCGGCCCGAGGGCCCGGCGCGGCCCCGGCTGAGGGACAGGAACCGCGCGGCGCCGCCTCCCAGCCGCCATACGCCGCACCTGCGCCTGCGCCTTTTATAGCTTCGCAAAGCCCCGCGAGAACATCGCCGCGTTCCCACGCCTGGCCCCGCCCCTTCCGCTGGGAGCCAATGGCAGGGCGGGGCGGGAGGGGGCAGGGTCAACTCCTCGCGGGGGGCGGGGCGTGGCCGGGCGCGAGGCGGCTGCGCGCGGCGCGGCGGCGTCTCCTCAATGGGGCCGCGCGCGCGGCGCCAGGTGCGTGCGGGGCGCGCGGGGGCGGGGGGCGGGCAGGGCGCGGTTGCCATGGAGACAGCGGGGGGGGGGGGAAGCTGTTGCCATAGCGACGGGCGCCGCCATAATGGGGGGGGGGTCCCATGGCCGCCGGCCTGAGGGGACGGAGCGGCCTGAGGGGAACGAAGGAGACCGGCGGGGCCGGGGGTGAGCCCAGGGGCCGGGGAAACCTCTGGCGGCAGCGGGCGGCATCTGTGACTCGCCCCGCCGCGCCAAAGCCTTCTATAAAAGCTCCTTTTTATTGAGGGTCCCCGCCTGCTGAATCCTCGTGTTGTTGCTTTTCCCGCAGGCTTAGCGAGGAGGGCACAACGGAGAGGTCAGGTAAGGGCTCGAGTAACCCCGAAGGTGTGACCCCCCTCCCTGCTCCCCTTTCCAGAGTGAGTCCTGGGAAGCCAGCGTGCTGCTGTGGGATCTGTGGGATGCAGAGCTCAGCCAGGCTTTGCTGTGTCACTCCCTTTCCTTGCTCACGGGGCCATTGGGAAGCACGTGGAGAATCACAGCAGTGAATAAAAAACCTCTGGTGTGTTTTGACTCACATCCAAGGAGGCTGAATCCCGTGGTTTTGTGGCTTGGACAGGAGCAGGGCTTGTCCTCGGTCCCATTGTCCCTGGAGTCTGTGTGTTTCTAGGATGGTTTTGATCCAGCTCCAGTGTGGCTACCACATGGATGGATAGGCTTGGAAATTGGCCAGGGACAGCTCAACTTTTAGCTGAGACATAGTGGCTTTTAAACTATCTTATCCCAACACCTTAAAGTCGCTGAACTGAGAAAGAAGCTGGGAATTAAATCCTTGCTGGTGGCAGTTCTCAGCACTCAAAGTGGCTAAAAATAAATCTATGAGTGGTATCCATGAACTTATTTCTTTCTGGAATTTGTAGGGGCTCTTCTGGAGGAGTCCATCTTCCAGCATGGAGCTGGATCACTTGGCTTCAATTTTAAACATCCAGGTATAGCTTTAGTTGTGTGTTGGGTGCTGAGCATGGAGATGGTGTCAGCAGTAACTTCTCCATGACTTGAGGAAGAAAATGTTCCATTATTTCCCCATTTTGGTTCTGCAGGTTGGTGCCTCCCTGCCTCTCTGATGTTGACTGTGTGGTGTGGTCGTGTTTTGCTGAGCTGCAGAGAGATTTTTGTAAATACACACCCTCTGTGACCCTCGGCCTTCGTTTGACACACGTGGTGTTCAGGTGTTTGCTTTTACCTGGGATACACCTTCATGTTTCCAACATTTCTGCAGCTGGATATGTCTGTGTCACACGGGGAGTTGCTGTGGGTGGGTTTATCCAGATTTGGTAACTCAGGCACAGTTTAAAGCTGAAGTCTGGAAGGCTTTAGGATAAATTAGGAGATTTCTGTGGTGTGGAGAGATTGAGAGAATGCAACAATCTCACACAGGCAGTCTCTTAGCATCCTTGATAGAAGTGGTGGGAACAAGGCTGGGATGGAGGAACGGGGCAGCTGAGCCAGGAATCCATGGAGTGTTGTGTTTACAGTCGTCAACTTCCTGTAGTCTAAATAGCTGGAAAGTTCCCAATGTCTGAAGAAGGCTGGAGAGACACTTCTTATCTTGTAAGTGCCTGTGGCTACCTCTCCTCCATGGCACATGTGTTCCCAGGAGGAGCCTGCAGTACCTGGTGTGGTTTTTTTCCCCATGGCAGTGTCATGCTCTGAGGTAATTCCACTTGATTTTGGCTACCTCAACTGTGCCAGTGTGATCCATCCCTCTGGGAGCAGAGCTTCTCTCCAGAGGTTACTATTTCTTGGCTGAATCCCCATGAGTTCTTTTTAAGACCAGTAATGACATTTTTGGAACTAGGCTGTATTTATAATGGGGTTTTTGTTCCTTTATGGCTCTCTGCACTAAATAATAGACCTGAAGGTTGAAGGTTATTATATGAGAAAACCTTACAAGGTGATTAAAATTCCAAAAGGTGTTTCATCCTAAGTTTAAAATTACTTTGGAAATGTCATTTAGAAGCACTTAAAATTGATTTGATGGCTCCATTCCTGCTGTTAATAGCATGGGAATGTGCAGGGTGAGTGAGATGGGAGCAGTGCTGAGGCAGGGGGGAGCAAACAGGGGAGCTCTTAGGTGGGAGCTTACAAACAGCCTCAATATTCGAGGCTCAGCTGATGATTCACAATGCAAAGATAATATAAGCTTAAATTATATTATATCCAGTTTAGAAAGTGAGGAAGAATTTATCTTCGGCTGTAGCTCTGCTGCTGCAGAGGGGCCAAGGGCAGACCTGGCATCAGCAGGAGCTCAAACTTCCCTCTGAAACACTCCAGTTATCTATTGTTAGTTCCTAGCTCATCTAAAGCATCTTTGCACCACTAAATAAAATCTGTCTCCCTTTTATTTAAGTGGAAGCAGCCTGTCCTGCCAGAAAAAATGAGCTAATCCAAAGGAGAGGTGGGAGCCTCCTGTTTAGGAAAGAGAGGGGATTTTCCCCCCTTTATCCTGACTCTGCTTGGCTGCATTCACTCAGTGAGGATTTGATGAAGAATCTGACAGATCCCGTGTCCAGAAGGTCCTGCTGTCTTCCTGAGAGCCCCTACTTTGGTCTTTGGGGGGAAATAGTTCACCATGAGGCCCGACAGGTTGCAGGCGTTCAGGGCTGATGAGTCTGCAGAGGTTCATTGTCAGAACAGCATTGAACTGCTCCTGGGCTCAGTGTGGGTTGGAAAAATACAGGGTACAATATTCACAAGACTGTATGATGGAGGAGTCCTGCCTGGCATGCACAGAGGGGGGAAAACCAGGAGATTCCTCACAAAGACTAAAGGCCTTTGACACTTTTATCCAAAATCTAGGCCCTACAGTAAGGCCCAGTAAGATAAAAAGGTGATTATTTGAAGTGATGAACAGCCTGTGTTCAGTAATGTTTCAGGAGGTAGGTGATGAGAAACAGCTCTCTGAGGTGTTCTACTGTTGTTACAATGATTTATTATTGAGCAACCAGGTGTGGTGGAAATTGTCCCTGCCCATGGCAGAGGGGTGGAACGACACGAGTTTTAAGGTTCTGTCCAACCCAAACCATTCCATGATGCCATTGTATAAGGGTTTCCAAAGGGGTCAGAAGGTAAGGGCTGCACACACGATGTATCTGAGCCTCTGACAGTGTCACTTTGCCCTGCTCTTGTCACCCAGCACTGAAAGGTGGTGGTTTCCTAGAATTCTGGCTGATTTCTCACATGATCCATGCCAACACTTGCAGCAGAGCCGAGGTGTCCTACCTGAGAGACCTGCCCATTGTCTCCTGCTCTGCTGCTGGGGAGCAATCGACAAACCCTCAGATCCCCCTGAGATGGAAAAACCTGCAAAAACTCTGTGATTTTGGGTCAGCCACTCTTCCTCAGCATTTCCTCTGGCCAAAAGCCCCTGTCTAACAGAGCTTTTGCTGGACTCTTCATTACAATTGGCAAGGAAAAAAGCAGAGGAGGGTGAACACTTGTGTTCATTTTCATTCTCTTTTCATAGACTTATTTGGGAGAAGCAGAGTGGGAGAAGACTGCGTGCTGGCAGAGCTTTTGTATTTTATGTCACGGGCTGTTGAAAGAGTTCTCAAACTGTGCTTCCTTTCCGTGGGTTTAAGGTCATTTCCCAGTGCTTGCAGACGTATGGCGGGCTGGGAAACCCTTCTCTCATCACCGGGGAATGAAATGCTTTCCATGACTTTTTGGAGCCAACAAAAATCTCTTTGTCTTCTCTTCCCTCCCCCTGTTTCCCAAGCAGCAAGTTTGCTACAGGCCTTGTCGGGAAGTGGGGAGTGCTGCTCCAAGATCCAGGCTCTCTGGGAAAATGAGCGGCTGAGGTGAAACGAAGGGTCTGACAAAGTGTGTTTTGCTGAGGCAATCACACCTGGGCAAAACAGCCAAGGATTTTATGGTAAAAGAGGTTAAGGAAGTGGATGAGACTGTGGAGCAAAGTTCAGAGACAAAAACATGCAGTTCTCAGCCCAGAGGTGATCTTGGAATGATAACAAACCTGGGATTTATCTACCTGTGCAAAGCTGGTTCTGTAAAACCTTGTTGTCCATGTGCAGTGACTTCGCTTGTGGTGATTTGTCTACTGTAGAAACTGGATGGCTTCTACGGTGAGCCTGGGCAAGGAAACATTATTGGAAGATGGAATGCCACCTGCAAAAAAGCCCAGGTAAATTTAATTATACTTCATTGAATTTGTTCTAACAAGAGCCTTTTTCTTTGCCTCGTTGTTCTTTAAGGATCGTGACCCCAGTGACCACAGCTGTTTCACTTCCTGATCCAAGAACCATGCCCTGGCTCCTGGCCATGCCCTGGGCTCTCCTGCTGTTTGTGCAACAAACGCCTTCACACCCAGAATGTGCTTTTTTGGGGTTTTAACCCTCAGCCAGGGGATGGGGTCACACTCAAAGCTATGTTTTACTGTCTTGTCTCCATGGTCCTGTCCACTCGCAGACACAGTGGTTGTGCTTCTACGCTTGGGTTGGATACTCAAATAAGTATGATTGAACTGCATGTGAAGGCTAAATATTTCACTCTGAGGCTCTCTGTGCTTAGAAATAGGTGGTCTTACATTTCTGTGAGTGGGGGCCTGACTGGTGGATAATTCTATCTTTTGGAGACTCTGGCAGCTGCAGGCTCAAAAGTTCTTGTGAACAAGCAGCTAATTCATCTGGGAGGTTGTGTCCCACTAATTTGATTTATTTGCAAGTTCCTGGAGGGCTGCAGGATAGCTCAGTGTGGTCTCGAGGTTGATCAGTGATCCTGGAATGTGCAGAAAAGACGCTGGCAGATGATTTTACCTTGCTCAGGATATCAGGTAGAAACAAGTGCATTTATCAGCAGGATTAGAATGCCTCTTTCAGGCATGCAGGGCATTAAGACTTGGGTATTTGTTATTATTTTGGCTTTCAGTCCCTGTATTTCCACTAGTGTTTTTATACTAGCTCATTAGTGTGAATACTAATTTATTGCTCACACAAGGCTTGCAGTCCTCAAATTAAGCCCTGTTTATCAGCAGTAACAGTGAAGCCCTCCTCGAGGAAAGGGTTAACAAGTCTGTTTTCATAGGCAGGAGCTGAGAGAAGGCACAGCTCCATCTGTGTGGTGTTGGTTTCCTCTCCCCTTCTCACTAAATATCACGTGTTTGCTGATAAAGCCCATTTCTTCCATACAGGCTGCTTTCCTGGGCTGCTGCTCCAATCCTGGGAAGCTGCAGCAGGTCCCTGCTGCAGAAAGCAGCTGGACACCAGGCAAGGCAAGGCAAGAAGCAGCCCATCTGCTTAATAATGATAAAGGTCACTTTTAAAAGCACTGTGCAGGTGTAAAGTCAGGAAAATAGGGAGGAGGGAAGGAGGAATAAGGAGAATACAGCCCTGCAGCCGTTTCATGTGACTCTGTATCATCTGGGATATTCCAAGAGATTGGCCTGGAGCATCCTGCTGAAATTGCAGGCATCACTGGGAAGGGATTGCTGGTAGAGCTGAGGGGGTTCCTCTGCAAACTGGGGCTGGGCCTCTCCAGGGCAGAGCTAGGAGGAAGCCTTCCCTTGCTTTTCTCTATGCTGGGATAAATGGAGCTGTTACCTCCAGGCCCCTGTTCTGCACCTTGTTTAAATCAGGTCGCATTTCCGATCTGCGTGGGATCCGACACGTGTTTTGTCTTGGGATGTAGAGCATGTGTGTGTGTCTCATTCTGTAGTGCTCTCCACGCCTTTCCCATGCCCTCCAGCCTTCCAGGTAACTTTTATTAATAGACTTCCCTTATTCCAGATTTTTAGTGGATTAGCTTTGCTGCAGAAGCACCCCAGGGTATCATTAACTTCCCCAGTAACCGTCCTGGTAACAGATTTGATTTCCAAAATTGTTGTAATTACGGACCTTGTATTGGGAGCATTTGTGCTGCTGATCCGTGCAGCTGCCTGCTGTCTTTTAAGGATACCAAGCTGCTCCTCTCGTGGTCTGTTTATCAGAGTCCCAAATGGATATTTGATTCAAAATTCAGGCACAGGGTACCTCCATCTTCCTCAGTTTGCGTGTGCCACCACCCCAGACACCCTCCCACTCATGGTGGTACCAACTGTGCTCCTTTCTGCTTTTGCAGGAAGCTGTTGCCAAGCCTCAAAACCAAGAAGCCTCGGGAACTTGTTTTGGTGATTGGGACAGGAATCAGTGCTGCAGTTGCTCCCCAGGTCCCAGCACTGAAGTCCTGGAAGGGACTGATTCAGGCCCTTCTGGATGCTGCTATTGACTTTGATCTCCTGGAAGATGAAGAGAGCAAACGGTTCCAGAAGTGTCTTCATGAAGACAAGAACCTGGTTCACGTTGCCCACGACCTTATTCAGAAGCTGTCTCCGGTCAGTGTGCTTGTACCTGTCTTGAGTGTAGGATTTGGCTTTTGGAAGTAGCCAGGTTTGGTTCTCCAGCAATGGTGCCCCCACCCCAACAATTCCTCTATGTACAAGGAACCCCAATGCAGTTACTGTGCCAGGGGCCTGAGAGAGAACCCTGCTGCACATGTGGGGTTTGGGTATTTCACCTGAACCAAGATTATTAGAGGGGATGGAGCACCTTCCTGTGAGAAAAGGCTGAGAGAACTGGGATTGTTAAACCTGGAGAAGAAAGCTTCAGGGGTGACCTAATTCTGGCCTTCCAGTACCTGAAGGGAGCTGACAAGAAGGATGGAGAGAGACTGTAGATAAGGGCCTGGAGTGACAAGACAAGGGAGAGTGGCTTCCTACTGCCAGAGGCAGGGTTAGACGGGATATTGGGAAGAAATACTTCCTTGTGAGGGTGATGACATTGCCCAGAGAAGCTGTGGCTGTCCCATCCCCGGGTGTGTTCCAGGCCAGTGGGGAGGGGTTTGGGGCAACCTGGGGTAGTGAAAGGTGTCTGTGCCCATGGCACAGAGTGGGATGAGATGGCACAGAGTGGGCATTAAGGTCCTTCCCAACCCAAACCAGTCTGGGATTCTGTGATCTTATGACTATGGTGAAGGAGAGCACCCACACTAATGCAGCCAGGGCTCTGTGTTTGTCCTGCAAGGACCCAGAATCTTGCAGAGTGTTGGGGAACTGTGGGTAGTTTTTCATGGAGTCATTTGGCATGAGGTGTTAAGGGGCTGGGCTCTGATCTCAGTCTGTCTCCCCTTCTCAGCGCACAAGCAACGTTCGCTCAACCTTTTTCAAGGACTGTTTATACGAGGTGTTTGATGACCTGGAATCCAAAATGGAAGATTCTGGGAAGCAGCTGCTTCAGTCTGTGCTTCACTTGATGGAAAACGGTGCCCTTGTGTTAACCACAAACTTTGATAACCTGCTGGAGCTGTATGCAGCACACCAGGGGAAGCACCTTGAGTCTCTTGACCTGACTGATGAAAAGAAGGTAAAGGATGATTATTTCTTTTGTCAGGGACTGTGGGATGCAGGATGTGGTTTCATGCTGCCTGAGGACATTGTACTGATTGTAGTGGTTTAAGTGGTGGCAGACAAGCTCCAGGCGGAGGCTCTGACTGTCCAGGGCAGCGAGCAGAGGAATGAGGGAATGATCCTTTCTGGAACACTGGTTTGCTGGCTGCCATCCAGTGCTCAGGAGGAGTCCTTAAGTCTGCTATTCCTTTGATCTCTGTCCTTGAAACTTCTGGCTTGGCCTTGCTTCCACATAAGGCTCGGATTGGTGTTTCTAACCAATATGGGAAACTCCTCACAAGATGCAAAGCTGAACTGTTTATATGGTGCTGCAAAGTGCTTTTTTATGGTGGGCATTGGGGCTGCAGCCTTTGAGGCTCCCCTCTTGTCCCATGTCCTCGGCCTTCAATGTCTCAAATGGCTTCTCCTGCTGCAAACATCCCTCCTCCTGCCCCAGTCAGGCAGTGAAACCCTGAGTTCTTTGCATCTGCCCACCTCATCTCTCCGTCATGGGTTTTACTGGTGGGGAGCATCTCATCCTTCTATTTGCATGTTAAACACCCCTAGTGTGTGTGTCCTGCACAGTCCTTGCTCCCTTTTCATTCTCATTTCTGTGCTTCACGTTTCCTGTGTGACCTCTTAATCTACATGGCTGGAAGTACTTAAAGTGTTACAAATAAGCATTCTAATTATTGCAAGCTTAAATGAGCTGAGGTCTGCAGGAGTAAACCAAGAGCCTCGGAAGCAGCTCTCTGAAATGGAGGTCAGCTCAGTTGGTGACTCCCTCAGAGCCAGTAAGGGCCACAAAATAAAACTTGGTAGGCTTGAGAAACATGCTGATGTACGATTTGTAGGTTTTTTTCCCTTTTTCTCATCAATCTGGCATTTTGATTCAATCTTCTCATCACATTCACCAGTCAGCTGAAATGTTGACCCAAACAAGCACCACAGGCTGTGGCTGCAGGCCATGGTGTAGAGGCTGATGGAGGAGACAAGATGAGGAGAAAGGATGAGGAAGAAGCAACCTCTTTGGAATGCTTCCCCAAGACGTTACATTTAGCAGCGCTGCGGCAGCCAATGTGACTCACTCACCAACATTGCCACGGGTTTGCGTTGTGCAGGTGCTGGAGTGGGCACAAGAGAAGAGGAAGCTCAGTGTCCTGCACATCCACGGCGTCTACACCAACCCCAGTGGCATTGTCCTGCACCCGGCTGGCTACCAGAACGTGCTGCGCAACACCGAGGTCATGGTGAGCCACCTGGGGACCCGGGCCCTGTGCAGCCACAGCTCCCACTTGGCTGAGCTGAGTTTACACTGAGCTTCACAGAGGGTGGGGGAGAATTAATTAGATATGGAAAATAGGAGGGGTGAGTTCCCTAGCCTGTTAAGGTGCTGGAACACTTCCCACACTTGCTGAAGGATGGCATTGGTGCAGAACCTCCCCAGGGATAGGGCAGGTGCTGTCTGTTGTGAGGATGAAGCTCACCTTGACCAGGAATATCTTTCCCTTTCTTAAAGCGAGAGATTCAGAAGCTGTATGAAAATAAGTCCTTCCTCTTCTTGGGCTGTGGTTGGACAGTTGATGACACCACGTTTCAGGCCCTGTTTTTAGAGGCTGTCAAGCACAAATCAGACCTGGAGCACTTCATGCTGGTGCGGAGGGGGGATGTGGATGAGTTCAAGAAGCTCCGTGAGAACATGCTGGACAAAGGGATCAAAGTGATTTCCTACGGGGACGAATACGCGGACTTGCCCGAGTACTTCGAGCGGCTGACGAGCGAGATTGCCATGCGGGGCCGGACAGGTACGGGGCCAGGGGCTGGGGGACCCTGGGCTGTCACCATGCAGAGTAGACACGGATAGCACCCCTGTTCTCAACGCTAGAGATTCCTGGAGCCTTTTCTTATAAAAATAGCAAATGTGTCTCTAAGTGTAGCTGGATTTGTGGGTTACTTTTCTGAAATCAGTATGTTTTAACAGTTTAAACAGCTGTACTGCCTCCCACGCCTGCAAACTTTGTTTTACATGTGCAGCTGTTTGTTTCCTTTTTAGTGAAGGGGTATTTAGTCTCACTGACCCTTGTGCTCCTCAGCCTGAGCCAATGCTTTTATACAAGAGGTATCACTAATAAATTGTAAAAATGGGGGAAAGTGGGTTCACTGGCCAGAGCCTTGCTGGCAGGTATTGTGAGGGTTAACCCAGCCAGGAAAGCCTGTGCGAAGCCACCACGTGGGCTCCCCCCTGACACTGGTCTCTGCTCTGCCCCAGGTGTGCCCAAGGAGGGGCAGCAGCTGAATGGCTCTGCAGCTGCCCACACTGAGGTAAAAGGTAAGGAAGGCTCTCAGGAGGCTTCACCCTGTGTTGCTCCCTGGAGTCCCAGGCAGGTTTTCAGCCTTTGCTTCCATGCAGGATGCAGCCCCTGAGCCTCAGCCCTGCCCAGGCCCTGAGCTGTAGCAGGGGCTCCTGGGACAGGCCCAAGCCAGGCCAGCAGCCCTCAGGGAGGCCGGAGCCCACCACTGTCCCACTGCTGTCCAGCACCGAGCCAGGACGCTTCCGGCAGGGAAGAGGCCAGGACAGAGCCTCCACGGATGAACACCTGGTCTAACATAGTAATTGTGGTTTTACTGGGGCTGCATGTGCCTGCGGAGTGCAGTGTCCCCGAGGGAGCTGCAGCCTCCTCTAACTTCATACCTAGTGCTTTTATATTCTGTATTTCAATTAAAAAATGAAACTTGAGCTTTTTTTTTTTTTTTTTACTGGAAGCTCTAGTTTTCTAGTCCTGTCTTTTTACTGTACAGTATTTTGTATGTTGAAGTTGTATTAAAGGCCTGCTCACTGAACTTTGGCTGCTCTATCATTTAAAAGCCCTTTCACACCTCCCACTGGTGGGAGTTCATCTCCCCCAAACCCAGTAGGAAACAGGTCCTGGCTAGAGGCAAGTTATTTATACACAGAGAACAAATTATGAAGTTTATTTTATATAAATTATGTCTCTTAGCAGACAGCATTCAATTTATTGCACTATAGCACATCTGCAATACAGAGCTACAAGACATCGTCAGAGAGGTTTGTATTATTCAGTGTAGCACTTCCAACTGGGATCAAGAGGCACTCGGAGGGGGGAGAAAGGGCGCAGGAAAGCAGCAAGCAGCCACCAGCAGAAACATTCTCTTCCAGTATTAATGTGGTTTGGTTTTTTTCCTTTTTACTAGTGAATAATGCCAAGACCAGTGGGCAGGAGCCAGGCAGGGCACGATGCCTTCCTCCTCTGGAGCTGGCTGCTGCAGCTTTCTAGCTCCTGCCCAAATATATGGTGCCTAGGGACCCTGCTCCAAAGTCCGGGTGAGGACAGATATGGGTGACTTTAAGGCAATTTAGCATGTCCCCTCCTGCCCAGGCCGTCACCTTTTTTTGGTTTATCAGCTTCGGTGGAGCTGCCACGAGCAGCGACATTAACAGCCAGATCTAATGCTGCCCGTAAACTCAAGTCCCTCTTGCCTCCTCCCCAAACTGGTCTAAAAATCAAAAGCAGCTCAAAAAAAAGCCTTCAAACCCACCAAAAAGCACAGCAGATCCTGGCACCGCCCACCCCTCCGTGCAGCACGAACAATACAAAGCTCTGGATTCGGCCTCCCTGCAAGGGATTCTGCATCACTGGACACAGAATGGAGGAACCCAGGGAAGGGCTTTTTCTGGATAAAAAGGGGCTTATTCAAAAAAAGTACTCCTTATGCTGATATTCCTCCATTCTGTTCTGCACTACACGGGAAAGACTAGTTGGTGACAGGGTAAAGCAGGTTCTTCTTGGACATCTGCACACAGCGATTTGGTGTTTAGGCCTTCATGAGCGCTGCGACCACGGCCTTGGCGTTAAGGCTTCTCAGATCACAGTAGGTTTGTCCGGTACCAACGAAAACAATGGGCTTGCTCGTGATGTAGGTCATGGAGATGGCGGCGCCCACCTGCCGGGGACAAGCAGCACCATGAAATCCAGTGCTCCCCCTCAGGGAGCCCATCATTCATTCATTCATCCCTCGTGTGTGGAAACCAAACTTCTAAATTTGGCTCCAATGGCTTAAACACAAGAAGGAAGTGCAGGAGTGCCCTGTGTTTGACAATTTCCGTCTCTCCCCTCCAGTCATGTCAGGACACTCTGTGCAGTCACCTCAGCAGCCTCCTTACCTTGTCATCGATTGTATCAAACTTGGTGAGGACGATCCCGTCGATGAGCCGCGGTGTCTGGGCCATGGAGTGATCAGCCAGGGCCTTGTTGAACTTGACCTGAGGGAGAAAAAAGATCGGAGAAATGCATTTGTGGTGCTGCCACCGTCCAATTCGCTGGTAAAACCTACAGAAAAGGGATCTTTTCCCTCTTCATGTCTCAGGAGCAAAACCTCCACGCTCACCAGCTGATCCACAGCCTCGTTTCCCACCAGTGCTTCCCCAACAAACAGGACCAGGTCGGGAGCGTTGACAGCGATGAGTTTGGCCAGCGCGGTCATCAGGGGTGCGTTGTCCTGCATGCGTCCCGCCGTGTCCACCAGCACCACGTCAAAGCCCTGGTTGCGAGCTGTGGCGGCAGGGAGGGCAGCGTGAAGGACGGCGCTGCCCCAGGAACGCGCCACCCGCCCCGGCTCTGCGCATACCGTAGGAGATGGCCTCCATGGCGATGCCCGCGGCGTCCTTGCCGTATCCCTTCTCGTAGAGCTGCACCATGGTGCGCCCGCCGTGGCTCTCCGGAGGGTGCAGCGCGTTGAGGCGGCGCGTGTGGGTGCGCAGCTGCTCCACCGCTCCCGCACGGAACGTGTCACAGGCGGCAATGAGGACGCTGAAGCCGTTCTCGATGAGCCAGAACGAGATCTGCAGGTAGCAACAGGTCACAACAGGTCAGAAAAGCCCGTTAGTAGCTACACAGCCTGACACCATCACCCTGGTGCTGCGAGCCAGGATCCTGTCCTACCTTGGCCAGGTTGGTGGACTTCCCAACACCATTGACACCACAAAAGGTTACAACGTATGGCCGGCGATGGCGCTGGGCATCCATGACATCGCGAAGCACGTCCACACGGCGCTGGGGCTGCAGGATCTGCACCAGGGCCTCCTGCAGCGCCTGCTTCACCGTCGAGGTCACCGCTGGGAAAAGGGATAGAAACAGGACGTCACGCATGGGGAATACTCCTGAGCTCCAAACCACACGCAGGATGCCACATTGACACTTACTGGTGAAGGTTCCCATCACCTTCCCTTCCAGTTTCTTGGCCACAGATTCACAGAGTTGCACTGCAATCTCAGCTGCCACGTTTTTAGCTTTGAGAAAGACAGAGCAAGGAGTCAGTGCTGCTGAGAAGGTTATGCATGTCCCACATCAGTGTCAATGGAAGGGTGAGGTCAAATGTGCAGGATTCCCACCAGACCTGACTGCGGCCCCCCTCTTGCTGCACTCTTAAGGGCTCATCAGGGGTGAGACAGGAACCCACCACAGTTCCTGTAGGCAAGAATATCCCAAACCACGGGCACTACCCACACTGGGGCCCATCTAACAGAGCACAGGGAACCACCACTAATCCCTCACACCACAGATCCAGACGTACCAATCAAGTGATCCTTCATCTTCTCCAGTACAGGGTCCATGTCATCTCTGGTCAAGCTCTTGGAACCCACCAGGCCCTTCAGCATACCAAACATGCCCCCCAGGCCACCCTTCTTCACACTGTGGAGAAGCACAAGAGTTACACTGAGGTTTGAGAAGGACCATCTGTAAAGGTCAGATGCAGAAGGACTTGCCCTGAGTGGACAAACACATCAGTTTGCGCTTCCTGCATTACAGGTTAGACTGGAACAGGAGTTATGGGAGAGAAATCAAGAACCATGTGACAAGCAAGGGTTGTGACAGACTACCTGGGTTTTGAAGGGTTCTGGACAACCTTCTCCTCTTCAGCTTCATCGTCACTCTCATATTCCAGGTCATAGAGGCGGCCAGGCTCCCGATTTTTGTCTCCCAGGGCCTGCAAGGGAAAAAAGCGGCTTTATGGGCTGAGCGCCACAATCCTTGATTCATGTTTCTTTATGATCCCTTCTCATCCAAGCACAGAGCCCCAGCTGTGCTCATAATGCCCAGAGGATGCACAACCGCAAATGGAGCCTCACTTTTCCTTACCATGTCAGGGTCAAACTCCTCCACAGGAGCCTCCGCGCTGCCGTTGGTAGCAGAATTACTGTAATCGAGTACTTTGGCATTAGAGTTCCCCAGATCCCACACCCGGGGCTTCTTCCCCTTCTCCTTCTGTGCGTCGGGCTTTGGAGATCTGGTGGGACAAAGACCAGAAATATGTTGTCTTCAGTGCAGGGAAGCAGCAGCCATCACCTCCTTAGGAAATGCAAAAATTAAAAGCCTCGATTACCCAAAAAGGCAGAAATTGATCTGACCTCCGGAGTTTATTTATCTGAACTTTAACCCTGTATGGCACCACTTCCCCTCAAGCCAAGTATCAATGCACTGCTGCTGTCTGCTCAGTAAAGACAGGTCTGGACCTCTCCCAGGGTTTCTGGATCTCCCAGCAAAGAAAATCAGGTTCTATTACCCCTCCAAGACCCCCAGGTGTCTTCTTCCAGTCTTTTCAGCACGGAGGGCAATCAGGAAAATAAGGTCCGGGAAAGTGAGGTCTGCTTCCAGGGGTCACCAAAAGGAGGAGAGATTCAGCCATGGCCTAGTTCAAAGCATAGGCAGACTGACCATCCCCTCATCACCCACCTGGACTTCTCCCCAGCTTTCATGTGTCTCCTGAAGAATTCCTCCCGGTTCTTCTGCAGGATTTCATCCTTGGTCAGTTCCTCCTTGTCCCCTGCTGCTGAGAGCTTCTTGTCAGCTGCAGATGCTTTACTGGGCACTGCCACAGCTTCTGTTCCTGACAGGAAGAGCCCATACACAAGCTCAGTCTAGCTCCAAGTGGATTGAGAAAGCACAGACTGCAACACATTGCTCTGGAATATTTATTTCCCTCCCATTTATCTTCCCCATCAACTCACCATCCTTTTTGGAACCTTTGTTCTTCTTGTTCTTGACCTTCTCCTTTGGTTTCTCCCCTCGGGTTTCAATCATACACTTGACAGTCTTCTGGGATTTCAGAGACTGCTCAAACGTCTTCATTACCGTGGGAGCTCGGACTTTGCTGCTCTCTTCTGCATCCCTGCAGGGAGGTGACCCATTAGCCTGGATTCCAGCTCTTCCCCCGCTCCCACCCCTGCTCAAAACAGAAATTTAAGATAAACCCCAAGCTCTCTACCGGAGAAGGCGCATGAAGTCATCTTTAAAATCAAAGGTGCCATTTAAGAGGCCCAGGGCGCCTTTCTGCTGGAACTCGTTGCGGTACTTGTCTCGGAACTCCTTATGGACGTCGTCTATCAACTTGTCCACATAGGTTAGAGTCAGGATCTTCTGGAAGCCCACCTGCCAAGGAGCATGGCCAACAGACAGTGCATTTCCAGCTCATTCAACAGCAGAAAGAAAGACCTTTCTGTTTAATTCAGTGCTCTTTAACTTGCCCAAGCTTCAACCTGCACTTTCTGGTCCACCTTCCCAGGCCTTTAAAACAGGTGAAAAGGTGAAAAACAGCCCAGAGCTTCACTTCAACAGGTGATCCTAACACACAGAGGCTGTCTCATAGCAAGAAACACACACAGGGCAAGGGCAGAAAACCTTTAGCTTATCTGTGGGTCAACAGGGTAGGCTGTATGGATTTATGGAGATAAGGTGCTAGGAAACTGAAAAGGAGAGTGTTAAATGCTCTGCAAAGTAACAGGAATGACTGGGGGTTTTTTCAATAGATCTGGCCAAAGTGAACTTTTACAAGGCTGCAGCTTTTATTTGAGATTTCATTAGTTTTAATCCTGTCACAGATGATTAAAATAAGCTGCTACTGCAGCAGCATTCAGCTGACAGAAACAGCCATGTGCCCCCTCTGGGGGGACCCTGGCTAGACTGGGGTCACTGCTCAACATCCCCCTGAAATGCTCCTCACAGCCCGTCACCCCCCAGAATCCCAGAGACAGATGAGCCAAACCAGTCTGGGAGCTGAAGTCCAGACCTACACAATGCAAACAGCTGTTTGCTCAAACCACAGCACAGGGGAACTGTTCCCCCTCTTTTCTGAGGCAATCCTCTTCCTTTGGGTTTGGGGGTACAATGGGGGGTTGGAGGAACCCTCCTGCCACCCCAAGGGCGCCTGGGGGCGGGTCACTTACCACAAACACCAGCTCAAACTGGTTGTCCAGTTTGTACTTAAGTGTGAGGGCTTCATGGGTGAAGGAGTTGTTGCCACCTCTCTCCTGGGGGAGAGGAGCCGTCAGAAGGTGGGGGCCAGCAGCAACCACCATCCCCTCATTCCCTTCTCCCCACCATCATCCCTGTCGCCCCCCTTTCCCAAGGTGGTCCAGCATCCCTTACACATGACCCCACACACCCTGGGCAGGTGGTCCCATCCATCCTCCCTCAGCCGCATGAGCCCACCCACCCCGGGGTGGTCCTGGCCCCCTCTGCCCCGTCCCAGGCAGGTGGTCCCACCCAAGTCTCTCCCCTTCCCAAGGTGACAGTCTCATCCACACCCCCAAATGGGTGACCCCACACCCGTCCCCACCCCCCAGAGCTGGTCGTGCCTGTGTGTCCCCCACAGCAGGTGTTCCCACCTGTGTGCCACCCCTCTCCGTCCCCACGTAGACAGTCCCACTCATATGTCTCCCCATGCAGGGCCTCCCATCCACCTCCTCCCTCAACGGGCTGATGCCATAACCCCCGAGATGCTCACGCCCGTGTTTTCCCGGCCCCCAGGCAGGTGGTCCCAGTCCGCACTCCCCCGCCCGCTACGTGGCCTCACCTGATTTCCCTTCCCAGGTAGACGGCCCCATCCCCGCCTCCCCCGCCGTGTCTGTACCCTCGCTCCTTCTCCCTCCCCAGGCCGATGGTTCCCAGCGCCCCCTCCCCTCACGGCAGCTGGGCTCTCCCACTCCCCCCTCGCCAGGTATGTGACCCCTACCCAACCCTCGGCCCCCCGGCAGCCGGTCCCGTCCAACCTGCAGGAGGACGGAGCGGATGAGGGCATTGACGGGGGCGGTGGCGGCGGGCCCGCGCACGCCCTGGAAGCACCAGAGGACGAGGCCGCCCTTGCTGAAGATGGTGAAGAAGTCGAGCATGGCGGCGGCGCCGGGCCCGGCGGGGCGCACACGTCGCTCTGCCCCGCGCTTCCGCCGGAAGCCCCGCCCCCCGCGCCATTGGCGGGACGGCGGCGGGCGGGGGCGGGGCGGGGGCCCGGCCCGGGGGGCGGGGTCACGGGGAGGGGGCGGGGCCATGCTGCGGTGGGGGCGCGCGCTGCGCCCGCCGGGACTGGGGGGATTGGGGGGATTGGGGGGATTGGGGGGGGGAGCCCCGGGATGGACCCCGGGACACGGGAGGATCCCGGGGGGAGCCCCGGAACCGGGGGGGATCCCGGCAGGGGGCTCGGGCCGCCCGCTCCGCACCACGGGTCCGCGCAGCTCCGACTTCTTCGGCGGTGAGATCCGCAGGGGTGCCCGGCACCGCTCCGGGGATTTGGGGCACACGGGGAGAGGGGCACGGGATGAATGGAGAAGGGGTCGGGATACGGATCGCCGGGAATGGGGAGGGGGTCAAGTAAATGGCGGTGTCCCGGGGAATGGAAGGATTGCTGGGGTGTATGAGGGTATATGGCAAGGTCGGGATTGCCGGGAATGGGGAGTCCCAGGGAATGGGGCTGGGGGTTACGGGCGAATATGGGAGGGTGCCAGAGGGGTTTGGGGGTGGTCCCTGGGGACTGCGGGAGATGACAGTGGGCACTGCAGGGGTCGGGGCATAGCTGGGGGGCTGCTGGTCTCAGAGGGTACTGGGGGGTTCCAGAAGGCCCGGGGGAATCCGGAGGGGGGGTCCCAGTGGGGAGCGGTGGTCCCAAGGGGGGCTGTCACAGAGTCCTGGTGGTGATCCCAGGAGCGGACCGGGGCAGCGGGAGGGGCTGCTGGGGATTCCAGGGCACTGGGCAGCGGTTCTGATGGTTCATCGCAGAGGGTCCGGGGGCGTTTTCCCGATCACCCGGGCGGAACCTGGGGGGTTCGCAGAGAGGCGTGGGGGGATCTGAGGAACCGGGGCTATCCTGGGAATGTCCTAGACGGGGCTGGAGGGGTCCCGAGGGATGCAGAGGGCACCGGGGTGGTCCGCGGGGGGCTGCCAGCCGTGCCCCGGGCTCGGCAGCCCCCGTTCCGCCGGCAGAGCTGGGGCAGACCCTGGAGCGCATGGCGCAGACCCTGAGGGATCAGCTGCCGTCCCCGGGGAGGGGAAAGCCGGGCTGGATTCCCCCGGGGACCCACCCTGACCCCCGGCCCCCGGACGAGGCCGATGTGGTGGTGGTGGGCGGCGGGGTGGTGGGCTGGTCCGTGGCGTACTGGCTGAAGGTGCTGGAGGGCCGGCGGCGGCACGGAATGAAGGTGCTCGTGGTGGAGAGGGACCCCATGGTGAGACACCCCTCCCAGGGCAGGGTGGGGCCTTGGGGATCCACCTGAACCACTTGTATTTTAGCGGATCCTCTCCTTCAGTATTCCAGAGCATCCACGGTGCTGTCGGCGGGGGGCATCCGGCAGCAGTTTTCCCTCCGGGAAAATATCCTAATGTCCCGTTTCTCTGCCAGCTTCCTCCGGGACATCAATGTACGTGGGGTTATCTGGGCAGGGGGTAATTTGGGGAATCCGGCCCCACTCACTGTGGTCCCCGTGTTTCCTTACAGGAGCACCTTGGGGTGCCGAATGAGCCCCCCATCGACATCCAGTTCCAGCCCTCTGGATACCTGTTCCTCGCATCCCCCCAGAACGCCGCTGCCCTGGAGGCCACCGTCCAGTTCCAGAGGTGGGGGACCCACATGGGACCCTCCTGGTGAGGAGCTTTCAGGGTCTGGGAGTCATCTTGACTCTCCTCTACATGCTGGCCATCCCAGGGATGAAGGGGCGCAGGTGACCTTGCTGTCCCCCACCCAGCTGAAGACGAAATTCCCCTGGATGAACACAGAGGATGTGGCCGTGGCATCCTATGGTATGTTGGAGGATGGGGGAGGGCATGGAGACCCCCCTCAACATCCTTCCTCATCCTCATTCTCCTCATGCATCCTTCATCCTGGCTTTATTTATGGAAGGAGAGGTCCAGCTCTCCAAAGTGCATGTGTTGTGGGATCACACAGTAGTGCCCCCCCATGTTTCCCTGCCCAGGTCTGGAGGATGAAGGCTGGTTTGACCCCTGGACCCTCCTCAACGCTTTCCGGCGCAAGGCCATATCTCTGGGAGTCGAGAGCTGCTCCGGGGAGGTGCGAGGTGAGAGATGGGGGTGCACAGCGAGGTTTACCCCCTGCCACCCCCAGGACCCCCCACCTCACCCCAAAACCTTCCAGCTTTTGTCACCTCAGCCAACCCCACGATGCCACCAGCACAGTCGTCTGCGCGCATCAGATACGTCCACGTGAGTGTGTGTGTGCCACCCTCAGCTCCCCAGGAGTGCCCGTGACCCCGCTGTGCTCGTGACCCCGTGTCTGTGCCCTCCCAGGTCCACATGCCAGACAGCCTGGAATACCAGCCGGTGGCCTGTGCCGTCGTGGTCAATGCTGCGGGTGCCTGGGCTGGGAAGCTGCTGGAGGCAGATGGGCTGCCCAGGGTGCTGTGCCGGCCCTCGCTGCCCATCCAGCCCAGGAAGAGGTACTGGGGGGGCTCACAGCAGGGACAGCTGATACAGCACCTCCTCTGTGGTGGGTCAGCTCCTGGGGTCAGAATGGAGGCATATCCCAGCAACTCCTTTTCCAGGGGGGATGCCCTTGGTGCTGTTCTGGGGGAGTACTTTAGCACCCACCACCCGTGTGTCATGGGGGAGCACCTCAGCACTTTTATTTTGGAGGGTGTCATCCTGGCACTCGTCTGTCTGTGAGGGGGTGACTTGAACCTCTGGGTGCTCTTTTGGGGGGAATAACAGAATGGGACATATGTCCCAGCACCCATCACCCTCCAGCATCTGGGGAGGGATGGTGACCTTCCTCAGTTTTTTATTTGGAGGTGGGGTCTTGCATCCTGGAGCTCCCATTATTCCTCAAGTGCCCTCAGCCCCAGTATCCCCCTTATGTCCCTGTACTCCCAATCCCAGTGTCCCCATTGTCCCCCTAGTGTCACCTGTTGTCCCCTGTGCCCCCAGCCCCAGTATCCACAGTATTCCCCCAGTATTCCCAGTACCCCTATTACTCCCCCAGTGTCTCCATTACCCTGCCAGTGCTGGTAGCCCTGTTATCCTCACTGCCCCCACAGTACTTCAATTATCCCTCCAGTGTGTGTAGGAGTGACATGATCCTTCAATGTTGTTTTTTGGGGGGACAAACATCTCCACATCCCGGCCCCACCGCACCCCTCACTCTCTTTGGGGGTTCCCCAGGTATGTGTTCACCTGGCACTGCCCCAATGGCCCTGGCCTCTCCTGCCCTTTCCTCATCGACACCTCCGGGGCTTATTTCCGTCGGGACGGCTTCGCCGGGAATTACCTGGGCGGGATGAGCCCCACCGAGGTGAGCCCGTGGGGTCCCCTCAGATCATGCACCCCCCTATTCTTTATCAGACACCTCCAGTCTATCCTTTTCCAGGAGGAAGAGCCGGATCCCAGCGATCTCTCGGTGGATCACGATTATTTCCAGGAGCAGATCTGGCCCCGGCTGGCTCGGCGGGTCCCAGCTTTCGAATCCCTGCGGGTCGGGGGGTCTTGGGCAGGATACTATGACTACAACACCTTCGACCAGAACGGGGTGCTGGGCCCGCATCCCCGGCTGGAAAACATGATTTTAGCTGCGGGTTTTAGTGGCCATGGGCTCCAGCACGCGCCGGCCGCTGGCAGGGCCGTGGCAGAGCTGCTGATCAAGGGCCGGTATGAGACCCTGGATCTGCGGAGGCTGGGGTGGGACAGGCTGGTGGATGGGGAGCCCCTGAAGGAGCACGGCGTGGTTTGATGGGGGCGGGGAGGGGGGAAACTGAGGCACAACCGTGGACCCCCTCCCCAGGCCGGAGGTCGTGTCATGTAGGAATAAAATGGATGAAATGGGTGATGAGTGTCCCAGGGAATTAATGAGGTCCACACTTGCTATGCTCCCTCCACCAGTGCTACCAGTATGCTCCCCAGTACCCTCAGTTCTCATGTCCCCATTGATACCATCCACAATTTCAGTGTCCCCAGTAAACCCCGTTCCTTCCCAGTGTCCCCATTATGTTCCTATACCCACAGTGCCCCCAGTGTCCCACATTACCTATTGGCTCCCCAAATTCCTCTTAGTTCCAGTGCCCTCACAGTCCCTCATTCATCCCTCCAATGTCCTCCAGTACCTCCATTACGTTCCTATCCTCCACATCCACTGTCTCTGTTATTCCCCCAGTGTCCCACGTCCCCAGTGTCCCTACTAACTCCCATTTCCCCCAGTACTTCCATTATGATCCAGTGCCTTCAGTATTCCCCCAGTGCCTGCAGCCCCGGTATCATCATTATCCCTACTACTGTCCTGCAGTGTCCCCACCTCCAGTGCTCCCCTTATCCCCAGTATCCCCTCAGTGCCCCCAGCCCCAGTATCCCCGCAGTGTTCCCAGTATCCCCACGATGCCCCTGGCCCCAGTACGCCCACTCCCCTCGGTATCCCCAGTATCCCTGCAGTGTTCCCAGTATCCCCACAGTGCCCGCAGCCCCAGTATGCCCATTCCCCGCGGTATCTCCAGTATCCCCGCAGTGTTCCCAGTATCCCCACAATGCCCCCGGCCCCAGTACGCCCACTCCCCTCGGTATCCCCAGTATCCCCGCAGTGTTCCCGGTATCCCACCGTTACGCCCCCGTTCCCAATCCCCAGTATCCCCGTGCGCGTGGCGCCCTCTGGCGGCGAGCAGCAGCAGTGTACACGGGCGGCATTCGGGGCGGGGAGCGAGCGCCTTGGCCTTTGGCGCATGCGCAGTGGAGGCAAAGGGCGGTGGGCGTGGCCACGCGGGTGGGCGGTTCCGCGCGATGGGCGGGGCGAGCGGCGGCGGGCGGGGCCGCGGCAGTGCGTGTGCGCGGGGCGCGCGGCGCATGCGCGGTGGGCGCGGCCGGGCCGTGTGAGCCGGGCCCGTCCCGCCGTGCGCCCCTGGCCCGGCCCCGGTGAGTGCGGGGGGACCGGGGGGCCGGGGGGCGGCACACCGAGAGACCCTCGGCGGCCAGCGCCGGGAACCGCGGGCTTCCCGTGGAGAAACAAACCCCGAGGGGATTCTGGGCGCTGCGGGGGCGGCTCTGAGGGCATTTGGGAACCGTCCTCCCTCAGATACACTGTATGGGGAGAGTGTGGGGACAGCCGTGAGGTAAAGTACGGGCCCCCCGAATTACGGGGTCCCGCAGACCCCCAGCAGCCACGAGGGGGTTCTGCCCCTCCCCGGGTGCGTGAGGGTCAACCCCTCAGCTGTCGGGGCGTACAGAGCCCCGGGTGACCCCCTCAGCAGTGGGCGATTCCTGTGGGTGCCTTCCTCTTCAGGGTATTCCATGGCTGGGGTTTTTAGGAGGAAGCTGCCTGTGATTAACTCGGTAATAAATCTGGAGGCCGAGTCTGGTTCTGCAGCTTAGATCCCGGCAGCGTCTGACTCGGAATAACCAAAACAAAGCCTTTTTAAAAATGGTTTTTAACTGTGTCCCGGGGCTGCAGCAGCACCACTGACATGCCAGGATTTGTGATACCAGCCTGCTCCAGAGCTGCTGGGAGCTCTGCCTGGGAGGAATGAGCCCTTTGCATCCTGCTGGGAAAACACGAGTTTTGTTAGCTGGCGGTTTGTTTTTTGACTTGTTTTACATGCTGGTTTTATGTCTCTGATGGTTTACTAAAGCTGTTCCTCTAACACTATGATATGAACAGGATGGGTCCATTCCCTGGCCTGTTGCAGGATGGCTGTGCCCAGTGGGAAGCCAGTGAGGGCCGGGAATCCTGTTGGAAATCACCGGGGTGTGACTGAACTTGCAATTCCCGATCAGCCCAATGTTACCAGCTCTGCCATGGCCCTGTGTGTTCTCTCTCCACAGGCTCCATCCGTTTCCCATCTCTCCAGGATGAGAGAGGCTTGGGTCCGGCTCTCCCCCTCTCCCTGTAGTTGATAGTTTGGGAAGCAGAGGTGATGCTGGAGTCGAGATGGCCGACAGCGTGAGAATCTTCCTTCATGACCTCGTCAGGGTGAGGCTCCGGGCCCTGGGGCTGCTCCTGTGCACTTTGGGAGCACCCTCCTTCCCATGGCATCAAGGAATTTGAAGGAAAAGGGTCTCTAGGTGTATTTCAACACACATGTGTGGTGTGTGTATTGCAAAGGGCTCAGTGTTTGCTGCTGAGCCTCTGACAGATTTCCTTTGGCCCCAAATTAATGAAGAATCTCAACAGTATTAATAATAATACGAATTATAAAATTACAACATATAACAACACATAAGGTTTATAATATGTTTTAATATAGAATATATAATATTGTACATAAAGTAATAATAATAACAACAATAAACTAATGTCTGTGACCACAGCAGCTCTGTCCTAAGACCATAAGGTCTGTGTCACCTCAGTGATCCCACCCTGTCTTCCATCATCCAGGGCTAAATACAGGCTAAAAGCCACTCATGCTGTGACACTGAGCAATAGCTCATGCTCAGAAACAACTTGGTTTGGAAAACAGACAAAGGTTTGATCGAAGCACTGTGGCCACAACCTAAAAGCAGGAGTTGTGTCATTTCCCAGTGCTCCTACACTATCAGCTGGAAGTGCTGCCTGGTCAGGGCCCAGCTGTGCTCTTTCAGACCTGAATTTGGCATTGGAATTATCCTCTTTGGAATAGAACTCTATGAACCCTACTGCCACCAGGGTGGTGACACCGTCCTGGCTCATCCTTATGATCTTTATTTTAAAGGGAAATTGTGATGACAATGGTTATGGGATCATTTGGAGCTGGAAGTAATTGAACAGGATCCCAGAATGGTTTGGGTTGGAAAGGTCCTTTAAGTCTTTCTCATTCCATGTCCCTGCCAAGGGCTGGGGCACCTTCCACTATCCCAGGTTGCTCCAAGTCCTGTCCAGCCTAGCCTTAGACACTTCCAGGGATGGGACAGCCACAACCTCTCTGGACAAGCCAAGTCCTAGGAGGCAGCTCTGCCAATCTTCCAAACATGGAGTAAGAGAAAACTTCTGGGCACTTGACTGTTAACAGACTTGTATGGATGTGGCTGGTGGGAGGAAGTTCCTGGGATGAGGACAGGTGCTTTTATTTGTGAAGGAATAAGCCTCAAACTCCAAACATACAGTCAGATTTTGCACATCTCAAATATTAATGTAATTCTATTTTACTGGCCTCAAAGAGCTGGCAGGGCATGAGGGGCTTCCTGCCAGACAAGGCTGGGAGAGAGCCGACTGATTTCTTGCCAGGGTTTTAAATAGTGCAGATTGGAAAAGAAATTACACCTTTACAGAAGAATTTACTGCTGGTCATGGAGATGCTGGAATGTGCAGTGATTTAGGTCACTGGGCCATGGAAGAGAGGCGGTGTTGCTGCTCCAGGCCTTGGCTGCAGCTGAGCCCAAGCAGCCAGGGAGCGAGGCCAACCATGGCACCAGGAGGGTTTGCCCTGGGTCAGCCACAGCCCTTTGCTCCTCTCTCCTCGTGTCCACAGGGAATTAAGGACTCCATCTGGGGCATCTGCACCATCTCCAAGCTGGACGCCCGGATCCAGCAGAAAAGGGAAGAGCAGAGGCGGAGGAGAGCCAACAGCGCGCTCGCCCAGAGGAGGTTCCACATGGAAGAGAAGAAGCAAGAGAAGTGAGTGTGGGGTGTGGCTGGTGAGAAATGGAGTAATTCCCTTCTCTGGTAGTCAGAGCCAATAAATGGGAAACACGTGGCATGAATCTCCCATTTCCCACTGCATAATGGAGCTGGAGCTGGTACCATGAGATAAGGAGTCTGACCTTTTATGTTGTTTGGTAATCAGTTTGAATTACCTCTGAAAGAAAGTGGATTTATGGGCTTCTTTTCCTCCTGAGTCATTGTGCTGTCTCAGATCCCTTGCTAGTAATTGTGGGATCAGGGAAGAAACAGCAGTTTGGGTCCAATGTCCATGTCAGTGCAGCTTGAGTGTCACTTTTCCTCAGCCCTGTTGTATTTTGTGGAGTTTGGAACTGCAGAACCTCAGTGATTCTGGAAATACCAGAATTAACCCCATGGAGGAGAAAACAGCATCTGTTCCCATGTCTGACTCCCAGACCATGCCAGGATGTCTCTGCTGCACTGGGCTGGCACCTCACACAGTGGTTTTGGGCAGTAATGCACATTCTGAGACATATTTACTAGTTATTCTGGCTGGCTGAAAAATGAAAGAAAAGTCACCCATGATCCCAATACTCTCAGGGGTCTCTGCAGCTCCACATCTCAGCTGCCTCTGAAGAAAAGTATAACTTCTTTGTTTTGTTTTGTTTTTTATATAAACAGCTGAGTTTTTCTGGTTTTCTCACTCTGGTGTCAAGAGCTGACTGGGAAAGTGCTGCAGAGTCCCACGGAGCTGCTCTTGCATGTCCAGAGACACTGAAACCACTCTGAGCTGAAACAGCCTCTTCCAAGACCAAAAAAATGCCCAAAGTTTCCTAATTTTATTGTGGCAAGAGTTTGGAGAGAACAAAGTCCATCCTTAAAAATGTGGAAGAGAGCTTTGCTTTTCTTCTATTTCAGTGCAGATTTTGGGAATTAATAAAGGTTGAAGGAGTCTCCCTGATGTAAGTCTTGTAGAGACTGCACTGGCTGAGACATGGTGTGAGTCTGTGCAGGGATTCCTTCCAGGATTTCTGTGTTTGGATAAAATCAGGTGCACAGTTGGTGGAGCTGGTTCTTGGTGACTTTTCCAAGGTGTCCAAAACGTGGGGCAGAAGCAGTTGACACTTGTGAGGGGACATTTGTCCAGTTGCTGGGACACTAACATGCCTCTCTCCTGCAGTGAACCCCGGATAGTGAGCCGGATATTTCAGTGTTGTGCCTGGAATGGAGGTGTCTTCTGGGTATGTGAAGGTTTTTTTCTTATTTATTATGGTTTTTTATTTTAAAACCCCTGTGAAAACCCATGTCCTGCTCCAGCCCTCATAGGCTGTGAGTGGTTAGCCATCAGTTTGGCAGCAGGAATTGCTGGGAACCACCACGTTCCCATCCCAATGCTGTATTTTAAGGGATTCACAATGAGATATAGGACCACAGACTTACTCAAGAGACCCACATATGAAACCCAAGCTGCTTTTCCAAGTCTTTGAGACTGCTCTCCACTTGAATATTCAATTCCTGCTTTGCTGCAGCCTGGGATACTGTTTTGCCAATTGGATATTGACATCTTAAAGACATTTCCTCAGCTCTGAGTTGCTATGCCGTGTTCATAAGGCTGATCCTTAATGGAGCAAACACATCATAAATCAAATAACAAAATAAATCGTTTCATTTTCTTATTATGATGGTGCAAAGTACAAGGGATTGGCATGGCAATGTTGAAGTGTTCAGCTGCAGGTTGTGGCTGTATTTAAACAGAAATCCTTGCTCCTCTGTATTTGCTGGGGGAGGAGAGGCACATGGGCCTTTGGACCTGTAGCCACAGGAACACAAAATGCCCGTGCAGTGCCTCACTGAGAGCCCTTGTTTGTTTTTCCCTGCAGCTTAGTCTATTCTTGTTCTACCGAGTGTTCATCCCCGTCCTTCAGTCGGTCACGGCGCAGATCATCGGTGGGTGCCTTTCCCCTTGGGGTGCTCCAGGCTGCTCAGCAGTCCATGGGATGAGTTCAGAGTCTGTCCATTGAGCTGTTCCTCACACCTCTGTCTCCTTGCATTGTTGTCCTCTTCTTCCCAACCAGTCCCATCATCAATTGTCCAGTAGAAACAAGGGGTGGATCACCATGCTGACAGCCTGTGCACATCAGAGATCCAGCCCAGGGGTTTTGCCATTTCAAACATATTTGTCTGTGTGTTTTTGCATTTAAATAAAAATCAAGGGGGTGGAAATGTGCTATTAAAGACATTTAGAGACCTAGAGTCAGGAGAAACTCCCTGATGGCTGTGCCTGGAAGGATTTGGAGGTTCCTACACTAGTTCCTCACATGTGTCTCTCCATCTCTCTTCCAAAGGTGACCCTTCCTTACATGGTGACGTCTGGTCCTGGCTGGAGTTCATCCTCACCTCCATTTTCAGTGCTCTCTGGGTCCTGCCCCTCTTTGTGCTCAGTAAGGTGGTCAATGCCATCTGGTTTCAGGTAGGTGACAGTGACCTGGGCCCTGCCTTGAGCAAATGGGGGGATTTCCCTTGCTGGGTGGGATTTGATCAGGTGATGTGGGTGCACAAGATGAAATTCCACCCCAAAAACGGGTTCTGGGCATATTCCTGATGGGAGAAAGCAGCTCAGGAGCATCCTTGTGGGTTTAATTCCCTGAATTCCCCATTGCTCTGGAGTTCCATTTGCCTCAAGCCCCTGTCTCTGCTGGCAGGACATCGCGGATCTGGCGTTCGAAGTGTCGGGCAGGAAGCCTCACCCCTTCCCCAGCGTCAGCAAAATCATCGCTGACATGTTGTTCAACCTCCTGTTGCAGGCGCTTTTCCTCATCCAGGTGAGACAAGCAATCACTCCATCACATCAAGTGATGCCCTCCCCCAAATCCTGAGTGTCCCCCTCTCAATCTGCTCCTTTTCTACCCCAGGGAATGATCGTGAGCCTGTTCCCCATCGACCTCATTGGGCAGCTGATCAGCCTCCTGCACATGTCGCTGCTCTACTCGCTCTACTGCTTCGAGTACCGCTGGTTTAACAAAGGTGAAGGAGGCTCCCTGCATGGAAAGGGGGAATTTACTGAGTGTTTCTCTCCTGAAAAGAAGCATCCAATTGGGATGTCAGAGGTTGATCTGTCAGTTTTTAATCTGGAGTGAAGGGTAAATGTGAGCCAGCAGTGTGCTCAGGTGGTAAGAAGGCCAGTGGTGCCTGGCCTTTACCAGCCCCAGTGTGGCCACAGCTCCAGGGCATTGCCCATTTCCCCGTGCTGGGCACTGGTGAGGCCTTGAGTGCTGTGTCCAGTTTTGGGCCCCTCATGAGAAGACAGACATTGAGGTGCTGGAGCATGTCCAGATGATGAGTACAGAGCTAGGGAGGAGTCTGGAGCACCAGGAGCAGCTGAGGGAACCAGAGGAGCTCAGCCTGGAGAAAAGGAGGCTCAGGGGGGACCTTCAGACTCTGCACAAACCCCTGACAGGAGGGGACAGCCAGGTGGGGGTTGGGCTCTGCTCCCATATGAAAGGTGACAGGATGAGAGGACATGGCCACAAGCTGTGCTGGGGAAGTTCAGGTTGGACATCAGGATGAATTTCTTCACTGAAAGGGTGGTCAGGCATTGGAAGGGGCTGCCCAGGGGGATGGTGTAGTCCCCATCCCTGGAGTTGTTCAGGAGATGACTGGATGTGGCACGCAGTGGTCTGGTCTAGTGACAAGGTGGGGATTGGTCAAAGGAGGTGATTGGAGATCTTTTCCAGCCTAAATGGTTCTGTGATTCAGTAGTGAGGGTGTCTCCTTCTCACGGGTTCATTTCCGTGGGATTTTCCTCTTGGCAGGAATTGAAATGCACCAACGGTTGTCCAACATCGAGAGGAACTGGCCCTACTACTTTGGCTTTGGCTTGCCACTGGCATTTCTCACAGCCATGCAGTCCTCCTACATCATCAGGTGGGAAAGCCACTCTGACCCCTCCACCTCCTGACACCCACAGGAGCCACCAAGTGCCCCTTATTTTATTCTGTTGTATTTTTTTCCTTGCAGCGGTTGCCTCTTTTCCATCCTTTTCCCTCTCTTCATCATCAGCGCCAATGAAGCCAGGACCCCCGGCAAAACCTAGTGAGTATCCTTCATTCCCTCCCACTGATCCTCGTCCAACACCCCCAGGGCTCCCCAAACCCTGCGGGGCCACTCCTGGCATCGGGAACTGATGGACTCTTTTCCCTTTCAGCCACTTCCAGCTCCGTCTCTTCTCCTTGGTGGTTTTCCTCAGCAACAGACTCTTTCACAAGACCGTTTACCTTCAGTCCGCCCTGAGCGGTGCTTCCTCCTCCCCCTCCTCCTCCTCCTCTTCCTCCTCTTCCTCGCCCTCTCCTGCCAAACACGCGGCTGCTCCGGGGCACTGAGCTGCCCCAGACCCCGGGGAGGGGGGACACCCACGGGCTTCTCTGTGCCCCCGATCTCCAGGGACAGGCAGGACCCAGCCTGACGAGGTGTCACTTTCAGTTCTCCATCTCCCCCTGGAAGCTTTTTGGGGGAAAATCTGGGTTTTTAACACCTTCGTGAGTTTCCAGAAGCCGGGTTGTGCCCTGCGCTTGTTTTATAGTGGACTCTTTTGTACGCCTTTCCCGTGCCATCTCCCTGCCTCGGGCCCGTGGGTCGGAACCCTGTCACCCCGTTTTGCCGTTGTGTCCCTCCCGTGTCTCCCCCGTGTCCCCCTGCCCCTCGTCCCCCTTCCCGTTCCCTCCATCTCCCCTAACTCAGGTCGTGGGAGGGGGGCGGGCATTTCTGGGAGCTCCCGCTGCCGTCGAGCACAGCGTCCCCCTCCCGTGCATGTACCGTTTCTGTCGGGTCGGGGAAGGAACCGGTGACGTTCAAACCCCTTTGGATATTTCGGGCCGGTTTATCAACTTTTCTCTAGTATTTTCACACTGAAACATTAAACGGAGAAACCACGATTCTCAGCCGTTCTGCGCCTGCCGCTGTCGTTACTCCGGGCGGGGTTCCCCGGGCCGGGCTCCCCCCGCGCCCCGCAGTGGTTCCGCCGCCCACGTGGCCGGGCCGGCCCTCTTCCGTCTCCGCCCACGTGACCCGTGCGGCCCCGCCAACCCGGACGGACACGTCACGCCTCGTTCCCCGCCGGCCCCGCCCACCTTCCGCTCAGCCAATCGGCAGGCGCCGTGCGCCCCACGCACCGCCCCGCACTCGATTGAGTGTTCGGCTCTTCGGCCAATGAGCGCGGCCGCGCCAGGAGTGGCGTGCGCATTGGCCAATGGGAAACGGTTGAGGGCGGGGCGCGGGCTGGCGGCGGCGGCAGCAGGGCGGCTGCGCGGGGCGGATGGACGGGGCGGCGGGGCCGCGGTGAGGGACGGGACCAGCACCCGACCGGGGCTGAGGGAGCCGCGGGTCTTCGGGCCTGGGGGTGGAGGGGTGCCTGGGCTGGGAGGTGCCCGCTGTGTGGGGTGCGGGGTCTGCGGAGTGAGGGAGCTGAGGGGTCATGGGGTGCCCGGGCCTTGGAGGGTGCCCAGGCGTGTGGGGAGAGGGAGCCCGGGGGATTGAGGAGTCCCCAGGCGTGAGGGCTGAGCCCCTGGGGCTGTTCAGGGGCTGGAGCCTGGAGGTGCCAGGGGCGTGTGAGGGGCAGCACGAGGGGACGGGAATGCTGTGTGTCACTGGGAGTTCTTGGGGCGTGAAGCGTCCCCCCGAGGACATCGGAGCACCCCAGGGCAGCGCCACTCGTGCCCGGAGGCATCTGCGCTGTGCTGCATTATCCCAGGGGAACCAGGAAATAACCAGCCCCCGGTATTTCTGTACCAGGCAGTGCCCAGCGTGCGCCAGTCGGAATCACTTTTGGGCATGGGAAGGCTTTTCCAGGCCCAGATTATCTGGCTTTTAAATGTCAGCCTGTTTCAATGCGACCTCCCTGATGTTGCAGCCTAGAGACCTGAACTGCACATTTACCAGCCGTGCTGGGGCTGAGCCTGCCCGGAGCAGCGGGAGGGGTTTTCCTGACTGATTGGGCAAGAAACGATTTGAAGAAATCTGAGTGTTTTCAAAGTAGAAAGATGTTAAAGCTGTGATTGTTCAGTAAGAGTTTCACTTCCTTGGTGTGCAACTCCATGATTTCTGTGGCTTTTCCTCCCCCCAGGAAGTTTGAATTAAACAGCCACATTATATGGTGTGAGCAAAACCGATTTATTGTCCTGATTTGCATTAACAAACTACTGAGATATATATATTTGGCATAAGTAGTCCAAAGTGGGAGTAACCAAGAGCCATTCAGCTCTCCTGTGTCTGAGAAAAAGCACTCATTTCTTGCACTCTCCATGAATTACATTTTTTATGCATTGTTTGCAGGTGATGGTTAAACTGCAGAGAGCATCCAGAGGGAAAGCAGGGGTTTTGCTCAAGTTTACACTGGGGCTTTGTTCTGTGCACAGAGAAACAGGCACGTCCTCTGCCCCGGGGAAGTTCTGGGTTCGGTAAAGGAAGGAAGACCAGCCAGGATTTGACCAGCTCAGGTCAGAACAGGAGGTGAGGGGTTTGTGGGGGAGGCACAGGCGCCTGGCAGGGATGAAGGCTGGGCCAGAGTGGGGGATTTGAAGTCTAAAGGCTCATGAAGGCTTTGAACACAACGTGGTCTAACTCACTCTTTTGTATCTTCCTGATTGTGTGCAGGAGTTCAAGGATCCTCAGGCCCTGCATTTGATGTGAAAATGACCAAGTTGGGGTTTCTCCGGCTCTCCTATGAGAAGCAGGACACGCTGCTCAAGCTCCTCATCCTGTCGATGGCAGCTGTCCTGTGTAAGTCTGTGCCCTCAGGGATGGCTCCCGGTGCAGGAAAACTGAGGGTAACTCGTGAGCTCTGTGTGTTCACTCTGCCCCTTTGTGTTTGCAGCTTTCTCCACGCGGCTTTTTTCTGTCTTAAGATTTGAAAGTGTCATCCATGAGTTTGACCCGTAAGTGTTGTCCTCTCATTTCCTGGGGGCCTGTTGGGCTTTTCCTCTCCTGGAGCACAGAATTCAGGCGATGGTGCCAGGCTTAAGTTAATCCCCATTGAGGATATGGGATCTGGAGGGTGTGTGTTAGTACAGCTTGGTTTTCTTCTTCCCTACCCAAATTTATCTGGTACCCAGGACTCTTTGTGCAACCCAGAACCGAGAATCACCTGCCATTGCTTTTCTCCTGGGAGGTGGTTATTCCTGACCTGAGCACAGCAGGAGGGAGAGCTGGCATAATTTTTGTCAGTGTCCCAAGCTTGTTGCTGATTGAATCAGTCCCAAGGGACACTGTCACCTTTGTAGACGCACTATTAGGCCCTTTGGGAGGGTAAACCTTTGTAGCTGGGTTTTAGAGCAGTTGAGGGTAACTGAGCCAGTTCCCTGTGTGTGAAACACCTCAGAGCAGCCCCCACAGTGCTGCCTCACCTTGTCACCCTTACAGGTATTTCAACTACCGCACCACCCGCTTCCTGGCTGAGGAGGGCTTCTACAAATTCCACAACTGGTTTGATGACCGAGCGTGGTACCCCCTGGGCAGGATCATCGGGGGAACCATTTACCCAGGTAAAGCTTTTGCCAAGCTGAAATGCACCTGGTGCAAGGGAAAATCGGGGTGGGGACTGCATCCAGGAGTGCTAGCTGGAACAGAGGGCAGCTTGGGGATGCATCCTGGGCAGCAGCTCCTGCCTGGTGAGTCTTTGAAGCACCCTGATAACGGTGTCATTTCCATCCCCAGGCCTGATGATCACGTCAGCAGCGATTTACCACGTGCTGCACTTCTTCCACATCACCATCGACATCCGGAATGTCTGCGTGTTCCTGGCTCCCCTCTTCTCCTCCTTCACCACCATCGTGACTTACCACCTCACCAAAGAGCTCAAGGTACAGGGGGCAGCAGGGTGTGACCCACAGGCTTTGGCCTTCCAGAGGAGCTGTTTTCCATTTGGGAGAGCAGCTGCATCAGAGGTTTGGAGGTGACCACCACACTCCTCAAAACCCCGACCTTCTGGGAAGTGGGAGATCTATTTGAGAACTTCGTTTCCACACTCAGTTTTCATTCCTTTGAGTAATAAAACCCCTAAACTCTGATGTCTTTCCTCAGGATGCAGGGGCAGGACTCCTCGCTGCTGCCATGATCGCTGTTGTGCCTGGATACATCTCTCGATCTGTTGCTGGCTCCTATGATAATGAAGGTGAGTTTGTGACCCTTTAAGGAATGTTGGGTGGTGGAAAGTGGTGCTGGAAGATGCTGCAGGGCACAATAGAGGCTCTGTCCTTTTGCTGGTGATCCGTGCTGGGTTTCTGCTGTAAAAGCCCAAACCATTGGAGACCAGAGGTGGTTCTTAGCCGTGCCATGGAGTAGAGGGACTATTTCCCAACTATGGCAGCAAGTTTACTGCAGAATTCTTGTTTGCCAATCAGAAAGGGTTCTGTCACCTCCCCAAACCTGGTCTACAACTGGAGCTACTGTGTGGTGCTCCCTGTGCTTTTATCCCTGTTCCAGCAGTGACATTGGGACTGGCAAAGGCAGGAATCTCACTGCCAGTGCCTGGGGCAGAAGAGGATCCAGGTTCCTTTGCTGTAGCTGGGCTTTTGGTGCCTGTGTAGGAGTTCTTCCAGCTGATGTGGCTGGAAGAAGCCATGTGAGCTGTTAGACACAAACTCTGCAGTGTTTCAGTCTAGAAACCAGATATCAAATGCTTTCCCCAGGCCTGGCTCTTTGTGTGATGGAGCAGCAAAAGCATTTACAAATCTATCTTTAATGGCTTGAGTGCTCTGCCGTGCCCCAGGGATGACATTAACAGCTCTGGGTCCTTCTGCAGGTATCGCCATATTCTGCATGCTCTTGACCTACTACATGTGGATCAAGGCCGTCAAAACTGGCTCCATCTATTGGGCAGCCATGTGTGCCCTCGCCTACTTCTACATGGTGAGTGTCCCTTTTCCCAGCTCTGGGGTAAACCTAGCTCTGAGATTCCTCTGGATGCACTCACCAGGAAGCCATGGTGTTCTGTTCTGTATCCGTGTGTCCAGAGAGCTAGAACCTCTATGGAGATGGAATGGGTCCTTTCTTCCCAAAACTAGTGGGTTTTGTGTGAGGTGTTCTTAGTAGCGTTGAAAAATCCATGTTTCTGGCAGCTGGGGTGTGCAGGATGCCCTAAGATAGAGCAGATTACAGCTGGTGTTGCTACTGTGTGAAAATCCTGCCCCTGATCCCAGGAAGGCTAAACCTCTGTGTTTCACCTCAGCTCTGCAGCTGTTCAGTCCTGGAACTTGTGTGTGTGTGTCTGGTTTGTGTCCTGGCAGGTCTCCTCGTGGGGCGGCTACGTCTTCCTGATCAACCTCATCCCCTTGCACGTCCTGGTGCTGATGCTCACCGGGCGCTTCTCCCACAGGATCTACGTAGCCTACTGCACAGTCTACTGCTTGGGAACCATCCTCTCCATGCAGATCTCCTTTGTTGGCTTCCAGGTGGGCACCAGGAGGGTTTGCAGACTCGGGGATGGGTTGTAACAGAGCAGCAGCATACTGGCACCTGGTTTTACTTCTTGTCTTCATCACTGAGGTTGTAAGTGGGTGCTGACTCCTTGTTCCAGCTTCTATTATGCTGATTCCTTGCTATCTTTGGCAAAATGAGCCTTTGGCTGTGCTGGATGACTTTCAAAGTTCCTAATAACCTTCCCAGCACCACTTGTCTTTTAAAATATCTTTGGTTTTGGTGAAGAAAACACTCATGCCATGTGTGTCTTGGTATGTCAGGAGGCAGACCTGCCCAGCTCATGCTTTCAAGAGAATCTGGTTAATTTTCCAGATGGATTCTTATCAGAATCAAAGCAGATGTAGGAAAAGGACTCGTGCCAGCTGTGCCAGTCACAGGGAGGGAGCATTTGGACATTTTCCTGTGGCTGGCACAGATTGTGCCAAGCAGTGATTTGTGTGAAAAGCCAGCTCCTGTTCTTCTCCGTATCTGACCACGCTCTGCCCCACTCCCAGCCTGTCCTCTCCTCGGAGCACATGGCTGCCCTTGGAGTCTTTGGCTTGTGCCAGATCCATGCCTTCGTGGACTACCTCCGGAGCAAGCTGAACCCACAGCAGTTCGAAATCCTCTTCAGGAGCGTCATTTCCCTGGTTGGCTTCGTCCTCCTCTCCGTTGGGGCTGTGCTGATGCTCACAGGTAGCTCGAGGCTGTGGCCATTACAAGGGTGTTTCACCCTCTTTCCTTGATTCCAAAGGCATGGAATTTGTCCATCCTAGCTCTGTGTTACTGTGGTGCCTGTGCCTGTGAGTCCTTCGAGGGGAGGGGGAGGTTGAGACCTGCCTGAATTTATGCATTAGCAAGGAGTATTTAAGCAGCAGCTGTAAGATAGCAGGGACAGAGACTCTGGGGACACCAGGATAGTGCTGCAGATACTTATTATTGCTCTAGTAGCATAGAGATGCTAAAAAGTTTGGGCATAAGGTTGGGCAGGGAGGAGTTTTAGAGTGAAATTGCATTTTATTTCCTTTCTAAAATGGCAGGTTTGAGTAATAGAAATTCTAAATGAGGTCTGGGATCACCGATTCAGCCTCACATGGGCTTTTCTGGGATACTGCATGTCAACATTGCCAGTTACTTTGCTGGATCCAAAGAGGATATGTTTTCCCCACTTTCCTAGGGAAAATCTCCCCATGGACGGGGCGTTTCTATTCCCTGCTGGACCCTTCCTACGCCAAGAACAACATCCCCATCATCGCTTCTGTCTCTGAGCACCAGCCCACCACTTGGTCCTCCTACTACTTCGACCTGCAGCTCCTTGTTTTCATGTTCCCAGGTGAGTCACCAGACCCTGAGTTAGTCACCAGAAGATTTTCCTACCTCTTCTGGCTATGCTGAGCCTGCTAGGGAGTGCTGTGTCCCTCTGTGTCCTTCTGTGTCTCTCAGTGCTTGGTTTTATTTCATCTCTGAGCTGAACCAGACCCCTTTTTTCTTCCCCCTCACAGTTGGTCTCTACTACTGCTTCAGCAACCTCTCAGACGCCCGTATCTTCATCATCATGTACGGCGTGACCAGCATGTACTTCTCAGCTGTCATGGTGAGGGCTGTGGGCACTGGCACAGCCACCGAGTGCTCGTAACAATCTCGTTTGTTTTTCTGAACTTAGTGATGATTCTTTCACCCTGAGGGCTTTTCTCTCTTCCATAAATGTGGTTTTGTTTTGTTGCTGTCTGTAGTGAGAGAAGGTGAAGTTGCAAAACTCAGTGGTTTGGGTGTTAGTCATGTCCCTGTGGCCAGTGCTGCCTGGTCAGTGTTCCTGTTCTTTAAGAGCCAAGCTCCCAGTGCAATCTCAAACAAATTCTCTGGCAGGGACTGGTGACAAATAGTTGCTGATGAGCCCATTTCCACTCTTCCTGAACACTAAATGTGGTTGAGTTCTGTTATGGAGGCAGCTACCAATCCTTGCTTCCACCTAAGATTGCTGAAGTGACCTCAGTGTCCCATGTGGGCCGATTTTGAGCACTTCAAGGCATTTCCCTCAGGGGTGTCTGAGATGGTGGCAGCTCCCCACATAAAAAAACCAGCCACAGGTTTATCCTGAGGCTGATACATCCACTGAGGTGCTGGATTAGGAATGGCATCCCAATTCCTTCTTCTCTTGGATTTCTGCTGGATTCCTTCTCTGACAGTTCTGCTGTTGCCGTAGGTGCGTCTCATGCTGGTGCTGGCTCCAGTGATGTGCATCCTTTCTGGCATCGGGGTCTCTCAGGTGTTGTCCACCTACATGAAGAACCTGGATATCAGCCGGCCAGACAAGAAGAGCAAAAAGCAGCAAGACTCCACCTACCCCATTAAAAATGAGGTGAGCAGCAGGCTGGGTCAGGAAGACACCTGGTCCTGATGGGCTGAGTGCGGGAGGCTGACGGCTCCAGCCCTCCAGTGCCAAGACCCAGGGTTGTTCCCACAGGTTGCCAGCGGCATGATCCTGGTCATGGCGTTCTTCCTGATCACCTACACCTTCCACTCCACCTGGGTGACCAGCGAGGCCTATTCCTCCCCCTCCATCGTTCTCTCTGCCCGTGGTGGGGACGGCAGCAGGATCATCTTTGATGACTTCCGAGAAGCTTATTACTGGCTGCGGCACAACACACCAGAGGTACGAGGGGCTGGGGCCTTGGGCACCTGGCATTGCCCACTGAGGCACTGATGCACAGCTGGTGTTTGGTGCAGGACGCCAAGGTAATGTCCTGGTGGGACTACGGGTACCAGATCACTGCCATGGCCAACCGGACCATCCTGGTGGACAACAACACCTGGAACAACACGCACATCTCCCGCGTCGGCCAGGTGAGTCCCTCCCTCTCCTGCTGCCTTGGCCAGCCTTTCTGGGCACACATCAGCACTGGCTGACACCATGTCTGCCTCAGGCCATGGCATCGACAGAGGAGAAAGCCTACGAGATCATGAGAGAGCTGGACGTCAGCTATGTGCTGGTCATCTTTGGCGGCCTCACCGGCTACTCATCGGACGGTAAGATCCTGCTGTGAGCCAAGTCAGACCCAGCCAGGGGCACTGGTGGCAGAGTCTCACCCCCAGCAGGGGCTGTGGACTGAAAACAGGGCTTTGGAGCTCTCCCTCAATTCAGTCTTGCTTTGATACCCCCACATCACCTTAACACTCCCTCGTGGCCCACCAGCTAAACTTGACTCCTTATTCTTTTACTTCATCCCAACTTCTTGTTTTTTCACCCCAATTCAACCCCTTGCTCTTTGCCCCCCAAATCAACTCAAACCCTCATTCTTTGCCTCCCGACTCTCTGCCTTCCAGACATCAACAAGTTCCTGTGGATGGTGCGGATCGGGGGGAGCACGGACACGGGGCGCCACATCAAGGAGCACGACTATTACACCCCCACGGGGGAGTTCCGAGTGGACCGCGAGGGCTCCCCGGTGCTGCTCAACTGCCTCATGTACAAGATGTGCTACTACCGCTTTGGCCAGGTCTACACTGAGGCCAGTGAGTCCCTGAGTCACCCCCCGGCCGTGGCATTGCTTCTGGGGGCCCCACTGTTCTCTGATATCTTTAGGGGGTGATGCAGCAGCACTGCCTGTCCTTTGCCCTCTCCTAGAGCGACCGCCAGGCTACGACCGCGTGAGGAACGCTGAAATCGGCAACAAGGACTTTGAGCTGGATGTGCTGGAGGAGGCGTACACCACAGAGCACTGGCTGGTCCGAATATACAAGGTATGGCACCGGAGCGAGCCCAGACCCGCCCAGTTTGGAAAAAAACCCACAGAATTCTGCCTAATGAACTTTCTTTTGCTGCCTAGGTGAAGGATTTGGACAACCGCGGGTTGTCAAGGACGTAGAGGAGCCGGCACCGGCCGTGCCGGACACCGCACTGATCCAGCCTTGGCTTGTGCAGCAGAGATTCGGGGGTTTGGTGGGGGTTCGAGGGGGGCTCTTTCGGGTTTGTTTTATACCGTTTGTAAGTGCAGGCAGCGGCGGGAGGACCCTGCCCGCCCCATCCTGCCGGGAGTGATTTTTATATACACACGGAGCCGTCGCCAAATCAGGAATTGCGGCTCTCACTGGGGCTGATTGACCAGGAATTGTGAAGAATACAAATAAATAAATTTGGTGGGGTTTTCCCCTAATTCTGTCAGAGAGGCGTTGGGGCCGTTAAGCTGCTCTTTAATCGATTTGAATGAAAATAGAGGCGGGGGCGTGGCCTGGGCGAGGAAGTGGGCGGGGCCTGGTCCCTGCGCGCGCAGGGCTGGGCGGGGCTGGCGGCTCTGGCGGGAAAGGGCGGCGTGGCCGAGCCGCTGTCGGGAGCGGAGGGGATCGCGGCCCGGAGCGGGCCCGGGGCCGGGGATGGCGGTGCCCTTCGTGGAGGACTGGGACCTGGTGCAGACGCTGGGCGAAGGCGCCTACGGGGAGTGAGTGTGACGGGGCCGGGGGGGGCGGGGTTGCTGCCGGCCGGGTCCGCCCCTTGCACGCCCCTTCCCTGCCCCTTGCGCGACCCAGGCCCCTGCCCTGCCCCTTGCGCGGCCGCTGTTCCCCCTTGCCCTCTCCTTGTGCCACTTCCACATCCACTGCTTGTCCCTGTGTGGTCTTGCACGGCCACTGCGTGCCCGCTGTTTGCTCGCCTCTTGGCCATCACATGCCATACGGTGCCCTCAGCTTGTCCAATCCGCACTGCTCGCCCATCACGTGCCCGCTGTTTGCTCACTCTACGCTCGCTGCCTGTCTCCTGTGTGCCCGCTGCTCGCCCATCACATGCCCCGTCCGTGCCCCTGATGCAGGGCCACTGCTTGCCCTTATGTGCCTCCTGCTTCTCCATCACCTTCCTTCGCACACCCGGTGTGCCCCCTGCGTGCCCATCGTGCGCCTGCCTGTATCCCTGCCTGTAGTCCCTGCCTGTAGTCCCTGCCTGTAGTCCCTGCCTGTACTCCCTGCCTGTACTCCCTGCCTGTATCCCTGCCTGTCTTCCCTGCCTGTCTTCCCTGCCTGTCTTCCCTGCCTGTCTTCCCTGCCTGTCTTCCCTGCCTGTCTTCCTGCCTGTCTTCCTGCCTGTATCCCTGCCTGTATCCCTGCCTGTATCCCTGCCTGTACTCCCTGCCTGTACTCCCTGCCTGTATCCCTGCCTGTTTCCCTGCCTGTACTCCCTGCCTGTACTCCCTGCCTGTATCCCTGCCTGTACTCCCTGCCTGTACTCCCTGCCTGTACTCCCTGCCTGTATCCCTGCCTGTACTCCCTGCCTGTATCCCTGCCTGTACTCCCTGCCTGTACTCCCTGCCTGTATCCCTGCCTGTACTCCCTGCCTGTATCCCTGCCTGTACTCCCTGCCTGTATCCCTGCCTGTACTCCCTGCTTGTACTCCCTGCCTGTATCCCTGCCTGTACTCCCTGCCTGTACTCCCTGCCTGTATCCCTGCCTGTACTCCCTGCCTGTATCCCTACCTGTACTCCCTGCCTGTACTCCCTGCCTGTATCCCTGCCTGTATCCCTGCCTGTACTCCCTGCCTGTAGTCCCTGCCTGTATTCCCTGCCTGTACTCCCTGCCTGTCTTCCCTGCCTGTCGTCCCTGCCTGTAGTCCCTGCCTGTATTCCCTGCCTGTACTCCCTGCCTGTTCCTGCCCGCGCCCTGTCTGCAGGGGCAGCATCTGCTGACCATTCCCTGCCCGCCCCTTGCCTCTAAGTGGCAATATTCCCTGCCTGCTGCCCGTCTCCAGAGGCAGCATTTTCTCTCCATTCCGTGCCTGCTGCCTGTCTCTGGGGGGAGCATTCCCATGCCCGTTCCCTGCCTGTTCCATGCCCGCCGTGCCCCCACTGACCCCAGCCCACCGCAGGGTGCAGCTGGCCGTGAATCGCCGCACTGAGGAGGCCGTGGCCGTGAAAATCGTGGACATGAAGCGTGCGGCCGAGTGCCCGGAGAACATCAAGAAGGAAATCTGCATCAACAAGATGCTGAGCCACGAAAATGTCGTCCGGTTCTACGGACACCGGCGGGAGGGGGCCACACAGTACCTGTTCCTGGAATACTGCCGTGGTGGAGAGCTCTTCGACCGCATCGGTGCGGCACGGGGGTACCCGGGGATGTAGGGGCAATGGGGCACCCTCAGTTGTCATCCTCACATGGCTGAGGACTGCTCTTCTTCTTCCTCACATGCAGAGCCAGATGTTGGGATGCCAGAGCCGGAGGCGCAGCGGTTCTTCCAGCAGCTGATTGCTGGCGTGGTGAGTGGTCAGTGGCAGTGCTGGAGGCGGCCATGCCGCTGGTGCCAGTGGAGATTCCAGCATGGCACTGACCCTTCCCATGATCGCAACATGGCACTGACCCTTCCTGTGATTCCCACATGGCACTGACCCTTCCCGTGATTCCCACATGGCACTGACCCTTCCTGTGATTCCCACATGGCACTGACCCTTCCTGTGATTCCCACATGGCACTGACCCTTCCCGTGATTCCCACACGGCACTGACCCTTCCCGTGATTCCCACACGGTGCTGACCCTTCCTATGATTCCCACACGGTGCTGACCCCTCCCGTGATTCCCAGTGCTGACCCTTCCCGTGATTCCCACACGGTGCTGACCCCTCCCGTGATTCCCAGTGCTGACCCTTCCTGTGGTTCCCACACGGCACTGACCCTTCCCCTCCTCTGCAGGTGTATCTGCACAGCATCGGCATCACCCACCGCGACCTGAAGCCAGAGAACCTGCTGCTGGATGAGCGAGGTGGGGGCAGGCGTGTCCCTCTCTGACCCCCACTAAGTTTCCATTGCTTAATTTGTAGTTTTTATTTCAGTGTTTTATTTAAAGCTTTAATTTGAATGCTTACGGTTTGCATTTGAATTTTTAATGCAGGGGTTTAATTTTATTCTGAATTTAAATTTTGCTGTGCATTTTTAATTTCAAGTTCTGCGATTTTTTTAGGTTCATTTCTTAATTTACACTTCTATTTGAATCTGCATTTTAATTTTTTTTTCAGTTCTATTTGTGTTTTAGGTTGAAATCTTGAGTTTAAAATCTTAACTTGAAATTTTATTTTAAATCCAAATTTTTAATCCAGAAATTTTAGGCTCATATTTGTAATTAAAATTTTTTACTTAGGTTTTGACTTAAATAGAAATTGAATTTGCATTTTAAATTAATTTCCTTGGAGGGGTGGGTTAACTTCGACTTTTGATTTAAAGTTTTAACTTGGCTTTTCGCTTTCATTTGGGCCCAGACAACTTGAAGATCTCGGATTTCGGCCTGGCCACGGTGTTCCGGCACAACGGGCGGGAGCGGCTGCTGAACAAGATGTGTGGGACCCTGCCCTACGTGGCCCCCGAGCTGCTGCGGCGCCCCGAATTCCGCGCCGAGCCCGTCGACGTCTGGGCCTGCGGCGTGGTGCTGACTGCCATGCTGGCCGGAGGTGGGAATGTTGGGATGGATGGAATTCACAGGGGTGAGGGTGATGTGCTGACTGCCATGCTGGCCGGAGGTGGGAATGTTGGGATGGGTGGAATTCACAGGGGTGAGGGTGATGTGCTGACTGCCATGCTGGCCGGAGGTGGGAATGTTGGCATGGATGGAATTCACAGGGGTGAGGGTGATGTGCTGACTGCCATGCTGGCCGGAGGTGGGGATGTTGGTGTGGGTGGAATTCACAGGGGTGAGGGTGATGTGCTGACTGCCATGCTGGCCGGAGGTGGGAATGTTGGCATGGGTGGAATTCACAGGGGTGATGTGCTGACTGCCATGCTGGCCGGAGGTGGGAATGTTGGGATGGGTGGAATTCACAGGGGTGATGTGCTGACTGCCATGCTGGCCGGAGGTGGGAATGTTGGCATGGATGGAATTCACAGGGGGTGACACACAGCATGGGGAGGTGGGAACATGGGAATGCCTGGAGGAATGTCTGGAATGCATGTGACGTGTTCAGGGGTGTGGGGGAAATGCAGGAGGGGCACAGAGGACACGGGGGAGTGTTTGGGGAATGTACAGGGGTGTATGTGTGGAATGCAGAAGGGGTGCAGGGATGAAATGTGTGAGGGGAAGTGTGTGGAATGCACCAGGGGATATATGGGATGGGGAAGGAGCACACATGAGATGGGAGGGATGTGTGAAACACAGAGATGGAAGGTGTGGGATCCATAAGGGAGATGTGAAGTACATGGAGGGGGATGTTTGGAATATCCATAGGGATGTATGGAAGGAATAGAGGGCTGTAGAAGGGGAATGAATGTATGTGAGTGTAAGGGGGGTGTTTGAGAGGCAGAGGGGAGGTATGGGATGCATAAGAGAAGTTTGGGATGTATAGAGAGGTATGGAATGTGTGTGAGAAACCATGGGATGCATGGGGAGGTGTGGAATGTGTGGAATGTATGGGGAGCACACAGGATCAATGGCAGGGCAGCTTCACCTGGCACACCACATCCTCACAGTGCCACATGTGTGCCCGGGGGGTTGTGGCACTGGGGGGTGACAGCAGTGGGATCTCTTGGCAGAGCTGCCCTGGGACCAGCCCAGCGACAGCTGCCAGGAATACAGCGACTGGAAGGAGAAGAAAACCTACCTCCCACCTTGGAAGAAGATTGATTCGGCTCCCTTGGGTAAGCATCTGGCACCCAGCAGCTCCCTAAATATATACATATATATATACACACACAAATATATCCATATACATAGACCCAAATGCATACATACACGCACACACCATATTGTATTCCACCCACTCGTCTCCCCCAGCACTGCTGCACAAGATCCTCACGGAGAGCCCGACAGCGAGGATCACCATTCCTGACATCCAGAAGGACCGGTGGTACAGCAGGCCCCTCAAAAAGGGTAAGGGGCTGCGGGGGAACGCGCTCGTGGCCCCAGATTTGGGGGTTATTTGGTGTCCTGTCCATTTGCAGATGTCAAGCGGGCTCGGCTCTCCTCAGGGGGGGTCACCGACTCCCCTGGAGGCTTCTCCAAGCACATCCGATCTGATACAGACTTCTCACCGGTGAAGGGAGCACTGGGGTGAGCCTCCGCTTCCCTCCACACGGCTTTGCAATTCCTTGCACTCCTCGGGCCTTTCCCGGCATTTTCTCCAGGAGGTGGCCGGGTGGAAACCCCGCATAACCCCTGTGATCATCCCAGATCCTGCAAAATCCCACGCAATTCCCGCATTTGGCTCTCTCCAGCACTCCTAACCCTTGTGTCCCCCCTTGCCTTGCAGTGAGGACAAGGCAAGCTATTCCACGTCACAGCCGGAGCCCGGCACAGGCGGGATGCCTTGGGAGAGTGGCACGGGGAGCATCGACCAGCTGGTGCAGGGCTTCAGCTTCTCGCAGCCCGCCTGCCCCGAGCACATGCTGGTCAACAGCCAACTCCTGGGCACCCCAGGCTCCTCCCAGGTCAGGAGGAGGCACCCGACACCACTTGGAATGTCGGGATGCTGCCTTGCAGTGTGTGGGATGCGGCTGGACGAGGTGGATCCTCTTGGGATTTCACCTCGCAGTGTTTGGGGCGCAGCTCGGCGTCGTCGATGGTGTCAGGGTGCACCTTGCAGTGGCTGGGGGCTGCTCTGTGGTGTTTGGGATGAGCTTTGCCTGATGGGGAATGTCAGGGAGCAGCTTGGCAATACTGGAGGCGTAACTTTTTGGTATGTGTCACCTCAGGTGCGACTTTGCAGGATTTGGGGCACAGCTTTTCAGTGTTTTTAGTATCAGGCTGACACTTTCCTGTGGCCTTGGGGTGTTTGGGGGGCAGCTTCACATCCAGTTTACAACACTGGGGTCCAGCGTTGCGTTGTATAAATTGGGGTGCAACTTTGCATCATATATATGATGAGCAGGAGCAACTTTGCCATATTTATAACATCAGGGAGCAGCTTGGCAATGTTTGGGGTGTGGCTGGGTGGGGTTTATCATCTTGGGGAGCAACACTGCAGCATTTGGAGGAGCAGAGTTCAATTTACATCAGGATCCAGCATTGCACCTTTTATGCTATTGGGGTGCAACTTTGCCTTAGACAAGAAGGTAAGATTAAGAAGCAATTTTTGTTGTATTTATAATGTCAGGGTGCAACTGTTGTGGTTGTTGCTGTTGAATATTCACCACCTGAGGGCGTGAGGTGCAGGATTTGGGGTGCAAATTTGCAGTATTTTTAGTGTCTGTTTGTCACTTTGCCAGGGACTTAAGGGGCAGTTTTACATCTGATTTACAGCATTGGAGTGCAGCAATGTGCTGTGTAAAGCATTGGGGTGCTACTTTGCATTGTAAATACCGTATTAAAGAGCAACTTTGCTGTGTATGGAATATCAGGGACCAACCTGACAAGGCTGGGATGCAGCTGTGAGTTTTATCACTTGGGGTCCCACTTCCCATGATTTAGGGTGCAAATGTGCATCACTTATGCCATCACGATGTGCTTTGTGCAGTGGTTGGGGGCTGCTCTGGGATGTCTGGGGAGCAGCTTTGCATCAGGGAGCAGCTTGGCAGCATTGGGGTGCAGCTGGGAAAGGTTTATCATCTTGAGGTGCAACCTTGTGGTATTTGGGGCACAATTTTGCAGTGTTTGGAGTAATAAAATGCAGCTTTCCAGTTCCAGGGTACAGCTCTGCAGCATTTGGGAGGCAGCTTCTCATCTAATTTACCATATTGTAGTCCATTGTTGCACTATTTATACTACTGGGGTGCAATTTTTCATCCTAAATGTGTCATTAACGAGCATTTTTATGATGTTGGGGCTGACTTTGCACTGTTTGGGACGTGGCCGTGCAGCATTTCTGGTGTTCGGGATGCGGTGGTTGGCTTGTGCCATCAGGGGGTGCAGCTTTCCAACATTTCCTCACCGAAGGCCAGGATTTGTCAGAGCTGGGGCTGGAACCTGGCGGGATTGCTGACCTTTCTGGCGGGATCTGTAACCTTTGGACTGGTTTTTTGGGGCGGCAGAGCCCGTGGCAGCGGCTGGTGAAGCGGATGACGCGGTTCTTCACCAAGCTGGACGCCGACGGCTCTTACCGCGCGCTGAAGGAGGTGTGTGAGAAGATGGGATACGGGTGGAAGATGAGCTGCACCAACCAGGTAGGGGGCAGGGGATGGAACTGGGGCTGTCCCCTAAATCCTACAACCCTATCTACATCCTAAATCCTCTGCTGCATCCCATGTCTGAATCCTGAATACCCCACCCTAAATTGGGGCTGTGCTGGGTCATCAGCAAATAATTTGAGGCACATCCTCCACTTTGCAGGTCACCATCTCGACCACAGACAGGAGGAACAACAAACTCATCTTCAAGGTGAACCTGGTGGAGATGGAGAGCAAGATTTTGGTGGATTTTCGGCTGTCCAAGGTGTGTAGGGGGTCAGGGTGGGTGGTGGGTGCTGTATGGCAGGTGCAGGGCGGGAATGGACTGTGTAAAGTGGGTGCAGGGTCGGGGTGACCACGGGAGGTGGGTGCCAGGGGATGGAGAGGTGCAGGTGGGTGTAGAGGGATGTAAAACCCTGTCTCTCCCCACGCAGGGCGATGGCCTGGAGTTCAAGAGGCATTTCCTGAAGATCAAGGCCAAGCTCAGCGACATCGTCAGCACCCATAAAGTCTGGCTGCCTGGCACCTGAGCCCTCACACCCCTTCTCTGCCTCTTCCTCCTCTTCCTCCACCTCCTCCTTCACTTGATCTTTCTCTTCCTCCTGGCTGGCCTCTGGCAGCAGCACCCAAACGCTGTCAAGGTGTCCAAGCACCTGTTTTAGGTTTTGAAGGTTCAATAAAGCCCTGGGAGACACAAAGCGAGGCTGGTTCCTGTCGAGGGTTGTTCACTCTGGAACCGACTGACGGCGCAGCTTTGCGCAGGCAGCATCAACCCCACTGCAGGATCTCTGCTGAGCCCTGCAGCCCTAAACCAGCCCCAAGGTTTGGGAGCTGACCCCCCCGCCCCCCATTCCTGCCCTGTCACAGGGCAGCGGCTGCCCTCATTTTCCAACCTCTAATTGCTTTTCGGAAGGACTAACGAGCCCGGGAGCTGCCAGGGGTTGTTAGCGCTGGAGCGAGAGAGGAGAGCCAGGGATTAACCCCATCCCCCCCAAAAAAGAGCATCCCCCCCCCCCAAAAAAAACCCCACCCCAGGGTGCAAACCCTGAGATAGCACCACAATTTCTCCCTGAAGCTGCATCGCTGTTTAATGACTGGACGAAAAAATGTGCACTTTTTACTCATTCACCCATTCTTAATTTTTTTTTTTTTTTTTTTTTTAATATCCCTTTCCCTGGCTTTTTTGTTTCCCTGGTGGGAACCCCCCTTGGGCGAAGCAATTAGCGGCGATTTTTTAATTGCATATTTATATTGCAGCTGGGGAGCGAGACCCCGGCAGCGGGCGAGGGGAAAGCAGGAAGACGCCGCGCTCCGACCTTGTTTGCTTTTCAGCTGGGATTAAGCGCTTTTAATTGTCCCAGAGATCACAGATTGCGGCCAGGGGGGATAATTAGGCTGAATACAGGGTTTTCTGGTTCATTCCCCCCAGGAATTTATATTTCTAAGGGCATAAAGAAGAAAATCTTTGGGAATTCCTCCGGAAGGGAGGGTTGTGGAGAGTTATGAGGCTGGAAACAACTCGTTGCAGCAGTGGGTCCTGCTGTCAAAACATTAATTTTTCACCTGTTACCTGCTGTAAATGGGATGTTTTGGGGGGTCACGGGCACGTCCTCTCCTCCCCAGGCTGCTTCAGGGAAGGTTGGACACTGCCTCTGCTCCACCTCATGCATTAACCAGCCTCCATTCCCTCGGGAATCATTTCCAACCCGAATTTTTTAGGGTCCTTTTGGTTTTCTAACACCTTGGCGGGGATTCTTTTCTGCTTTTCAGGGTGTGTGGGGGAAACCCGATGGGGGATAAAAGGTTTGTGTAGCGCTGTGGCCGGGCGGGGGGCCGTGCCGAGCGGGGCCCTGAAAGCGCCCTTTGTGCGGCCCCGCCGGGGACCGGCGCGCTCGGAGGCACCGGAGCGTGGCAAATCCTTAAACCAACAGCACGGCCGGGGCGGGCGGCCCGGGGCTTCTGCCCCCGCCTCATCCCAAATTCATGGCGCTCCGGCGGCCACGGCGGGTTCTGCCGGCCCTCGGGCTCCTCACAGCATCCTGGGATGCAGCGTGGGATGTGGGATAGGGATGCAGGATGGAGGATCCAGGACACAGATGGGGGATGGAGGATTTAGAATGTAGGTGTTGGGATGTTGTGGGGTAGAGAATTTGGGATGCAAATGTGGGACTTGTAGGATTTGGGATGTAGAGGCAGGATGGAGCGTTTCAGATGTAGAGGCAGGATGTGAAATGGAGTTTATGATGCAGATATGGGACTTAGGATATAGGAAGTAGATGCAGGATGTGAAATGGAATTTATGATGCAGATATAGAACTTAGGATTCAGGCTGTGGATGCAGGATGTGAAATGGAATTTATGATGCAGATATAGAACTTAGGATTTAGGCTGTGGATGCAGGATTTAGGATGTAGATTCAGGATGCAGGATAGTGTTTAGGATTTAGACATGGGATGCAACAGAGGATTTAGGGTGTAGATAGGGTTGTTGCATTAAGGACACAGGTGCAGGTTTCAGGATGCAGATATGGAACACAAGATTTAGGATGCAGATGTGGGACATAGGATTTGGGATGAGGAAGCAAAACACAGGATGGAGGATCCAGGATGTAGATGTGGGATAGAAGACAGGATGTAGATGTGGGATAGAGCATTTAGGAGTTACATGGAGACTTAGGATTTCAGATGTAGATACAGCATGGAGGGTTTAGGATGCAGAGATGGGAAATAGGATTTAGGACATAGATGCAGGATGGGGGATGGATGATTTAGGATTTAGATGGGGACGCAGGATTTATTATGTGGGCGCAGGATGCAGGACAAAGAACTTGGGATGCAAATGTGGGACGTAGGATTTAAAATGTAGGATTTAGGATGCAGGACAGAATGGAGATGTGGGATATGGGATTTCAGATGGTGGATGGAGGATTCAGTGTAGATACAGAATGCAGGATGGAGAACTTAGAATGCAGATGTGGGACATAGGACTGGGGATGTAAATGCAGGATAGAGGATTTAGGAGGCAGGTGGGGGATGTAGGATGTTGATGCAGGACACAGAATGGAGAAGCCAGGATGCAGGTTTGGAATGGATTTGGAATGCAAATAGGGACATGGGATTTAGCATATAAACACATGATGAAGGATTTAGGATGCAGGTGTAGGACATAAGATTCAGGACACATGCAGGATGGGGGGATTGAGGATTCAGAATGTAGATGGAGAACACAGGATGGAAGATTCAGGATGCAGATGTGAGACACAGGATTTGGGATGCAGATACAGAGTGCCAGATGTCAGGCACAGAAGAAGGCCTGCGGAAGCATTTAGGATGTGAGATGCAGGATTCAGGATGCAGACACAGAATTTAGGAAAATCCAGGATCTTAGGAAGCCGATAGAGAATTTAGGATGTAGACACAGGTTCCCAGATGCAGGATGGAGGATTTAGGAGGCAGATGCAGTTTTCCAGACACAGAACATGTGACATGGATGCAGAACACAGGAGAGGGGCTGCTGATGTGGGATGCAGGACACAGGACATGGGATGAAAGTGTAGGTGCAGAATATGGGATGAAGATACAGAACATGGGGTCCAGAAGTAGAATTTAGGATGCAGAGGTGGGATATAGGACAGGTGTTGAGGGACACGGAATATAAGATACAGATGAAGGATGTACAGGGCATGGGTTACAGAAGAAAGATTTGGGATGCAGAGGTGGGATACAGTGCACAGGAGCTGGGAGGTGGATGCAGGACATGGAATGCAGAAGTGGGATATAGGTGCAGATATGGGATGGAGGTACAGGACATGGGATGCTGCAGCACCAGAGCACAGCCCCAGCTGTGCACAGGGATCTTCAGCACTCCTGGAGATTGGAGATCGGAGTGCGTGCAACGAGCCGGGAAATGCCGACTTCCAAGGAAAAAGTTATCGCTTTCCAATCCCATACAGACATTTTACAGCTCGTCCCCCATCTGGGAGGCAGATCCCGGCCATTTGGCCACATCTGCCCGCCAGATGTGCTGGGGCGGGGAACAGAGCCCCTGTGGATGGGAAACCTCCCCTCTCCCCTGCGTGCAGGCCAGGTTGGGAATGCAGCTCTAGCATATCACACCTGCTCTGGAGAAAGGCTGGATGGGACCAGGGAGCAGTGGGAAGGACTGGATGGGACCAATCGAGCCTCACAGATGATTTTCATTGCAATGAAGTTTTTGTCCTGTGGCTGGGGGCGGTGGCAATGAGACACAGCCAGGGTACAGCTACAGGGAGCACAGCCCAGTATGGCCCAGTGTGCTCCAGTAAGGACTATGGGCTGAACTTACCCAGGGCCCTGGGTGTGGTGGGAGATCCTGGTGAGGCCAAGTGGACCATGAGGGGTTGTTAGTGCCCTCAGGATCCAGGCAGCAGGATGGGGATGTGCATGTGGGAGATGGGATGGAGATGAGGGATGCAGGGTGGGAGGATGTGGAATGCAAATGGAGAGTTTGGGGTGTAGGCATAGCACAAGGGATGGTGCAAGGTGCAGCTGTAGGAGGGGGGCAGGATGCAGGTACAGACGGAGGATGTGGGATGAAGGCTGCACATGCTGGACATTGTGCAGATGCAGGATCTGGAATGTAGATTTGGCATGCAAGGATCAGGATGTAGATGCAGGATGCAAGAAGTGGGGCCCATAGGGCAGGATGGGGAATGAGGGGTTCAGATGCAGGGCATGGAATGCAGGGCACAGGGTACAGATACAGGATTTGGGATGCAGGATGCAGCTGCAGGGTGTGAAAAGCAGGGTGCAGGATGTGGGATGAAGGGTGCAGATGCAGGACACGGGGTGCAGGGCTGATGGTGCAGATGAAGGATTTGGGATGCAGGAGACAGCCTCAGGATGCTGATCCAGGGGATGGGTGTGGGATGCAAAAGCTGGATGCAGTTGGAGGGTAAAGCTCGAGGATATAAGAAATGAAATGTAGAATCCAGGGTGCAGGAGTGGGATGCAGGATGTAGATGCTGGATTCAGGATGGAGATGTGGAGTACCAATGAAACTCCAGGATGGTGATGTGCCACTTTGGGCAGGGAAGAATGGTGGAAGCATTTCCCATCTGATTTTTTTGGGGAAATAAATTTCCCAATAAGATCAGCTTTTTGGGGACTGGAAATCCAATAGGATTCCAGAAGTATTTTGATTTTCAAAACTGCCCCCATCAGCTTCTCTGTCTCCAGGACAGAAACATTTATTTAGAGAAAAAAACCCAAAAAACCACCTAAAGCTGGAGCAATTCCATCTGAAGACACCCAAATCCAGCATTTTCCTCCTCTCTCCTTAGCATTTCCCACTGTGAAGGTGCCTGAGGGGCTGGATTTGTTGGATTGTTAACTCAGGAGATGTTTTAGCTCATGCAAAAGCATCGCAGCAGCCTCGGGAATGCCGCCACATTAATAAAAGCAAAAATGCAGAGGAGTCTGTTAAGGAAACTCCTGCAAAAATCCCTTCCAGAAACATCGTGGGCAACATTAGCTCTTGGTCTGAGCTTTTTTCCCTGGTTTATTTCATTGGGAAAATGAATTTTGGAGGTCAGCACGTGCCCAGAGGATGGTGGAAGGTGGGTTTTTGCAGCAGGGTTGGCCCCTGGACCCTCCGGTCAGTATCAGGGAGGGCTTTTGTGGGGAAAAACCTGGAATTTCCAGCTTAAAATTGGAATTTTCAGGTTAAAGCCCACAACAGTCACCCTGAACTGGAGGATGGGCGCTGTGGATGCAGCCTGGCAGTGGTGCCAGGGACACGGGTGAGGCCCCAGCAGTGCCTCTTGCCTGGCAGGCAGGAGAGGGAGAAAAATGCTTTAAAAAGGTAAAAAAAAAAAAAAAAAAAAAAAAAAAAAAAAAAAAAAAAAAGCTCCAAAGCAAAAGGCTGAGGTCATTTTCTTGGCGAGGAAGTCGGCTCCTTCCAAATGCCTCCGGGTCAGGTTTAATATCAGCAGAAACATTCTTGGGCAGGGTGGGGAGAAAGCACTGCTCTCACCATTGAGAGCAGAACCCTCAAACCCCCAAATGCCCTAGAAAAAAAACCCCAAACATCCTAAAACCCCCATAATCAGCTCCCCAACCCCCAGACTGCTTCTTTGGAACCTCTAGGCGTGGAGTAAATGAGTATTGCGGTGGGAGAGGTGCAAAAACAGCTCATGGAGGAGGGGGAAATCCTCCCTGGGAGCAGAGATCTGAATGTTTCAAGTGGCTTTTGAGCATCATTTGGTCACTGCTGGGATTTGGGGGATGTGGAGAGGAGGAAAGTGAGGGGGTCTGGCAGGGAAAATGCCATTTTTTCTCATTTTCCTGGAGAGCTTTATCATCACTTCAATCTCTCTTTGATTTAGCATCATCTCGGCAGGCTCAGCACCCAGCAATAACCCCCTGGGGCACAGGGACCTGCGTGCGAGGAATATCCTGCTGGAAAATACATCAAAAAGGAGGGGGGAAAGTAAATGGATTTCATCTGCTGTGCTCTGCTCGCCGGGCTGGCTGAGAAGCTCAGGGGTCTGCCAGTGCCTTGTGCAAGCCCTCGGCCGCCCTGTGGAGCTGTTGTGGCTTTTCCAGGGATTTTACACATTAGGAGGGGGTGGTTTGACCGTGTTTGTTTTGCTAAACCTCACCAAAACCCAAACCAGAGCTCAGAGGGAGGAGGAGGCGGGAGATGTAGGAAAGGTTTATTAAAAAATAGAGGGGAAACAAAAACCAGCAGCTGAAGTGGAGAAATGAGGTCGGGATTGCAGCAGAGCAGGGATGTGGCAGTGGCAGGGATGTGGCAGGGGTGTGGCATTGGCAGGGATGCTGTGGGGAGCAGGGATGTGTGGGTGGCAGGGATGCTGCACCTTGCTGGGGATGAGCACCCCACCGAAATCAAGATGGAAAAACATTCCCCAGGAGAATTGGGAGGATAAGAAGCATCAGGAGGGCTCTGATCCCACTGGGAGGGAGGCTGTGAGGCGATGCTCTGGTGTGGAAAGGGATTTTCCTCCGGGCTTGCACATTCCTCCCGTCAGCAGTATTTACAAGACAGCACCAGGAGAAATCCCAGGTCGGCTGGACCTCCTCCCACCAGGAATCGCCCCAATGCTGTGGCCTCACAGCCCCTTGCTCCTTATCCTTGGGCCTTTCTCCCTGAATCCTTTGGTTTGGGCCATCTACACCTCAGAGTTGCAATCCCTCCTATGCTCAAGTCCTGCTCATGACATTCCAGAGCAGCCCCTCCCAAAATCTTCCCCATCCCAGCACCCACAGCTTCCCTTCAGCCTTTGGTAGGGACAGGGTGCTGCGAGGCTGCTCTCAGGTGCAGGGTCTGGGATGGACTCCACGGGGTTGGTCCATCTTCAGGCAGGGCTGGGAAGAGCCAGCAGTGATGTCCTCTCCTGGAAAAAGGCCCTGGGAAGTGTTGCAGGGTGCAGAGAGGTTTATGGGATGCAGGGATACAACACACAGGGATGTTGGCAATGCACAGAGATGTTTATAGGATGCAGCACACAGGGATGCTGGCAGTGCCTAGGGATGTTTATGGGATGCAGGGATGCAGGCAATGCCTAGGGATGTTTATGGGATGCAGCACACAGGGATGCTGACAATACCTAGGGATGGTTATGGGATGCAGGGATGCTGACAATGCCTAGGGATGTTTATAGGATGCAGCACACAGGGATGCTGGCAGTGCCTAGGGATGTTTATGGGATGCAGGGATGCTGACAATGCCTAGGGATGTTTATGGGATGCAGGGATGCAGGCAATGCCCAGGGATGTTTATGGGATGCAGCACACAGGGATGCTGGCAATGCCCAGGGATGGTTTTGGGATGCAGCACACAGGGGAACGTTTAGCCTTTGTGGGATGTTAGCAGCATGCAGGGATACTGGCGGTGCACAGGGATAATTTGTGTCACACTGAGATACTTGCAGCATGGGGGGAGATACAAGAAGCCACTTCACAGGAACACCTGCAGCAGCTTCTCAGGCCTTCCATGCCTCAGTTTCCCCTTCCTGAGGGCCAGGAGCGTTGGTGTGTCCCGGCAGAGCCTCACGGGACCTGGCTGTCGGCTCCGGGCTCGGCGCTTGGCCGGCGGCCAGGGCAGCACTGGGGGCCCGCTGCTCGCCAGATGCGATAAGGAAAGGTTTGGCCGAGGCTGGAAAATAGAGAGAAAAATAAGGAAAGGGGGGGTGGGGGGGCGAGGGAGGGAAAATTAAAAAAAAAGCAAAAGCAAAGCAAATTCCTTGGCAAATCAAAGCAAAATGCTTGCACACGGCCTTGCATCCAGCCATCCGTCCTGATAAGGGGCTCTAAGGAGGAGGAGGAGGAGAAGGAGGCAAGCTGACACTGGGAACCTGACACAACTCCACTTCATGGCAAAAAACCTGTCAAATTTCCCACTGCCAGGCGACAAGGGGCCCAGACCCGGCGTGCCTCAGTTTCCCCACTCCATGCGCGCACTGAGGTGTGGCAAAGGGGTTAAAACTGCCTTGGAGGGGTTAAACGGGGCGATTTGCTGCCGGGTTTTATCCAAAACATATGTTTTCGCCACTATTCGAGTTATCTGGGATATTTCCTGCGTGTTTGCTCCTATGGCAACCAGCCCAGCATGAAAGACCTATTTACTGGGCCCGGGGATAAGGAACAGCCATATGGTGTCAATTTTGAAGGCGCTCCATCCCCTCCGCCCGTCTCCTGTTCTCCCTCCACCACGGGCCTGGCCCCTCGAGGGGTGTCCACCACGAGCCAGGTCCAGCTGGGGCTGGGAATGGGCACCATGGGCAAGGTGAGGTGGTGGGCTGGGGTTTGGGGAGCTCAGGGAAGGTGTTGATGGGCTGCAGCAGTGGCCTGAGGTCCTGTGGGATCCTTCAGGAGGTAGGGATGGAGACAAGAGACCCACAACACTGATCTGGAATCCCACAGGAGGAGAAGGATGAAGATGACATCCCTGCAGCACTGAGGTCCAGCCAGAGAGAAGCTGCCTGCACTGTGAGCCCAAGGTCTGTCCAGGAGACCAGGCTGGAGACAGCCTCCAGCAAGGCTCATTCCAGCCTGGCCTGGGGCAGGCAGGTGCTGGAGAGGTCACAGAAACTTTTCTCCCCCTCAGAACCCTCTACAGGGCTGCAGGGAGTTCTGACCCACCCCAGCAGTCTGGGTTCTTCTCAGAGATAGCCCCAGTGCTCTGGGAAACCCAACAATCACTGAACAAAGCACTGCAATTCTTTGCTCCTTCCTAAAGACTGAGGCAATTTTTGGTGCCAAAGCAGCTCCCTAGAGTTAAATGACCAAAATACAGGAAAATCAGACAAAACCACTCTCTAGTTTGCTGAAAAAAAAAAATAAAAAAAGAAAAAAGTAAAAAAAGTATTTCCTAACAATTCTAATTTTCTTTTGTTGCCGCTGGGTGTTTGCTGCAGGGGAGATGATAAAGTTGGGCAGGACCAGGCACGGCGTGGGACAGGAGATTTTGGGAATGATTCACTCCCAAAGCCTCCCGCAGAGGTATTTCTGATGAAAAAAAAAGGGGAAAAAAAAGGCCAAAATAGATTAGTTGGGGTTTTTTAAGAAAAGAAGAGGTTTTACAGAAGTGACCCTTCCCACCAACCTCACCAGTTTTCTTTTTAATAAGGAAATAAGGAACAAAAAGCCTTTCAGCCAAAAAAACCCTCAGCTATGAAAATGTGTGTTTGGGTCAAAAAGGCACTTTTCACTGGGGGGGAAAATAAACCTACAAAACCCTCCTGACCAATGCATGAAGTGATGGGTTGGTAAAGCTCACAGGGAGATACAGCTTCTTTAGAGGCTACATCTCTCCTCCTTTTCCTCCTCCTCTTCCTCTTTCTACTTCTTGTCTTCCTTTCCTTCTCTTCATCTTCCACATCCTTTAGTCCTTCTCCTGTCCTCTTTCTCTCTCCTGTTGTCTCATCTTGTCTCTTCTCATCTCCTCATCTTCATCTTGTCTTCCCAGGTGATGTGTGTTACCACGTGTGCTCCATCCCAACACCGCTCCAGCCTTTGTGCCCTGTTCCTGATCCATTCCCTTGGAGTGGGAATCCTGAGATTCCCCACTCACAGGCATTACCTGCCACACTGCAGGGCACATTCAGCAGCCATGCCACCCAATGCCACCTGCACTGCCAGGGCTGGGGGCACCAGGCTGGCACCTGCTGTCCCCTTCCCACAAAGGACCCGCAAACCTTGCCTTGATGGAGATCATTGGATGCCAAAGGGCATCGGGGTGTTGGGCTGGCCCTGCGGAGAGACACAGGCACTGGGACATGGGACTGGGACAAGGCACCTGCTGGGGTCTGGGCCAGGGTGATGGGACAAGGCCAAGGTGACAGGGACAGGGCTGTGATGATGGCAACAGGGGGAAATGACGGTGACTGAGATGAGTGATCTGATGGGGACAGGGCTGGGACGACGAGACTTGGACAAGGTATTGCTGGGAGCAGGAGAATGGGAACTGGAAGGAGGTGCTGTCAGGGATGGGATGATGAGAACCAGGACGAGGAAGCTGCCGAGGACGTGGAGGTGGGAACTGGGACGAAACACTGCCAGCGACAGAAGCAAGGAGACCACAACAAGAAACTCAGCGGAGCCCAGCATGGGGCGACAGTGACCAGACCACGGCGATGGAGAGACTCTCTTATCTCAGCCCCGAGCTCTGCACCCAAACCCGCGGCAGCGGATCGGGGGCCGGCTTTTGGCTCGGCCCAAAGGCGCTGCGGCGGTACCGATGGGCTCGGGCGGTGCCAATGGGGCACGGCGGTGCCGATGGGCTCGGGGCACGGCGGTACCGATGGGCTCGGGGCACGGCGGTGCCGATGGGCTCGGGGCACGGCGGTACCGATGCTCTCCGGGGCACGGCGGTGCCGATGGGCTCCGGGGCTCGGGCGGTACCGATGGGCTCGGGCGGTGCCGATGCTCTCCGGGGCACGGCGGTACCGATGGGCTCGGGGCACGGCGGTGCCGATGGGCTCGGGGCACGGCGGTGCCGATGGGCTCGGGGCACGGCGGTGCCGATGCTCTCCGGGGCACGGCGGTACCGATGGGCTCCGGGCCGCGGGGAGCTGCGGGCTCCGCGCCGGGGCCTCACTCCCACGAGCGGATGAAAGGCTCCCTGTCCAAACGGCATTAGACGCGCTGCGAAGGCTCATTCCCGATCGGTCACGCTCCGAGGCGCAGCTGCAAAACCCCCTCCGGGAGCCCGGGATGCTCCGGGGGCTTTGTTCCGAGCAGCCCCGCTTCCCGGGGAACCGTGACAAGACGATGGGATTACGGGGCAGGAGAAATAAAATAAAATAAAACCCAACTTCGCTGGGACCACGCCGGCTGGGCGGAAAAACAAAGGGGACCCTCAAATTCCTGCCAGGAATGATGGCCCCACCTGGGCGGGGGGAAGGGGCACCGAGAGGGCTTCAGGATCCCCAAGGAGGGAGAGTGGCTTTTGGGGGGTTGTTCCCCCCATTTTTGCTCCCAAATCCCAGCACTGAACCTTAGGAGGAAGGGAAACCTTGCATGGAGGAAAACTTCATGAGGAAGGAAACTTCACAAGGAGGAAAACTTGCAAGGAGGTAAAGTCTTGAAAGGAAGGAAACCTCCAAGGAAGAAAACCTTGCAAGGGGGAAAACTTCACATGGAAAATAAACTTTGGGTGGGGGAAAATACAGCGAAGAAGGAAAATCTCACAAGGAAATAAAAGCCTTGCAATGAGGAAACCCTTAGGAAAGGGGTTTTGCAAGGAAGAAAAATACTTGAAGGAGGAAATAATTTCAAGGAAGGAAAAACTTTCAATGTAGGAAAAATCCTTGTACGGAGGGAAATCTTGGAAGAAGGAAAACCTTTGACAAGGAAGGAAATCTTGCAAGAAGGAAAACCTTGAAGGAGAAAAACCTTCCAAGGAAGGAAACCTCACAGGTTTGGAGGAAGTGAGCAGGTTGAAGGGAGAGGTTCTGCACTTTCCTTCTGGGAGCAGCCCCAATCCCTCCTGGCACAGGGCCCGGCACGGTTTGGCTGAAGTTAATTGGGTTAGTGAGCGGCTAAAGGGCGTAGCTTGTCCGGGCGCCTGCTCCCTAATGAGCATCTCATTTGAATCTATGCAAAATAGCAGGGAGCATGGAGACATGCTAATTAAAGTGATTGCTGTTCGCTAATTAAGCAGCAATTCTCCTGCCCAAGAGGGTATTCTCATGCAAATGCGTTCAAGGAGGGGAAAACATCGCCCCAAAAATCGTACAGGGAGAAATCGCAATTTGGCACCACCCTTGGTCTGCAAAACACCTTCATTATGATCCTCATTTTGAGTATTTTTAACCCCAAAAACCAGATTTGGCCGTCTCTTCTCTGCTGAGAACAATCCTGAAACCCTCATCTTTTCCAGTGGCTGCCATAAATCAAGTCATTTAACTCCTCAGCAGTGCCAACCCCGATTTTGTTTTATTTTGGGGTGTTTTCTTCAGATTATGGGACTTTTAATCTGCTGAGGGTTTTTCTACTCTTCATTTTCTTTCTTTTTTTTTTTTTTTTTTTTTTTTTTTCCCTTTTCACACTTGTGGAAATAATGACGTCCTACAGGAAATCTCCTGGGGGATAAAATTAGGGCTGGTAAACACAGGGTAGTGCAGCATTTTGGTCTCAGAGGTTTGTCTGAAAACCATAAGATTTTATTTCAAGTCTAGTTTTTTAGGGGGGTTAAGATGATTTTTTTTCTTTATTTTTAAACATAGCAACTGTATTTCTTTGCAGAATACTCTGTGTGGTGCTGAAGCCTTTCCAGGTGAAACTCTCCTTGGGATAAATCCCTTTCCACAAGCTACCACTTGTGGGTGCGACCAAAATATAGCAAATTCCCCCAAAACAAGGCATGTTGGGCATATTTGGGGTGTATCTGAGTTCTTTTGGAAGGGGTCAACGGTTTGGGCACAGTATGAGCCCTTGATAAAGCCCCTTTTTGCTATTTTTAACCGGAGTACGGGGTTCTTGGCGGCGTCATCTGCAGAAAGATGATGCGCGGAGGATGTGTGGCGTGTGGGGGCATCTCCCAGCCCTTCGGAAAAAAACGAGAGCCACTCCCTCACTCCAGCGACACTCCGAAAGCACAACCGCTCACAGGACCGCCGCAGCAGGAACCGTGGGCTCTCCGGCGCGGGGATGAGCACGGGATGACCTCTGCCCTCGCAGAGGGGGAGGCTCCCGGGAGGCCGCCCAGGTGCGCTCGGATGGGGGCACAGCGTGCCCGGCCGCGCGGGGGCTGTCACAGCGGAGCGCAGCTGTGGCAGGTGGCGCACAAACGGAGCACAGACGAGCGGCTGCCCGGTGCCCGGTCACGCGTGGGCACTGCGGCTGGCCGGGCGCGCGGTGCCGTGGGTGCACCTGTTGTCGCGGGGCGCGGCCCCGCGGGTGCGGGCGGCTCGGGGCCGCGCTCTGCCCGGCGGCGCGGGGACCGCACGTGCATCCCCCGCACCCCGCCCGCTCCCCTTAAAGGGCCCGCACCGCCGCGCCGCCCGCACGCTCGGGTCGCGCTCGCCGCCGCCCGCCGCCTCCCCTCTTCGGGCGGTGGGTCCGCCCGCGGGGCACCCGTGCTCCCCCCACCCCGGCCGGCGTTGGTTCGCTCCGCGGGGCGGGGCGGGGCGGCGGCGCCTCCCCCGACACGGGGCGCCGGTGGGAGCGGGGCGGGGAGCGCGGCGCGGGGGGAGATAAGCGGCGCCGAGCGGCCGGGCGGCGCTGGATGGAGGCTCCCGCCCGCCGGGACGCCCGCCCCAGCCTGGAATGTCCTGGCGAGCCGCCGCCGAGCGGCACCGGCACCAGGACCGGGACCAGGGAGGGGGCGCGGCGGAGAGGTAACGCGCGCGCTTCCCGCCGCCGGCGCGCTGAGGGGGCGCGGGCGGGAGGGGCGAGCGGGGCCGAGCCCCCCGGTGCGGGGCTGTGCGGGGCCGTGCCCCCCGGTGCGGGGCGGTGCGGGGCCGTGCCCCCCGGTGCGGGGCTGAGCGGGGCCGTGCCCCCCGGTGCGGGGCTGAGCGGGGCCGTGCCCCCCGGTGCGGGGCTGAGCGGGGCCGTGCCCCCCGGTGCGGGGCCGTGCCCCCGGGAGGGTCCAGCGCGGCCCGGGGCGGGCGCAGGTGGCGGCTCCTGTCACCCCGCCGGGCTCTGCGCTCCGTGCCCTCGGTGCGCGGGGCTGAGCCGGTGCACGGCGCTCCGAGCAGCGGGACGAGCCCTCCGAGCTGCCTGCCTCTGATTTATGGTGTAATTTCGCAGGGAACGCGCCTCCGCTCCGCTCTATTTGTCATTTAAGCGCTGCTCTGCTTGAAGGAGGTGCCGTAGGGGATGGGTTTGGGGTCGCGCCCAGCCTCTTAACCGCCTTAAAATGGTTAATCTCAATGTTTTTAACCTGTAAGGTCACTTTTCTCTGCAATTAGAGCGGTGGAAAGTCATTCCCTAGGGCAGGAGGTGCTGTGTGATGCCTGAGGTCTCTGGCTGTAAAGCATCCTGACGTCTTATCTCTGTTATTATTATTTTTATTGCGTTAAGCTGCCTACCTTCTTAAAGCCACGCGTTTTGTGAATTTTAAATGACTTTCCCTTGCTTTGTCTGTCTCTTTGCCAAAAACAAATCTAAATTATATAGTTCCTGACTTCCAGTGGAAGAACTTTCCAGTCGTCTATCCCATGCTTCCAATACTGATGCTTTTTAAGCCAAAAGGGACGTGTTTTTCAGCCGTGACACACCGTCGGGCAGAAAACAGGCAATGTTTATTTTGCTCCCGCCTCGTAACTGTGTAAAGGGTTGGTGAAAGGGTAAATGTGATGGCTTTATGTAGCTTTTTTTCTTTTTAATTATTATTTTACTGCTTTCCCCAACTGCTTTGCTGCCACTGGGAAGGAGTAGTCTCGCCGAGGCTGCGGCTGTAAAGCTGTCAGCTCTGAAGGGCTGTTTACTCAGTGAGTTGTATCTTTCACACATGCACCAGAAATACAATTTACCAACCCAAACACCAGCCACGGTCACCGAGGTTACCGGCAGCGTGGTGGTTTTGGTTCTCTGCTGTTTTATCCCTCGTGGCCCGGCGTTCTCCTTGAACAAAGCAGGTAATCCTGGGGTGCTGGTGCTCCCAGCCAAGCTCTGTGGAGCCCGTTTGCTTTTCTCCTCATCTCCCACGACTTGAGTGTTTTGACAGTTGCGATTTATGGGATGTGCAGCCTGCCCGTGGCTGCTTTAAGGAGAAAAAGTGCTTTTGTGGTAGTGGTTGCTGTGGGCGACGGCCAGCTCCTTCTATATTCCAAAAATTCGCAGTGAATATTTCCCAGCACAATTTCTTAACGCTTTTCTGTTGAACTTGATATTATTTGCCTTAATTACAGCCAGCATGCTTTTGTTCCACCAAGTTAAAATAGGTGTTGAGAGCATGAGTCAAACACACTGAAACCAAACCCTGCTTTTTTGAAGCAGCTGCGAGCCTATCTTGCGGGGAGGACTTGGTAATGGAGTGATTAAAAAGAAATAAGTATTTTTGACCTGTATTCCCCTTTCCATAAGAAGAGGGAAGCCTCTGACTGGCTTGTTCTGCATCTCAGAAAATCCTCAGGCTTGTGGAGAGACCCATGACTGTTGCTCAAAGCTGTTGGAAAGCTGGACTCAGATATAAGGTGGGATCCACTGAGTTACCTACCATGTTAAAAGGTCTTTTTTTCCCCTCCTCAAGGGGTAGGAAGCGAGATGGGAACTGCTGTGGTGTGGAGGGATTAGTAACTCACCCAGGATGAGCGCGGTGGCTTTGTCGCCTGGATTAATGTGATTTACACCCTTAAGCTGCTCCAAGTGCTCGTAAACAGCCGTGCCCGTGTGTGCAAGGTGAAGTGTGGGGCGGGCAAGCTCGGGTACACCACGGGAAGTAGCTTGAGGGGTTGGTTTTTGCTGTCCTTTGTGTAGTCTTGGTGATTTTTCATCTGTTTTCTCTGATGGGACACCAGCTCCGCGTTCTTTGCCACTAAAGCCCTGGGATAGTGGCAGTGGGGTTTGGGCCAGGGCCCCCGTGTGCCCCCTCTGCTGGATCACTGGGCAGCCATGGTGCTAAAATTTTGGGGTTTTACCCCCAGAACTGAGGAGGGGGGGAAAAAAAGCCTTGTCTGTGCAGGGCAAGTCCCACCAGTGCTTTCATTATCTCAAGGTGTGCTGTAAGCCCATAAACGAGGCTCCTGCTTACTTTGGCTTGCTGGTGTGCCAGAGGAATAAGGCAGCTGTGCTCAGACTTCAGGTGATGTCACTTGAGGATTTTAACTGTCAGAGCTTAAAAATACCCTGACTTGTTTAAAGACTGCTTCTGCAGATGTGAAAAGGGGGAAGCAAAGCAATGGATTGTGAGTGCACAGCCACGTCAGGGTTCAGCATCTCATAAATCCCCCTCTGGCTGTCCCACAGCAGACCCGCTCTGCCTAACGAGGCCTCGGGTGTACCATGACCAGGGCATTAATTGCTGGGTGCTCAAGATGAGGCACTCCCATGAACTGCAGGACCAGCAAAGTCTCAGTGCCAAAAAAACTAACTGGGAAGCATGTGATGATTAAATCATTTTGGGAATAAAGTTGTTTTCTGATGCGATGGGACAGTCAGCAGCGCCTTCTCCAGTTCTCAGTTGTTGGTGGTGTTGGTGTGACTGGGTGTGTACAGGACCAACTGCTGTGATTTCAGGTTGTTTGCAGGGCTGGGTGTGAGGAGCTGTGGGTCAGGGGCTGATCTCTGTGTTTGTATGTGCACATAGAATTAACTGTATTGAAAAGGTTCCCCGCAGGTCGTGTGAGCCGTTTCTAGTGCTGTGTGTAAAAAGGCATTGAACTTTGCCTGGATTTCCCATATCACCCACCAAACCCACTCTTCACGCCTTCTCCAAGAGCTCCTTTACCTCCTCTCTTTCTGCCAGGCCTTTTAGCCTGTGGAAAACCTCCAGCTCTGCATCTTCCTTGTTCCCATGTCCACAGATGGGACTCTTGAGTGGCTTCATTGTAGTGCCATGGTCTTGGTGCACAGTCCTATGCAAAATGACAGGGAAATGTGGTGAACCTGTTGGTGAGCTTCCCCGAGGCTTTGAAACCTTTGGTTTAGTACCAGAAGCCTTGAGACCGAGCAGGTCTTCACCCACAAACCTGCTGGGATTGGGTATCTCAGGTAACGTTTTCTATGGAATCGCTTTGATTGGCAACTCAGAAACCTGCAGAACATCTTTTGTTAGGCAACATCTCATTTGTATAAATTAATTGGTACTGTAAACTTGCCCTTTGTATGTGGAGTCAGGTTTTTGTCTCCTGCCTTGCTTATGAGCTGCTGACTGGTGAGTGGCTCCCTTGAGCTGAGTACTGCTCCTTCCTCCTTACTGCAGTGGTCTGCTGTCAGTTCTCTGGTTTTTGGTGTTTCAGTGGGCTGGGGAGCTTCAGAGCCAGTTGTTATCTGCAGCTGAAAGCCTTGTTTCAAATGGAACTGGTCAAATTTCCTCCTTAAATGGGAATTTGCAGCTTGCCTTGCAGTCTTGACTCTTAAAGCTGGTATACGGACACCAAACTCTGTTCTCTGTCCACTATTTTTTGCTGTTTTGTCCTATTTTGTTGTTTGAGCTGGTACTTGGTCGGTTCTCCAGGTGTTTTCCCTTTCCCACTCACTTTTTAGCTCTCCTGGAGGCCTCCTGAGCAAACCCTGCTATCGTGTGTCCTCTTGTCCTATATCATTTGCTCTGGGATGATGTTTGTCTTTGGCAAAGTCAGCAAAAACCTCTTTGCTGTATTACTTTGGCTGGTGGGAGGTCTCCAACTACACTGGCTCAAGAATTTCTAGACTAGATAGTTTCCTCTCTCTGTGTGTGTGTGTGTGTGTGTGTGTATGTTCTCCTTTTCCAGTTGAGTGTTCTTCCAGTAAATTCCTTGGTAGATGGCTCAGTACATCTTCCAGGGCTGAATGTGTCAGAGTTTTCCACTTACGTTCCCCAGCTCACTTCTCCCTTTCTGCTGGGGATGATGATTCTCCAGTGACAGTGATCACTTCAGGGGAAATGCTTGTTCAGCCTAGTAAGGGATTGAGCCTTGTACATCCAGACCACCTGCCATTTCCATTAAGCCCATACTCGTTCTTTCTCTGTGAGAAATAGCTGCTGTCTTTCAACAGGAGGGAAAACAATCATGTAAGGTAGGTTGTTTTCCCATTTTCCATACCTATGAGATATCTCAGAGCTCTTCTAGCCAGGTGGGACTTTTTTTTTCTTCCCCCCTCCCCAGCTCCTTGGGCGCAGTTTCACGTTACAGCTCCATCTGAGGACTCGCTGCTGCAGGAGGTGGCAGGTACATTCCTGCCTCTTCCCTGCTGCGGGAATCCAGCACTGGAGCAGCCGCAGGGGAGTGACTCCAGCTAACCCTTAAAAAAAAAAAAGTACCCAAGCCCCAAACTTTCTTGGATCTTGCCCTGCAGTTAGAGCTGCTAAATCTTCCACTTGGATGACTGGGAAGGCCCTGGGGGGCTGGAGGGGCTGGTGGGGGATGGCCCCTTTTGGCAGTTCTGGCTTCAAAATTGGCTTTGCTGTCTCCTGATCCTCCGTGCTCACTGCTGCTGAGCCAAGGATGGGTGCCTTGCAGAGAGGGAGAGGTTCTGGGCAGCTCCCTCCATCCTGTGACTCTGGAAATGCCCAGTTGAACCAGTCCAGCTCACAGAAACAGCACGGGAAGAGAATAAAATAACTCCCTAAAGCTCAGAGTGAGCAAGACCAGCTAGGGAGCTGAGGCAGGGGAGCCAAGTGTGCTGGGGAAGGAGAAGGAGACCATCCCTTTGGCTGAGCTGAGTGGTGAAACCACACCCTCGGCCTCACCTGTCTCTCTGATCACGACTTTGATTTATACCCTGGGTTCTGCTGTTTAGCTTTCCCCACAGACTCCAACCATTGAATCTGATAATGAACCAAGTGGTTGAGTCTTATTTGTTTAATTCAAAGAGGAGTTTAATGCTTCCTTCCTTGCAGTGTATGGAGGCTCTGCCTCGCAGCCTGTGGTTTTCTTTGCAGTGAACCTATAAAATGCCAAGACAAGGACTAAAAGGCTTGAGCCATAAGCAGCTTATCATTGAAACAGTCTTGGCAAAGAGGCTGAGCGCTACAAATCTGCATTTTTGGAGGGGTTTGAGGGTGTTTTGTCTCTGCAGAGGTGTTTGCGGGTTGTGTTGTGTGTGAAGTATTCCCTGCCAGCTCACCTTCTGTGTGCTGGTGAGGCCTGGGCATGATGGGCTGCCAGCTCCAGCCAGAGGAGAGCTGTGGGGAGCTTCTCTACCCCCGTAATCTTAGGTGAAGGACAGACAGATCCTGAATGTCTCTGTAATCCCTCTGTGGCATCTCTTGAAACACTGAAGTACAGACATGCTGGAGATGTCCAGCCTCCTGGAATTGCTGTTATATTCTGTGTAGGCACCTTGTGTCCAAGTGCAGCCTGTTCTGTCTGGAGATGCTCCTGCAGGGGGATGGTACCGGGGGTTTTGTTTCCCAGTCCCCACTGAGTAAAAGAAACCATTTATTTGGGTAAAAGCCCTCACTCTAAAGAATCTTGCAAGAAATTAATCTTTTTTCCATGCCAGTTTGGAAGGTAAGGACTCTTCTCCTGCTCTTCTCCTGGGGAGCAGCAACAAGGGAAGGGGACAGTTCATGTAGCCCCTTCTGAAACAAACAGGGATTGTTTGGAGTCAAAATCCCCTGCTTGCTTCCAGATCAATCCACTTGCAGTTACTGTAGGCAGGTGGTATATTTTCAGTTTTTAATTTTTCTTTTCTTTTTTTTTTTCCTTGCTTGTTGTTAGTTGAGAGCTGATAGATCGGCCCAAATAAGGCCATGAGAAAGGCTGGCCATTTCCAGGAGGATCCACAGACAGTCAGTGCATGACTTGTTGCCTTTATCTCTGAGATCAGGAGATTCCTTTGCAGTGATGGATTAATCCACCCTTGAGTGAATAATATAACTGAGAACAAGTAGGAGTCAGCACTCCAAACAGATGATTTGTTCAGTACGTGTGTGCCTCCCCTCCCCCTCTGAAAAAATGTCTTTCTTCACCGTTTCATTCAGCCTGTTGAAACCTCACAGCAACCTGTGTCTGCGCCAGCCGCCGGCCCAGCGCAGGGCGACGATGGGGCTGTGCCAAAGGCTCCGCTCCCAGGTGCAGGAGAAGATAAACCAGGATGGAGAGAAGGTGCCTGTGGGCTGCTGGGGCTGTGATGTCACCTGTCTGCTCTGGCCATGACATCACCTGTCTGCACGTTCTCCTGGCTGTAGGTGAGAGTGTTGATGCTGGCACCTGCCCGGGGTGAGTTTGCACAGCTCCGGTCCCTCGGCGGCAATGACTGTACCCCAACATGAGGCAGCAGGCTCTGTGTCCAGGAGAAGTTGTGTAAAGGAGCTGGAATATTGGGCTTGGGGGAGTGAACTCACTAGGCACGAGGGAAAGGCAGTGGGTGGCTTTGAATAGAAATATGATATTTAGGAAGATGGTTCTTCAGTTGGGCCAGGGCAGATCTGTATCTCATCAGTAGAGCCATGGCTTCTGGAGCTGCTTGGGGGTGTCCTGGAGCCAGGCACTGAAGGCCTTTGGTGACACGTGGGCAGTCCTTGTTAGCACACCTCCAGTAGGATACAAGGCTGGAAGGGAGTTGTGCAGCTACAGCAGTGGAATTCCTGTAGTGAGATCTGTTATCATCCCTGTGAATACACTGGAATTCACAGAGCTCATATGCTGGGTCTTGTTGCTTTAAATGCAGATCAAGGTCTGCTCCTCAAAGAGAGTGTGAGGGTGTGAGATGCTTGGGGCTCCTCCTGCTCAGGGACCCTCCCCAGGCAATCACAGTCTAACTGAGAAAAGCTGTGATAGCTCAAGGTCAAGTTGGTGAAAGTCCCCAGCTTCGACTTTCCTTGTGTTATGAATGCCAGTAGCCTTGCCTTGATCCCATGCTCTTGGGGTGTGGGATTGGAAGCATTGGTGGCAGCTTTCAGCTGCGTTTTGGAGAGTTTCTGCGGTGTGTGGGGTGAAGATAACATACTTAAAATGGCATTCTCCCGTTGGAGGACGGGCTTTGCTGCTGTTGGCTGTACATAATTTCTGGGAGCTGAGGAGTTTTGCTGTGTAATGTTCCAACTCCATGTAGATTAAATGGATTGCGGAGTCAAAATAAACAATAGCATGTGGTTTTCCTTTGTTCCCCCCTCTTCCCCACAATAAGAGTTCACAAAAGTTCTTGAATTAGGGCTCTGCGTGCCATACGCTCGAGCGTAGGCTCAAATTTTCATAAGGCTTGCTGAGGGCTGTTACTGCGGGGAAGCGCTTTCACCTTTGGGATAGCTTTGGAAAACTCTTTGCTTCTCAGGAGTTTTTTCCAAAGGTGTGTTTCAGTGTAGCACTTAGATACTTACTGCCTTAAATGCTTTGCAGTGTCAGTGTATCACAGCTTGATGGAGATTTGAGACTCCTCTAATAAAATGCAAGAGAAGGAGGAAAACCCTGAGGGTTTCTTGGAACAGAAGATGTTTTCTGTTCCTGCCACTAATCTCTGTTGCAGAATGAAATAGGAATGTATACTTTAAATCTGTCAGGGTGTAGAAGGAAGCTGGCAACGGATGTAATCAAAAATGTTATTATCAAAACTCTCTAAGTATGTTGAAATTTCAAACTTAATGATATAATTTTAAATTCAGCTATTCAGACTGAGGCATGGTTTTGGGGTGCAGACTGCACTTCCAAATTGTGCATTGAGATGGACCAGAGGGGAGTTTGGAGCAGGATGGAGGTGGTGGGTACTGCAGTGGTGTGGCTGGTGTCCTCAGCTCTGTGATTTCCAGTGTCTGGGGTGGCAGTATTAAATTGAGGTGTGGTTTTCCAGATTATGGACTTTGTGGCTGAGCACTTAAAAAAGGGTCCCAGTTTCCAAGTTAGCATTTTTCCTAATTAGTGCTTTTGTTGTGGCTTGTACGTAACGAGCACATGTAGAAAGTGTACGTGTTCTGAGTTTGTCTGAAACGGCTCTGGGCACAATGAACACAAGGAAGCAACACCAGATCTGATGTGCAGCAGCAAAGATGAGAGGAGACAGAAAGCTTCCAGCCTTAGACTGGAATAAGGGAACTGCAAGTAACCTTCACCCTTCTGACCCCTTGTCCTCGAGTCGAGAGGCTGCAGGTTGAGGATGCAGAAGAAGCTCAAGTCCTTCTCTGAGCCAAAGGTGTGAAGCTGTTTATTTTCACTGGGACAATGTATATATTGCAGGAGGCAGATGCTTGCCTGCTTAACCCAAGCACTCGCTGCTTATCTGGGCTCTGGCGAGTGTACAAGTGTTGTCCCTTCTAATCCCCCAACATTAAACAGTCCAGGCACCTTTCCTTGGCTGAGCCTGGGACTGCTTTAAAAAACACACGGAGAGAAGCCAACAGAAAAGAAACATTTGCTTTCTTTGCCAAGTTTAAATGAAGACTGATGCCGTGGTGCTGCTTAATCTTGTTTTTCTTGCTATCTGATGGATGCTAACGTGGGATGGAATCAATCCCGGCAGCCGGTTATCTTTGCAGGGCCCCCATGTTGCTGAGCTCGGCATTAAAGTCTCGTGGGGGAGTTGATTTGCTATGAAGAGTCTGGAACTTTCTTCCTATGTGGCGAAGCTGTGGCTGTGGCATCCATCTTCCTTTGGGAAGGTGTCTCCAGGAATTGCCAGTCTACTGTTGGACATCGGAACAGAAATCCTGTTCGGCAAAGCGGGATATGCCCGAGCGAGTGAGAACAGGGCACAGTCAGGTGAACCAGGCGGAAATTTCTCCCTGGTCCCTGTGATGAAACTTAACTCCTTTCCTATCAGTTGCTCGTGTTTGAACTGGTTCTGCTGGGAACAGCTGCCATGGCCCTGATTCGCAAGAGGAGGTTTGGGCTCTGACTCACGACCTGCCACCGTGAGGGTGCTGCCCCGAGTGCCCCCAGCCCTGGGCAGGGGTCCTTGCTGCTGGCAGGGCTGAGTTGGCATCGACTTAAGCTTGGCTGCAGTGAGTGAAGCAGGAGGGCTGGAGGAGCCAAACCCTCAGGCCAGAGCTTCATGATGACTGCTGACTCCCTCCCTGGCTCTGCTGGCATGAGCGAGGAGGCGGGAAGCTACACCGATGTTTGGTTGTGCAACACCAGTGAGCAGAGCCAACCCAAACCCTCTGTCTCTTTCCCCCATGTTCCACTACCCCTCTCCTTGCCTAGGAGCCAGGTTGGTTTGTTGTAGCAAACCTGGCCTGACCACCAGAGTTTTTTCATTTATTTTTCTGCCTAGCTGCTGCTTTTATCTGGGCCCGAGGCAAAGGGGCTCCTTTTGCTAAGCAATATTGTCAGTTGTGTCAGGATTCCTTCCCTCGAGGTGAAGAAGTGCAGAAGTGCGTGTTTGCCGGAGAGCTCGGACTTCAATTTTGAAACCAGGTTTGGTCTTTTGAGCATGGGGGAAGGGAGGGGAGGAGAGCAGTAAAACTGAATTACTGTAAGGCTGGAGGATGGATTGTGTGAAGGCTTGTTTTAATCGGGGGAGGAAAGGCCGGGGTCTTTCCTGCTCTCTCCCTCAGCTGTCCCTGGTTAGCTGGTTTGCTTTTTAATAAGCATTGTTCTGCCTGGAGCCTGGGTCCAGCAGCAGGGAGTGTTGGCATTGCCTGTGACAGTGTGTGGACAGCTGTAACAGGAGGGGAAGCAGTGACTTGGAGTGCAGGGCAGCACTTTTGTTTAGAAAGCAGAGTCCAAATGGGTCTGTTGCACAGTTCCAGGCGTCTGCAGGCACGGTGAATTCTAAGGTGACTAACGAGTGTGCTGTAACACAGGCTCGGCTCTCTGGTTCCAGTGCACCTCCCATATCCTGCAGCCATGAGTTCACAGGCTCCTAATTGCCTATGATGTAAGACAGCAGTAGATGAGGTTGCTATAAATTCTGGCTGCAGGTGTGGATTTAATGGCTGTGCTTCCCTTTAAGGGCTCACGGATAGCATGGATCCCTGCAAGTTACAACAGACCGAGTTGGACTCGGGCTAGTGCAGCTAAAAGAACCCATTTGTCTGCGTTTTTTAGAGCTGTTGCTTGCTGGAGGCTACCAAAGGACGAGGTGTCAGTGTTCATCTGGAATTGCCTGGGGAATGAGCTCCCTGTCCTCTAATAGAGCTCAGCCAAGGTTTCAGTTCTTTCCATCAATGTTCTCTTGCAGCTAAACTGCCCAGGTGTGAGAGTGCCACTGGAAGTGGACCTTTAGGAGACCTTTTGTACCCAAGCACCTTTGTCTGAGAGTCTGACAGCTTTTTCTGATGACCAGAACAAAACTGGGATCTTTTTATTTTTTATTCATGCTCGATTTTTGTTTTAGAAACCATAGACAAATTATTATCACGGGTGATGATCCTTGACATGCAAAATGCAAACTTTTTGGAGGGAAAAGAACACCCCCTGAAGCAGTTACTCTAGCTTGCTGTGGTGTGTGCACCTGTAGCTTGGATAATTAGGATGGCGAGTTCCCTAGCTCCCTTGAGAAAAGGGGCATGGCTCACTTGCAGTTTGGTTTTTTATATTTTTCTTCATTTTTGCACACATTCTTACAGTCCAAGGTTTATTCAATATACTGGGGTGGTGCTTCATGAGTTGAGCTGAGGCCTCATGCTGTTCAAGTGCAAAGTTCCTGTTTCTTGGATGACCATTCCCAGCCCCTCCTTTGGGCTCGTGCTCCAGGACTGCATGGGGAGCTGAAACTGCTCCCTCATCCAGGTGAAAACTGAACCTCATTTTTTCTCTGGCTGAGTTTTCAGCTGGATCTGCCAGCAGATCTGACTCACTTGCTGGCCGCAGGATCCCTGGTGCAGATAGGAGAATGCAAGCCAGGTCCTGAAGGAAGGTGTTGCTGCCCTCCTCGGCAACAGCCCATCTTTTAAATTGGCTGGAAAACTGGTTGTGAAATCTCAGTCTTGCTAAAAACCAGAGCTGAAGAAGTAAAGCAGGCGCCTCTCTCCGAGGCTGAGGCCAGCCCTGAGGAAGGAGGGGAGGGGCTGTTGGCCCAAGGACCCTTGGAGACATGGCTGAAGGCAGCAGAGGTGTCACAAGTGTCCCTTCAGTGGTGTGGCACAGGTGTTGAGCTAAATGTGGGGAAGAAAAGGGAAATATGAAGCAAAGTAATGGCAAAGCAGGAGTGACCTGGGGAGGCTTCGAAGAGCAAAGGGTGAGAATTTTGTATGTATTTGGCCTACTGTGATGGAACTGTTAAACTAATGATACCCTTAGCTCCCTTGGGGGCTCAAAGCCCTGATTTAGGCATTTAAGCATAATTGCAGCCCAGAAAACTGTGTGTCGGGCTAATGCTCTGTTCTCTCACTTCCCCGGAGGCCAGAGGAGGCAGGAGCCATTCCCACTTCATTAGTATGGCAGCAGGGGGACTGTCTCAGCTCTTTTGCTGAAGTTAATAATAAAATTAAACTAATTGTTATGCCTGTTTGTGGAGAAGAAAGTGTGGCTTCTGGGATGATTTATTTATTTTTCTGCTGATGCCGGTCTTGCCGTGACCGGTGTTGGAATGGCAGGGTGGGAACCCCAGCTCTCCTCCCTCGGAGCACAGATGTGTCTCGGGAGCAGAATCGTGACTCCGGAGTGTTTTCATCTGTGTGTGCCGAGACACAGTACACAAACTGTTAAATTTCCTTCCCTCAGCTCCCAAATCCATTCTTCCAGTCCATGCCAAAGCATGCGTTCTTCTATCAAGACCATATGTACTCCAAGACCAAGGTTCTAAAGTCAAGGTGTTTTTGAAATATTGGAGTGCAAATTAAGTATCTGAGTAATCTTAACTGTCTTCTTAAAAACAAAGGAATTCTCTATCAGCCTCACATATAACTCAAAAGATTAATGGAAGGCTCAACTTTGATCCAAGTCCAACAGCTGATACCAACCATGAGACTTTCCAGGCCCGAAAGCAAAACAGAAAAATCCAATAAAAAATACCTCCTTCTCCATCTTTGAGGCACACAGCTTCTTGGCCATGGTTTGGGCTAATACTGCTATTTTTTCCTCAATTACTTAACCTGTTCTTATGACCTTTGTCCTGTGCCACTGGACCTTACCTAGAGCAGTTTGAATAAATTAATGACAGTATTTAGGGTGTTTTATAGCTTTGTAGGAAACACATCTGCCTGATCATTGAGGAAAGACCATCAGGATGTGGGATCCCTTGTCCTCTTTGGGCCTCAGTCACTGCCTCGTTTGCTCAGCACTGTTTGTTTTTTCCTGCCATCTGCACCCGAGCAAACACTGGCTCTGTATTTTGACAAAAATATCAACTTCCAGGTCTTTAAGATCCCCTCCAATTCAAGCTGTTCTATGAGAAGTGATGTGCCATTAGAAATTGCTGCACAGTTGATAACGGACTTTAGTCCCCAAAATGGTTCTTTGGGTTCACCACTGATTCATGGGGAGTTTAAATTGTATGAAGCAAGAAAAAAGCTCCATGGAGGGCTGCTTATAAAAATACATGTCACCTAAAAAGAAGTAAAAATACCATTGAATCCTTAGATGGGAATCAGCAGAGGAAGCACTTGAATCTGGCTTAGCAGTGGTGAGTGTGGGTGCCAGGCATGGGGATGGGCAGAAATGTGGAGGCATTACTGAAATCCAAACTGAGGATTGCAAAGTTTGAGCAACTGCAATTTCTCTCCTTTATTCAGGAGATCCTTATCCTTCTGATAAGGATCTGGAGGGTGCACTTTCATTTGTTTAAAACGCAATAAATAAATATGAACAGAACATCAAAGGATGCTTTTTCTTGTAATTTTTAACTGCCTCTCTACTCTCTGTTTCTGTCGATCCCTTGGCATCCATTTCATTGTGTTCTGACCAGTTTGTGTCTCTCACGCTTGGTTTATAGGGTTACTGTCAGCAAACTGATTTTTCTGGGGTTTTCCTTTTCACATATTTTTTGAGGGAGATTGAGAAAATCCCAGGCCTGTGGGACTGCTCGGCAGAGTTCCGTGTGTTTCCTAAAAGCACGTGCACAACCCCTTTGAAGAATGTGATTTTATTGCTTACACTCACGAAATCCTCTCTGTGGTGATGCCATAATTCCAACACAAACGCTTAATGACGGTATTTTTTACAAAACCCCCAGCCCTGCTGTAGCTGCCTGGCTCCTTATCTCCAGCGCTCGGCTTCCTGTGATTTAGTAACACGCAAACTGCAGCTCCAGTGCTCGAGGTGGAGAAGAGTAAAACGGGAGCACTTGAATGTTTTTTGCCCAAGCTGTGATTACAGCCCGGCGTTTCCCGGCGCTCGAGCCCTCTCTTCGGAGTGTAATTAGGAACACATTGATTCTTATTGCAGCTGGCAGCTGCTCGCTATTGCCTTTTTCAGCTTCTGACCCCCATAGTCCCGCTGACCTTTCCTGGGGTTAGTCGTAGGCCCTTTTCATTGTGATGGGCTCGAAGTGGCTCATGTGGAGTTGATTATTTCCTTGCTTGTCTGGCCTTTTTGGTGCCATAACTCCAAGTCACTTCCATTTTTTTCCCCTGCTTTTGGCTGACCACAGTGAAAGGAAATGCTTTTGCTGGCGACAGGATCGGTTTGCACGCTTGACTGACTCGATTGAGACCCTGAAAGGGGGGGAGGGGGAGGGTAATGAACACTGTAGGTGCTGCATTTGCTTCTTAAAGGTTGATGTTAATGATTGAGCGGTCATTAGGCATTCATAAAAATGAAGCTTCGGCCGGCTCCGTTGCCTTTCGGCGCGGTGAGCCCCGCGGCTCGGCGTTGGGAGCGCGTGTGTCGCATCCCGCGGGCAGCGGTGGGTGCGGAGCTGTCACCTGCGTGTCACCGCCGGCCTGCCCCAGCCCCGGAGCGCCGGGAATGAACCGGGGACCTTGGTCCCTGAAGCCGCGGGCAGGCTGCCGGGGTTCCCGGGCCGGAGCCCGCTCCTCCCAGCGCAGAAAGCTAATGAAGTCTATGTGCCAGCTGTTACACTCATTTTGCCAGACCCCAGGAGGACAGCATGAAGACAGTCAGTGATCAAAGGCTCTGTAGATCACTGAGGAGCCGAGCGGCAGGAATGTCTGATTGCTTTCTCTTGGAATGCCACGGGCTTCAATACCTCCTTTTTTTCTTTTTTTTTCTCGTCTTTTTTTTTTTTTTTTTTTTTTTTTTTTTTTTTTTTTAAGGTGTCTTGGTGTGAGATTTAATGATCTAACTCAGCTTGCTCACGCTGAAGCCAGAGTATTTTAGTTATTTCAAGGGGGTTCATTTGCTCTAAATTTAGGTGGTTTGAAAATTTCTGGGTTTTGTTTTACTGCTAGCAGGTTAAAACGGAATTTTTCTTGGTAATTCTAATAAATGACCTAGGGGGGAAAAACCCATTTTGCTGAGCTTTGGGTGTTAAATCACAGATGGTATTATGAAGTGAGGTAGGATGAATCAATTTTGAGTTGCTGCTGTTTAGGAAAAACGGGAAATCTGTGTATCCAAAGCTGGTATACTCCAGAGGGCTGTCACGATGCAGCTGGTGATGGGCAGTGCCGCCCCAGAGGCTCAGTCACTTTTTCCTTGGGCTTCTTAGCAAAGGCCGTCAGCTCCTGGAGGTGGAGTGGGCAACCTGAATAACTGCCTCTGTTCTCGAGCGTGCTGTTTCCTTCCTCCTCCTCCTCCTCCTTCTGCTCTACCCAACATTTATAGGACCTGAAGCATTTGGGTGGTGCAGAAACCCTTCCTCATTTAGCTGTTCCTCATGGAACAGCTCGCTGAAGGTTGGAAAAGTGTTGGAGTGGGGAGTGATGGAGCCAGGAGTGCAGTAACAGATCGAGATGGAGTGGTGACTGTTGGGAAGGGAGGTCCTTGTTGTTGTCCTGCCAGCTGGTCTGAGATGGCAGGAAGATGATTCAGGGAGCTAAACCAAAATGGGGATGAGATAATGCTCTTTTCATAGTCACTCTGCCCTCAGCTTGCAAGGGTGGAGAGGAGAAGTTCATGGTCCAGTAAATAAGTGGGGCAGGATCTCAGCTGTGTTTGGAAGGACGCTGGAGCTTGGCACCATGGGAATGCATGGAAACCAGCATTTTGTTGTCTTTTGGAGTGTGAAACCTTATTTGGGAGCAAACGTGGGTAGGAGTGAGTCAACTTGGAGGTGAGGGTTATGTTACTGTGCTAGGAGCAGACCTGTGGAGCTGCACATTAAAGACCACTGGTTTCTGGAGGAACAGCGACAAACATGAAGCTTTGGGAAGAGACAAGAGGGTCACTGCCAGGGCTGCAGAAATCCCAGCTGCTCTAGTGCCTGTGTCTCCCCATCTTGGCTCAGTAGGGTGCTTCAGTGAGCCCACGGGCTGCTCCCTGGTCTGGGATGAGCCACGTCCATCCTGATGAGGTCTCCAGGCCGTGCCAAGCGTGTGACCCTGTGCCAGCTGCCCTGCAGCATCCTGTGTGCCAGGCTGATGTGGACCAGTCCTGCTCCTGCGCTGGGAAACCACTGTTGAGCTGTCCCTTCCCCTCTGTTTGGAGTTAGAGGTGATGGTTTATTTTCTTGCCTGTGCATGTTGTTCTGGAGAAGGCAGGGCTGAAACTGGGTGCTGCTGGACGCCTGTCCCCGCTGCTCTGTGCCCAGGGGTTCCTTTCATATAAAGGGTCTGTGACAAGTGAGGCACACAGCTAGAGCTGTGTCACGTGCAGAAATATTTCATCTTACTAATTACGTCCAGAAGTACCAGGCACACGTTTCTGAGTGCCCCTGTGTGTGCAGCATGCCTCTGAGGGGCAGGCATCCATTGGAATGGTCGGGATGACCCCTCCCCCTGACACAAGTCTGTTATCTTCCTTGTTTCCCTTGATCCAAGAGCAATAACCTACTTTAGAGCTGACAAGGAGGTCAAGTGCTGCGTGAAGATAACTGGAGGATGACTTTAGGTGAAGAGGTCTGGGTGGAAGTGGGAGAAATGTGGCCTTTGCCATACTGTGCCTTTCTGCTGGGCTGGAGAAATGGCCAGTGAAAGTGAAACATACATTTTCCTGATCCACAAAAACCACATCTGTCTCTATTCAACCTTGAATGTTATTTGTACAAATAACTCCTCTTTTAGTTTAAAATGCTTAAACAGTGACACCTCTTATTCCAAAATAATTTTGACTGATCCACAAGTGATGGAGATACATCCTCCCAATCTAGGAACAGTGAATAGTGGGCAGAGTTGTTCTGAGCAGAGCTCATCTTGGAGTCTAGGGTACTAAAATGGAGCTGCATTTAACCAAGGAGTTCCTCTTTCAGACCCCAACAGGACTCCACTGACTAGTACTTGCTGTCAAAATGTCCCAAATTTGCTGACAAAATAACCCCTTATTGAAAAGATGGCAAAGAGTTATGTTTTTCCATCCCTAGGGCTTTTTTAATAGAATATTAAAGAGGCAAAATTTCTCCATAGGCTTTCTAAAGACCAAAAAAACTACGAGCTGTGGTCTTGCCCTCTTTTCTGTATTTAAGAAGGAGCTCCTGGAGTGTCATCATCTGCAGAAGAAAAAGAAAAGAAGGATTTTAGCATTATATTTTGTTGCTGGATCTTATCTTCCCCTGTGTTACCAGATCTACCAGTGGGCAAGATGTTTCTGCCATCCCTTCAGAAGCAGATGTTGAGAAGCTTCATTCAGATGCCCAAGTGTTGATGCTGAACAATCCTACTCCAGTAAAAGCCAATATTTTTCCTTTTTTCCCCAGTCAAAGAACTTTGGTCTTTGTGGCTTGCTGTGTGTACTCACTGCTTTGCAGTTGATCTTACCACTCCACAAGCCTGCAAAAGCCAAACTGGTAGGTCAAAAGAGGAGTAGCTGTTGACACTGGCAGCGAGGAACATGTAAGGAGAAAGATAAACAGAGGGAAATCAGAGCCTGGATAAAGTAGATCTCCAAAGATAAAGTTTAGTTAAAGATAATGAGCTGGCCTTGTTTAAAAAGACAGCTGCAAAATAACCCAGTAGCTCCATGTGCTGGGGTTAAAGTTGACCCAGAATATACGTTTCATTGCTTTTGATAAATAAATAGTGGAGGGAAGATTTGGCAAAAAGCAACATTGCCCCCAGCCCTCTTCAGCAAAGTGTTTGATGTTAACAAGTTCTCTGGGTGTTTACTTTGTCCTCTGCGTGCGCTGGTGGAGCGGCGCTCCTGCCCTTGAACCGAGGGAGAATTCAAATAAACCAACCCCTTCGGCACAGCTGGGCTCTTCTGCCATCTGTGGCTTCCCAAAACAGCCCCGGCTCGCCTTGGGAACCAGCCTGGGCCACAGGTTCGCTGGGTCTTCCCAACAGCTGAAAGAAATTTGCCGGATCAGATAAAACTGCCCAGAAAAGGGAGCAGAACTCGACAGCGTTTCTTGCTGCCCTCTCAAACTGTCAGTGTAACCCGGCGTGCAGTTTGGGGGCAGAAGTGGCAGTGGGCAAACAGCTCTATAAAATCCAGAATGATTCTTTAATTATGATTGGAGGCTTTTCCTGATGCTTAATTTACATAAATAATTTACAGTGATGCTGTGATGATAAAATATGGTTATTTTTAAATAAACCACAGGAATAATTTTGCTGTTAATATCTTCATGCAGCTTCTTGGAAAGCAAATGGCTTTGTGAACACTCAGTAAACTGGGGCTTATTCCTACCAAGCATGTGTATTGCTGCACTTGTTTCTGTGCTCAAGTAAAAGTCCCAGTTATTGTGTGTGTGTTGGATACGTGTTTATATACACAGCTGATAGATGAGATGTTTAAAGTCTATGTTGAGTGTTATCAGCAGCAGAATTGTATGGCCGGGCTGATAAATGAAGTAACTGTGCTAAATGAGCTCAGATCTTATCCATCATAGCATTACACAAGGCCAGTAGGACATTTACATGAACGATAGCTGTGGATTTATTGTTTTCTTGGAGAAACCGGCGTTTGATTGAGACTCAGAATGTCAGAAATACCATTCCTGAGATCCACCGCCTGCAAGTTCTGTTGCTTGATTAGTTTGTGTTTTGCTGGTTTAACAATTTATTGTGGAGTCATTCAGGTTGGAAAAGACATCTGGGACCATATTTAGTTTGTGTTTGGCTGGTTTTATGAGGTAGTTTTTATTTTTGATAATGAAAGTGAGGTCTCACACAGGTGAATGGTCGTGTGTGACATGGCCAAGGAAAGGACTGCTCTCTCTAGAAGCAGCCATGGAGATAAAACTGGATATGATGGATACCCCAAAGGGATATAGGAGAAAGCCTCGTTTTTTGGGGAATATAAATGAGAACAAGACTAATATTGGTGTTTTTTCATTGCTATGGTTTGCCTGAAAAGCCCAGCAGAAGGAGCCAGCAGATGACAGGTCGCAGTAAGCAGGTTTAGAGCAACTGAGAGCGGTAGCGGCATTGCAGCAGTAGATTCATAGAAACTTGTAAAACAAGTGCAGCCTGATGATAGATGGTCAAATGATTATTGTTTGCAAACAATATTATCTCCAATAGATAAGCTGTTTACTTTGGACTCCAGCTCCTCTGGGTGGAATGGAGTCTAATTTATCAAGGCAGAGTGGTTCAATGCGGATGCCTCATGCCCCAGCTGTGGAAAAACTCTTACATTAAGAATAGTACTTGGAACCACAGTGAAGTTCAGCTCTAACTCACTTTTACAGATGGTTTCTATATTACAAAGAATATTGGCTGTTTCCTGGTTGTGCTTTTTTTTTTTTTATTTTTTTAAACTCCAAACACTTTGTTGTAAGAAAGTTAAAAGACGAACTCCTGAAAGTCACAGTAGACATGTGCCTGTTTGTTTTGTAGCTGTTTCCGTGCCTCGTCTTAGTCTGGAGCTTTGGGCTTTCAATTTGGAAAATCTGGCGCTATGCATCCAGCCCCCGGGAGCTTCCAGGCACTGCTCCTCATCACTGCCACCAGCCTTGTCACTGTCACCAGCACAGGTATGGCCTCACCTAAGCCAGGGACTTGGAGGTTTTGGGGTTGAGCTCAAATTTTGGAACAAACAGCGCTTGGGAGTGCATTTCAAAGTGGCCAACTTTAATGGATATTGTCAATAAGCTGCTTTTAAGGAAGCATGGAGCACTGAAACGCAGCCTTACACGCAATATATGACTTTGCTTGTGAAAACTTGGCTCAAGACAAGCGCCAGAACATGGAAGTAACTGGATTACTTAGGTTTGTTCCTTGGGATCTCCATGGATTCAGCTGGACGCTGATTCTGCTGCATGCAGTGCATCTTGTGTTCCCAGGGGTCGGGAGGGGTTTGGATTTGCAGGGGGAGAGGGGAATCAGCCCTTTGAAATGCGAAAGCTGATGCGTGGCTGCAGTTGGAACAGCTCTGGTATTAAAAAAAAGAAGAGGGATGGTTTTAATTGACACATCTGCTCTGTGTAGTCAGCTTGTCTTAACGTAACCACACAAAAAAGAAGCTTTTACTACTTTTAGCACTTCATAGCCAATCGTTATGAGCAAATGGGATAAATTTTATTTTTCAAGCAGTCATAGGAGATAAATTCCAGCTGCAGGGTCACTGCTACCAATTTTGCCTTTTACGCGAAGTGCAGTGTTGGTGTCAGAAGTGAGGGCAGGGGCGAAGATGAAAGTAGCAGTATGATTTCATAGCAATTGGTGGCAAGCAAACTGAAAGGTCAGTGCTTCTTTCTTATCCCTGGAAATTCAAACTGAACTAATAGGAAAAACAGTTTTCTAATTAAAAGCTAAAAATGGACATCTGGAGTCCTGCGAAATGCTTGGATACCATTTTTATGGATTTCATCTTTTTTCGTTAAATGAAGCCACACTTTAATTTCCAGTTTTATTTTTTGTTTATGCAGATAGTTTATGGTTCAGTTAAAAATGTGCAGTCTCTCATCTGAAACTCATAACCAGAGCTGGGATGGACTGACTTGAGAAGAAAAGCATGAATCCAGGGCCCCACCTATAAGAAAACTGTCTCTGACTTGGATGTCATTTAATATCATCTTGACCCGTACTATCTGGAATTCCTTAGATCCTTTACAAAATAGAAGTTGTTTTTCCCTGCCAATGTGTCTATTTTTGATTTAGTTTTTTCTCCTAATTTATATTGCTAACTAATTAAGTATTACTGGTGTTAATTGCCTTTTGCTTGCTTCCTTCATGCAAAATTTTTAGCGGAGAATTCAATAGAAAACAAATGGAAATACTTCTCAGTGTTTCATTGGCCAGGATAGGAAAAAATCTCTTCCAACATGCAGGAATTTTCTTCTGGCAAATAAATGGATTTTCATAACCAAGTTCTGTGGAATTGAACCTTTTATTTATTAGCAGCTCTTCCTGTTTCTGTTCATCTTTACTCAGTAAAGATAATGGATGCCCAATTCATCATCCTTGTCCTGATGAAGTCCATGTATTTGGAATTAGCAAGAGCCTTTGCTGTTCATCCAGCTTTTTTTATCTGGCTATTTTTAATTAGTTTTGCAGACTCGGAGACGGTTCTGTGTAAATACCTGGCAGGCTCCTGCCATTTCTAGCATTTTACAAGTCACGTCCGGGCCTGCTTCATATGGGACAGATCAGCTACAGCTGCGTGTTCCTGTGCTCCATCTCTTCAGGTGACGGGTGCTGTTTTCCTCTGGATAAATCCAGTGGGATTGCAATTTTTGCTGGCCCTGGCAAGTGTGACACCTCTGCCTTGTGCACGCTTTGGAATGTACCTCCCCCTTTCTGCACCTACGTCCCTTTAATTGTTGTTACCCCCTTTGTAGAGTTTGAATCTTGACGTTTTCCCAGTGTTTGAAAGCGAGCAGGAATCTCTCCTGAGTTCCTCTTGCCAAGGAAAAGGCAACACTTGCTTGAGTATCACTTGCAACTTGAAGTTTAGAGGCCCTTTATGTGAGTGAGTCTTTCCTACCAATCAGCACATAGTTAACCTTGTCACCTGTGTCCATGCAAAATTCTGGTCTCTAATTCAATATATGTCTATTTTTCCTTTTAGATTTAACTCCCCATTTTATTTCTGAGCCTTCATCTACTGTCCAGAAGTCTGGTGAGCCCGTCCAACTCCGCTGCTCTGCCGAGCCCTCCACAGCTCACATTTCCTGGCTGTTTAATGGGGAGCCTCTGGACAGCAGGGTGGGAGAAGTGGAAATCCAGTCAGGATCTTTGACAATCGTGTCCCTGAGCCCGGTGACGTGTGGGCACTATCAGTGTGTGGCGAGCAGCAGCGTGGGTGCCGTGCTGAGCCGGCCAGCCACAGTGTCCATGGGCAGTAAGTTCATCTGCATTTCTGTGCTTTGCTCCTTGCCAATTCTGTAGACCTCAGCTGGCTTGTGTGGTTTTTTCTTCTTTGACTTTTAGAAAGCACCTAGATCAAAATGTTCTGGGGTGGTTTTTTCCTCAGCCAGTATGTACAATTTGATGTATTATACACTTCTTGCCTTTTTTTTAATTACATCATCCGAGATCTGTCAGGTGATGCAGCCCTGGAACATATTCCCCAGAAAGCTTGTGGATCCCCATCCTTGGAGGCTTTTAAAGCCTTAGCTAGACCAAACCATACCTGATGGATTTAGTGGTGGTGTTAGCCTCATTTCAAGTTGAAGGACCTCAAGGGTCTCCTTCAGCAAACACAAATGTTATTCAATGAAATAATATTAATTTCCATGAATTGGCCTGAAAATACAAGATTCCCAAATGCTTACCTTCATAAAGGATGTTGAAAGAGCAGCTGAGTTGCCATGCCATTGCAGAAGAGTGCTTGAGAGTTGAGGAGAAATCTGTGGGAATTGTTGCCTGAGAAAGAAGTGGGAGCTGCAGATTTTCATTTTAATTTGATTTGATCAAACCAGTGTTGATGTTCTTCAGGTGGGGACAGTCTTCTCTCCTCTTAGGGACAGCTTCCCTTCTCTCAGTTGCACTGGTTCTTCTGATCAATCTTTGCCTTGATGCTTGATCTGTAAATTATGTGACCTCAAGGATTTGAAAGAGGAGGGACAATGTCTTCCACATGGAAAGGACAATGTGGTGCTGAGAACGAGAGTACAATATTCCTGCATGAGCATGATTTGTCTGCTCGGGATCTGTGGGCTGTCTGAATCAGGTCTTTGTCAAGCAGGGTTTGAGTGATTTCTCTGGAAGGGTACCTCATCTATGGAGCATGTCCAAAATCCCCTTGGGAGGAAAATCTCTTATAAGTGTTTTGGTAGAGTGCTGACCCATGGCCAGCCCCTCTCAAGAGAGCTCCAAGGGTGGCCAACGTAGGAAAACTTCACAGCCTCAAAGAACTTTGAACATGGAGGGAGTAGAAGAGCAGCTTTCACACTTCTCCTCCCTTGAACGTTTTGGCAGCACACAGGAAGGTGCTGGGAGCTCTCTGCCTGCCTCACTGTGTTCATTATCATCCCAGAAAGACAATTCCATGTTTTTATGGACAGGCTTCCTGCTGTCAGTGTGAATTGTCTTCTGTAGTGCCTGCAGAGCCTGTGAGGAGTCCTGCAGCCTTTCCAGTGTCTCTGCTGGCTTTTCTGGAAGCAGTTGAAGTGATGTAGGAATTATTTTTTCTCGTCACTGTTCCCATGTAAAAGCTGGTGCTTTTTTTAGTAAGAAGATGGATAAAGAGGGTTTATGCTGTTACGGGCTGCAGGGTGGACTGGGTCTGTTGATGTGAATGTCCAAAAGATGCACCAGAGAAGATGATCAGCATGAAACCAACTGTATTCTGAACACAAATACTGAGCTTACTGTCCTTCCCCTCTCCCAAGCCGTGGCTGCTCTTACCCTGTTACTCTCTCCAGGTTTAGCTGACTTTGATGCTTTGGGCACGGCTCCTGTTGCAGCAGAGGAAGGAGGCACAGCTCTCATCGGGTGCAAGGTGCCAGAAAGTCACCCCAAAGCACAGGTTCGCTTCCAGGTGCGGGGGAAATGGCTGGAACAATCAACAGGTGAGGTGTTTTGTGCAATATAAGTATCCAACAAAAGCTTGCCTGGAGTTTTTTCTTTGAACCTAAAGGAAAAAAATCCTCTGGAAACTTGCAGAACTTCCTGTGCAAATGTTTTTATCTAAACCTGTCCTTGGAAATGAGTCTCCCTTTGCATGGTGATTTCTTTGTGATTGTGTATGTAGTATAAATTGGTACTATTAATTACAAATTAACTTTAACGAAAATATTTTGAAAATAAATTAAATTTAATCCTCTTTTTGCCTTCCCTGCTTGTTTAGACAACTACCTAATTCTTCCATCTGGAAACCTGCAAATTTTGAATGTATCTTTAGAAGACAAAGGTTCCTACAAGTGTGCAGTGTACAACCCAGTTACTCACGACCTCAGAGTAGAACTCACTGGACGGAGGCTCACAGTCACACGTGAGTATTCAGTTCAGCTTTCCAGAACTAATACAGTTCAAACAAAATAAATAATATCCCTAAGGTTTTTAGCAAGGGCATATCAGTGCCTCCAACACCGTATTACGTAAGATTGCTCCTGGATTCTTTGCACATTCAGTTATTTCCCCTCACTGTGGAGGAGCAGTGTGACTGCATTTCAAATCCCAGACAGTCACATTTGGAAAGGGAAAGCTGCTAATACTTCTGTCCCCAAATCTATTCTGGAGCAGGACTTCTGGAAGACAGTGTTAAAACATCGTGCTCAGTCCCAAGTGTGGTGTTTGAAAGACATGGAGGAAGACAGTGAATGGGATGGGAGGGTGTGGTTTAAAAGCTTGGTTGGTTTCTCCTGCAAGGACAAGCTAGGGGAATTGGGATTGTTCAGCCTATAAAATAGAAGGTTTAGGGGTGACCTGATTGTGACCTTCCAGTACCTGAAGGGAGCCTACAGGAAAAATGGAGAGAGAGGGCCTGGAGTGACAGGACGAGGGGGAATGTCACTGATAGAGGGTAGGTTTATATTAGATATTGGATCCCTGTGAGGGTGGTGAGGCCCTGTGAGCCTCTCTGCCAAGAGAAGCTGTGGCTGTCCCATCCCTGGAAGTGCTCCGGGCCAGGCTCGACAGGGCTTGGAACAACCCGGTCCAGTGGAAGGTGCCCAGAAGCCCAAATCATTCTGTCATTATATTCCATGATTTATTTCCTTTCCTCCAGGCCCTTCTTCAGGTGGCCCCCACATCCTTCACCCGCTGACTCCCCAGAGCCTGGCAGTGCCCCAGCACAGCGCCCTGACCCTGGAGTGTGTGGTCAGTGGGTCAGCTCCAGCCCCCATCCGCTGGCTGAAGGACGGCCGGGATGTGCTGAGGAGAGGCAGGTGGAAGCTGCTGCACTCTCACCTGGTGGCAGATCGGCTCGAGCCGTCGGATTCTGGGAATTACTCCTGCGTGGTGGGAAGTGACTCTGGACCAGTGAAATATGTTAACTATTCGCTTACTGTACTTGGTAAGAAGTGAAGACATTTTCACATCCAGGCAGCAAACGTACCCTTCGTATACCTGCTAGTTTTGGCGTGTGCTTCCAAAGAGCCTTGCATTCTTTCTCAGCCTTTGAGTGTATTAAAATAAAGAATAGAGATCTGTTTATAATGACTATATCCCGTCATTTCTCTCAAGTTAAGATCTGTAATTATTTATCTCTTCAAACCATTTGCAGTCTGAAATAATGAAACAGTGAAGGATAACAAACTCCAAGGGAAGAACTGATCCATTTATTTTCCTACAGAGTGCCAGTGTCAGTAATGTGCCAGGGAACCAAATTTGCTTCTTTTGAGGCTGTATGTGAACAAAAAGCTGGCAAGGGAAGGTAATATGTTTGGCTGAGAAGCTAAACAAAAGCAAAGGAAACATAATCATATATTTGGCCTCTTTTGTTTGGCTGCTAGTTGTTCCTCCCCTTTCCATTGTAGCAGATTCTCCTGGTGTTTGAGTTTTTCTGCATTCATGACGGATTTTGTTTGGGTTTTAAAATGGTATGTTAGATTTACTCACAAAACAGGGTGTTGACACACAACACGCCTCTTTTTGGGGGATGTCATTAATTAATTGTTTTGAAAATAGAAGCGTTTTATTTACAAGATTAATGCAAACATGTGGCTTTTGGAATAAAAGGGAGAAACCATTCAAATAAGCCCATGTGTGGGAAAACCAGCTTGAGGCTGTGCAGTTTGTGGTACTTGCTCAGCCTTTGGATGTGATAAGCCTGTGTAGTGTTTCAAAGCAGTTTTTTCAGGACTTAGCCTAAGTCGTTTATGTAGAATCATTTCCCTTTCCAGAACCTGCCTCACTCTCCAGGGGACTGCAGGACGAAACCGTGGCTGCTGGAGGGAGTGTCCATTTCTGGTGTGACGTTGGTGGCAGCCCTGCTCCCTCCCTCACCTGGCTCCACAACGCAGCTCCTGTCCATCCTTCCCCACGACACTTCCCCACGGGAAACCACCTGCGGATCTGTGGGGTCACCCCAGAGGACTCTGGCCTGTACCAGTGTGTGGCCAACAATGGAATTGGCTTTGTGCAGTCCACAGGGAGACTCCGTGTCCAGCCAGGTATGAGCACTTGCAGCCCTCGAGAACTCACATTAATATTTATCCTTCAGGCTTTATGCTGTTGTGGTTTTTTCCCCTAGATTATGTATTAATTTGTTTCTGACCACTAATCTTACAAAGAAGGTGCTTTCAGCTGGATTTTAAGAGATGTAGGGATTTCTGGTGTAGTTGTGGCTACTTGATATTTTAAACCTGGATTATCAGCTGCAATCAAATCAGCTTATGATTGGATTTGATGCGATTTATTCTTAAATAGAATCAGGATCCTGTTGTGCTGGATGTGCTGGTACTCCTAGTAGTATTGGCTGCTGAGTAGTTAAGCCTGTTCCATAATCAAGTTTTCACAACAATCATCAGGTTTGGGGTTAATGCACACTTCTCCTCTATCAGATTGGCAGGATCAGGTACCAGTAGTCTTTTTGATCTCTTTTCTGTTTAAGATACCTTCTAATACCCAGAGAAAGTGATTTCTGCTGGCACAAAGATGCTGGCAAGGCTGTTGCTGTCCCTCTTCTCTCCCTGTTTTGCTTAGCTGTAGCTTTGAACCTTTTCTGGACCTTCAAAGCTGTAGCTTTGAACCTTTTCTTTATGGTTGGTGTGAGCTGTGCAGAGCCTGGCTGAGCTGAGATTTCATGGCCTCTGTGTGTGTGGAGTGGACTAAGCCAGTCTTGCCTGCACTGTGTTCCTCTCTGACAGTCAAATCTTTGTCATTTAGAGAACTTAAATTGTAGTCTGAGTGTAGGTTTTTAATCAGCCTTTTCTAAGGAGAAGTCTGTGCTGATCTCTTCAGTCTGGAAAGGGAGTCTAGAATCTGTGTAGAGAGGAAATATTTGTTGAAATGGTTAGAAAGAACTATAAAAATTTTAAAATTGTATTGACTTGTTCTGGCATTAAGTGTCATATCCCTTAGTTGAATTCATTCTTTGGTTGTCTTTCCCCCCAGGCAAAGATTCTGTCCCCATCATCACCTCTCCCCCAGCCAACACCACTGTGGTGGCTGGTGGGGACGTGACCCTGTCCTGCAATGCCACTGGCCTGCCCGCTCCTCTAATCCGCTGGTATGACAGCAGAGGCCTCGTCATCAGTCCCCCTGCCCAGGGGCCTCACCCCAAAGCACAGAGCCCTCCCTGGGCAGGGACAGAGCCCTCCTGCCCCTCGGTGGCCCGCGTGGGCTGGGGCTCCCTGCGCCTGCGGAACGTCAGCCCGGAGCGTGCCGGCGAGTTCCGCTGCGAAGCCAGCAACGAGCACGGCTCTGCCCTGTCCACAGCCTTCCTCACAGTCGGTAAGCTGAGCCCCCCACTGCCCTCTTGACTCCCTGATCTAGGTGAAAAATGCCTCAAAATAAGAAATGAGTGGGTGGGTGGGTGGGGTGGAGTCTCAGGGAAAGGAAGCAGAAGAGGCTTAGTTGTCTTCATGGAGCAGTTCCTCCCTCCCAGCTTAGGCAAAGGAGGAATGCTGTGTGCATTGCATGGACTTAGCATCTTCTGTGTGATAAAAACTATCCAAGGCTGGTATTTTTTATCTATTTCTTGAAATTGCTACTAGGAAAAGACAGTACTTACACTAAAGCAAGATGGGAAAGAGCCTTTCCTCACACTGGAATATTTTGTGACATTAATACCAGGTTTGAGCTCCCCCAAGTTCCCTTCACAAGAACTGAGATACAGATTTTTAGTTACATGAAATTACTTAAGTTTCTCAGCTCTTTCAGCACCTTGCCTTAGTTAATTTAGCTGAATGGCAGGGAGATTTCAGGTCAGTGGGAAATATGTGGCCTCATTTTTAAAGTTCTTTGGTTAGAGTTTAAAACTCCTGTAAATAACATGGAAAGATGCTTAAAGGTTCACTTAGGGGGAAAAAAGAAAGAAGAAACCTCAAGAAAGCGATCCCATCGTGTAGTTTTATAAATCAGTTATTTTTGGACCTTGCTGAGTGGAAACACGAAACTAAATATCATCCCAGAATTCAGCCTGTGTTAAAGAGAAAAATCCCACTGCTTTGCCTCAGAATTTTATGGCAGTGAGTTCAATTTTAATGCTTTGTTTATTAACTTTTATCGGTTTCTAATATGTTGTACTGGCTGCTGATTATGGTGCAGAGGGTGGTTAAGGCATTTGGTTTTGATATAAAAGTCCCTGAGGACTTTCTGGGAGCTGTTAGGGGTTTAGAACAGCTCCCAGCCATGCCAAAGACATGCTCAGACACTCAGCTGTTTAATGAAGAATTCCTGCCAGGTAACACTTTCGAAGCACCTGAATGACTTCAGCTGAAATTCCAGCGCATTTCTTTAGTAGAAGGATCAGCTTAAGCGCCTCTCAGCCTCAGTACCCAGTCCTATAATTTGCCTTGTCCCAGCACACAGTAAGAGAGCCCATTTGGCTGAAAAATATATCATTTTTTCTTTCCTTCTGCTGGATCTGTTCCAGGCTGTGATTCATTGCATGGTCTTACAGCAGGCAGGACAACTTCAGCTGCCATCATAGTGAGAAACCACCAAACTGTAAAATGATGCCTCTGGATCCTGTACCCATGGCCCTCCCTTTTCTGGGTCTTTTTTAGACAGTTGTGGGGTTGGCCTGCATGGCAGGAGCTTCCCAGAGCTACTGAACACAAGGTTAAATCTCCCAAATAACTTCATCTAATGGAAATGAAGGAGAAAAATACACTGCAGGGAGTCTGAGTAGCAGGAGAGGGAGTGAAAAACACAAGGACCATTTAGTCTACACAGGTGGGTGTTTTAGGGACAAATGGGCTGAAGTTGCTCCCGCAGAAACCTTAGAGAAGCTCTGAGAAGGCCTAATGTGAAACACGTGCCAGGTGTGGGTGACCTCACTGGTGTGCTGTGCCCAGGTTTTCAGAGGGCTTTCCCAGCCTGTGCTGAGGTATTTGGAGAGCTTGCAAAGCAGGGAGGATCCTCTGGCTGTTGAAGAAGCAGGGAAGAAGGGCCTGGGGAATGTGACCTGTTTGCACAGCAGAGATAAAATCCAGGGCACGGCAGCGGGCTGGGCTCTGCCTGTGGCTGTACACTGGTCAGGAGAACAAGCAAAAGTGCTGTGAAACACAGCGGGTGAGGAAAGGTTTCTGCAGGAGAAGAGGCTGAAAAAGTGAGGGCTCTTCACCTTCAAAATGAGGGAGAAACAAAAAATAAAACAAAGCTGAAGGGGAGCAACAACAGCGGGCAGTAGAGTGTTGGCTATTATGGAATGTGTGAGTTGGAGCCAGGCTGAGGGAGTTGGGATGGTTCATCCTGGAGAAGGATCTGGGGAGATCTTAGACCCGCTTTCCATGCCTAAGAGAGCAGGAGAGGGTTTTTGTACAAGAGCCTGGAGTGACAGGACAAGTGGGAATGACTTCCAACTGCCAAAGGACAGGGTTAGAGGGGATATTGGAAAGGAATTGTTCCCTATGATGGTGGTAAGGCCCTGGAGCAGGTTGCCCAGAGAAACTGGCTGCCTCATCCCTGGGAGTGTTTGAGGCCAGGGCTTGGAGCAACCTGGCCTGATGGAAGGTCAGTGGGGCTTGGAACTGGATGGCCTTTAAGGTCCTTTCCAACTTAAATCATTCTAAGATTCTATGAATATGTTCTTTTAATGCCCAAATTTGGGACCTTCAGTCCTTCTCTGGTTGCTGGTGGGAATTGGGATTTTGGGTGCATGCTGCCTTTGTCCTGACTCAGCTCAGTGCTGCTGGTGTTCTCAGTGGGATTGGGAAGCTGAGGAAGAAAAGTCTCCATGGCGAAGGGGAAAGGGATCGCACTGAGAGCAACAGCCAAAAAAAGTTGCATAATTACACAGCAGCAGAGAGAAGGCTGATGTGCTGGGTTATATGGGTAGTAATTATACCAGAAACTTTGCAAAAAGAGCTTAGATCTGAATTGCTTAATGGGAATTGTTACCCGGGGGTTGTTTTCCAAAGCAAAAACACAACAACCCAGCAGTTGTTGACGACTCCCCTCCTGCAGCAATGAACACAGCGCTGGCTGTGGGTCTGCTGTCACCAGCTGAAACCACAAGTCATTCTCCACTCCAAGAGGCTGTGTCCCCAGTGCCAGCAGGCGTCAAACCAAACCGTGCCCACCCACATCCTCGGGGTCCACCACGGTGCTGAGGGCCTTCCACCTCCTCCCATTTGTTTCCAATATCACGCCCTTCCCACTGCTCCACTGACAGCAGAGATACCCTTTCGCCTGGGGATTGTTCTGGGAGTGTCTGGCATTTTAAGACCATCTGGGCTTTGGGGACATCCTCCCCATGTTGTTGCCTTCTTCCTGTCTCTGAATTTTGTGGCATTGCTAAATAAATGAGAAGAAACAAACAAGGAATGCTTGCTGAGAGCGTGTCTTCAATTTGAAAAGAGAACTTTCCTTCCCAACTTTTTAAAAAGTGGCCAAAAATAGCAGCCACACTTGCTGCTGGTATTTTAATGGAGGTTTGAAGGAATCTGAGTCAGCCAGGCTAACACTGCCTAGGCTTTACATTACCAAGGAATTTGTTTGTTTTGTAAACCAAGTTCCCTTCATTCCCTTCCCCTTCCAGACCCCGGCACGTAACATAAACCTACACAAATCTGAAAGGACGGACAGGGCTCCGAACATCTGGCTGTCCCACTGCTGCCGTGTGCAGCCTTGAGGAGCTGCACTTCTTCCCAAACCTTCTTGCTTTAAATACTGATGTTTTCTTGTCCTGGATAATCTCAGATGTCCAACTTGCCACCCTTTTCCTGCCTGGAATTCTGATGAGCCCTGCATCAGCCGAACAGGGCTTTTTTTTTTTTTTTTGTCTTATGACCTCTTTTAGACTGCTGATACTGTATAGATTTCTTTTTCATACCAGCAAAAGTAAATAGGATGGAGGAGGCTGGAGAAGGATTTCTAGAAATGCGTTGGTATTAAATTGCATGTAGATCTTCCTGTAAACTGAGTTTATTCTCAGCATAAATTTTTAAATGAAGTAGTTGAGTTGTACAGCTTTCAAAGCTTCTCTAAATTACAGCTAAAACCTCAGAAACTGGGATAGGAGAATGTCCTCTTGTGTGCATGCCAGTGCAGGCCATGAAAAGTTCCTTGTACATTGGCATACAAATTACTCTGTTTGTCTCACAGATTTAGCTATATGCTTATTTATTTCTTTTAACATGCATTGCCATGACTTAATTTAGTGGAGATACAGTCAAACTGTGCCTGTAGACCTTGAGTTTCAGGTTTTCTCTCTTTGCTGCTGTGAAAAAAACACCAAACCAAATAAAACAAACCGAACCCCACTGCTGTGCCCTGAAAAAACACCCAGGCCGCAGCTTGGCACCAGGCTCAGATCTGTGTGGACACCTCTGGACCTGGTGTTTTGCAGCAGGGCTTGTTTGGAAATGTCACTCTGAAATGATTTAGTGTCCCCTCGGCGTGGGGCGAACGTACGTCATCGTGGATGTAACCAGACCCTCCCTTTGCAGTTCCTTCAGCAACTGGCACGAGAGCAGGAGAAACAGCTCCTCTGGAGCTCGCCCAGAGCGACGAGAGCGGTGCTGATTTTGGTGCAGAAATGGCATTCTCAAGCTCGCCTCCAACCAAATCTCCTCTGGATGTGGCTGCGGTGGAAAAAGCGTCGAGCGTGGCCGCCCCGCCCGAGGCCCCCATCATCCTGAGCCCCCCACAGACGCCGAAGCCGGACACGTACAGCCTGGTGTGGCGGCCGGGCCGCGCCGGGGGCCTGCCCATCAACGCCTACTTCGTCAAATACCGCAAGGTACTGTCCCCAGCCAGCCGTGCCCAGCCATCCTCGGCCATGTCCGGCCGTGTCCAGCCATGCCCAGCTGTGTCCAGCCATCTTCAGCCATGCCCAGCCTTCCTCAGCCATGCCCAGCCATCCTCAGCCATCCTCAGCTATGCCGGCCATGCTCAGCTGTCCTCAGCCATGCCCAGCCATGCCCAGCTGTGTCCAGCCTTCCTCAGCCATGCCCAGCCTTCCTCAGCCATGCCCAGCCATCCTCAGCCATCCTCAGCTATGCCGGCCATGCTCAGCTGTCCTCAGCCATGCCCAGCCATGCCCAGCCATGCCCCAGCCATCCTCTGCCATGCCCAGCCATGTCCAGCCATGCCCAGCCATGCCCCAGCCATCCTCAGCCATGCCCAGCTGTGCCCAGCCATGCTCAGCCATGCTCAGCCATGCTCAGCCATGCCCAGCCATGCCCAGCCATGCTCAGCTGTGCCCAGCCATGCCCAGCCATGCCCAGCCATGCTCAGCCATGCTCAGCCCTCCTCAGCCATGCCCAGCCATGTCCAGCCATGCCCAGCCATCCCCAGCTGTGTCCAGCCATGCTCAGCTGTGTCCAGCCATGCTCAGCCATCTTCAGCCATCCTCGTCCATGCCCAGCCACCCTCAGCCATGCCCAGCCATCCTCGTCCATGCCCAGCCATCCCCAGCCCCCAGGGACACGGCGCAGACGCATCGCGTTTCTGTTGGGTTTCCCAAGGAACCTACAGTGCTGGTTTTAACCATGACATGCTCAGGCCAGGCAGAACACAGTGGGTAGTTGAAGCACAACGTTCCTGTGCACACACAGCTTATATGAGGGATGGCTGACATTGTCACCAATACACTGCTCTGTCTGTTTTAAGTGAGATTTATCCAGGCTTTTCTGTCCTTTACAGTGTCATTATGGAGAATGGGGCTCCAGGGCGTGTTGTGTGCAGAGTCAGTGGGGTTAAAAATGCATTTAAACATGAGCCAGCTTGAATGTGTGAGTGACAGCAGAAGGGAGGCAGAGTTTTACCTTAGTATATCACCGAGTTTGCTGCTCTTGGTCCCAAAAGGAATCAATTAAACTGAAGTTATCAAATATGAAAGTGAACTGAAATTTGCAGGGCAGTACCTGCTATGGCATTAAAATGGTGTCAACACCGAGCTCTTTTGCTTAACATCACGTGGTGGGATTCCTGGGGTCTGTTGTGCAGAGGCAGGAGTTGGACTCCGTGATTCTTGAGGGCCACTTTCAACACAGGAGGTTCTGTGATTCTAAAATCAGAACCCAGCAATGCCTGCATCTGTTCTTCAAAGCAAACCAGTTTTCTGCATGGCAAAGCTGTTTGATTTATTTTTCATAAGCTTTTTAATCCTCTACATCCTGATCTTGTCTTAGCCTGGAGGGAATGCTTAGATTTTTGACCTGTTGGTTCCTGAAAACCAAGTGCCAGAGTTTGTTGGTGATAATTTCTCATCCAAAGGCAGTTGGTTCACATAAGCCCTGGAAGCTCTGAATGCTTTTTTGACCTTTTTGACGCTCTCTCTTCTCTCACACCAATCCTTTCCACATTAAATGGAATGCTCACTCATGCATTTCTCAGCATTGAATTTATCCTGGTTTTTAGGGTGGTGCTCTCTTTATGTCATTAAATTATTTTATTGATTTCCCTCTTTTAAGAGAAGAAAAAAAAACCTGGGGGAATAAAAGCCTTGGAGTGGTTGCTGTAGAAGAAAATAGTTGAACAAAGACCTCTGCCATAACCTTTGATAATCCACAGCGTTTAGATCTGCCTCCAATGTTTTATTAAAGTCTTATATTGTTTAGTAGTTTATTTTTGGTGGAATCTTTGTCTTTTCCTTTGGGATTTGGGGTAATGTTTTCCTGCAAAGGTCAAGCATTAAGAGACTACCCAGAATGTCTTTCTTTTCTTTAACGGAGCTGATGGTTTCACTGCTAAGTCAAAAAGTGTTTCTGTTTAAAAAAAATGAAACATGCAGTGATAAAACCAAATCTTTGGTCTCCCCACTGACTTTTTTCCCGTCTTTAAGGAGTAACATAATTTTTGTTGCCCATTTTAGCTAATAAGTATTTTTAAATGCTGAAGTACAGGGAAAGCTGGGCTGGTACAGGGAAGGTCTCCTTTTCATTAGGGTATTGGGTCCAGCTCTTTAGTAGCACACAGCTGAAGGCCGACTGAAGGCTTGAAAATCATTTGGGCTCTTGTAGTTTTAGCCACAAGTGAAAATGAAAAAGAAAAAAACAGTCAAAACTAACTGTGTGTATGTGCATGGAGAGGGAAAATAAGTTTATCCAAGGAGTAGTGTGAAAGTGGGTGCAAAGCTGCTGATTTGTAGTAGAAGTGAACAGTCCTTGTTTCTGAGCATGCACTGCTGACAGTTTCTCGCTTGTGTGCAGCTGGAGACAAACTATAGATAAACGTAGGAGAGCAGCAGGAGTTTTGGCAAGGGGCAGAGGTGCTTTGGGGCATGATGGGGGTATGAGCAGTCCCTGGCTCCGAGCATGCCGTGCTGAGCATTTCTCCCTTGTGTGCAGCTGGAGACAAACCATAGGTAAATGTAGAACACCAGGAGTTTTGGTGAGGGGTGCAGTTGGGGTTGTGAGCAGTCCCTGATTCCGAGCATGCCGTGCTGAGCATTTCTCCCTTGTGTGCAGCTGGAGACAAACCATAGGTAAATGTAGAACAGCAGGAGTTTTGGCAAGGGGCATGATGCAGGGTGTGAGCAGCCCCTGGTTCCGAGCGTACGGTGCTGATGATTTCTTCCTTGTGCACAGCTGGAGACAAACTATAGGTAAATGTAGAACACCAGGAATTTTGGTGAGGGGTGCAACTGGGGTTGTGAGCAGTCCCTGACTCTGAGCATGCCGTGCTGAGCATTTCTCCCTATGCGTGCTGCTAGAGATAAACCATAGGTAAATGTAGAGCAGCAGGAGTTTTGGCAAGGGGTGCAGTTGGGGTTGTGAGCAGTCCCTGATTCCAAGCATGTGGTGCTGAGCATTTCTCCCTTGTGTGCAGCTGTAGACAAACCAAAGGTAAATGTAGAACAGCAGGAGTTTTGGTGAGGGGTGCAGTTGGGGTTGTGAGCAGTCCCTGGCTCAGGCGTGCAATGCGGAGCATTTCTCCCTATGCGTGCTGCTAGAGATAAACCATAGGTAAATGTAGGAGAACAAGAGTTTCAGTGAGGGGCACGATGGGAGTGTGAGCAGTCCCTGGCTCAGGCGTGCCGTGCTGATGCTTTGTCCCCTGTGCACAGCTGGAGGACGGCGTGAGCGCGGCGGGCGGCTGGCACACGGTGCGAGTGCCCGGCAGCGAGAACGAGCTGCGCCTCACCGAGCTGGAGCCCTCCAGCCTCTATGAAGTGCTGATGGTGGCCAGGAGCGCCGCGGGCGAGGGCCAGCCGGCCATGCTGACGTTCCGCACCAGCAAGGGTAGGTGCAGCACAATGTGCCCTGTGTCCCGGCCTTCCAGAGACATTTATTTAATGACATCAGTCGTTTAATGGCATCTGCTAAGCCATATGTGAAATATTCTGTAATTTATTTGCTAAAGAACAGAACTCTAATAGCTAAAATTGCTGTAGGGCAAACTTCCCTGAGCGTGAGGCTGTTGGTAAGTAGAAGCTATTAAAAGCTTGATAATATTATTTTGGGGGTGATTGTTAAGATTTGTACTGTGAGGTTTCTCTTGCTTTAAGGAGCAAAGTCGGGAGCAGCCTGTCCTTGTTGAGGTTTTTAATCACAGAAGAAACTCTGCACCACTGAGTTTTCATGTATCAACAAAGCTGTTCCTGGTTTGCTTTGCAAACACCTCAGTGACAATCTCTGCTGACCACAAGCCAGCTGCTCTGATAGTTGTGTGCAGACAGCAACAAGCACAACGTTCCTAATCAGAGCATTTTTTCTCTCAAGCTTGGACGCTGCTGCCTGTGCTCTTTAGCACACAAACAAGTAGATATTTTTTGTACTCTTGTCCAAGAATGGCTTTTAAGTGACAGAGGGCAGGATTACAGGGGACATTTGGAACAAATTCTGCCCTGTGAGAGTGGTGAGGCCATGGCACAAGGTGCCCAGAGAAGCTGTGGCTGCCCCCTCCATGAAAGTATTGAAGGCTAGGTTGGATGGGGCTTGAAGCTGTCCCTGCCCAGGGGAGAGGGTGGACCAAGATGAGCTTAAAGGTTCCTTTTGACTCAAATCCTTCTGGAGTTCTATGAAGGACAGGATAGCTTAAACTTTTTTAAAAGAACTTAATGTCTTCATGAAATTTGTGAAATATACTTAGATCCTTTGCCCTATCCATCCTTATCATCATTCTGTCAATGAGCAGATACAAAACTGATGGTCTCCAACCCCTGAAAATCTTCCTCCCTTTAAAAATGTCAATAGCTCCCTAATTGTGACCTACCCAATCCCCAGAACATCTCTGCCCTTATGAAACTTTGGGTCCCTCCCAGGCACCTGCCTAACAACTCAAATCCTGACTGACCTACCACTCACCCTACACGGCCCAGCAGACACAGCCCCAGCCTGCAGCAGCCTCACCTAGACACACAGAAATGTTCAGTGTGGCTGACTGGTCCCTCAGCTGCTCCAAAGGGAACCTTATTCTTCATCTGTATCCATCAGCAGGCTGGATGAGGATTTTACTTTGGCTCCTACTTACACGAAGAGGCCTCTAACACACGAGTCCTTCTCCCGCTCCCCCTTCATAGGCTGTGTCCTACCATGAGGCCAAGCACCATTTTGAGAGGCCCCAGTCATCCATCCCCAGCCTGTTCTCAGCCATCCCATTCCTTGCACAGACCCTCAGAGCATGAGTCTGAGGAGGATTCTCTGTAGAAAACCCCACACTTACCTGATTTTTTGCCTTACACCTCCTCCCTTTATCATCACAGGTGCACATTCCTCCACCCCACCTTCCTCCACGAGTCAGGTTCAAACACCCCCCAGGGTATTGTATCAAAATCCCATTCCACCCATACTTTTCCATAAAAGACATCCTAGTGTTCATACTGATGTTCTTTCTACTACTAACCCTCCCATCTTACTGGAGGGGCAAACAAACTTTACAGCAGCAAAGCCACTTTTCACAGCCCATCATATTAAACCCATATAAAACCACTAAGCACTGTGTATGTCAGTACTGTAGATGGACAATCACTCACCCACAGCCAAGTGTCTGGGTGGGAAATCTCTCTTGCTCTCCCAGAGAAACTCCCTGACTGCTATTCTGACTGTTCAGCTTGGGATTTGGAGCCAGGGCAGCACAGTAGCAGGTGACCTTGTAGAGTGAGCATTGACGAACAGCATTTCCTTATGCAGGCCCTAAACTGATGTACTCTCTGTCAAATCTTCTTAGAAAGAACATCATCCTCGAAAAACACGCAGGCTCCGTCTCCACCCGTGGGAATCCCCAAGCACCCCATTGTTCATGAAGGCACAAATAATTTTGGTGTCATCCTTCCAGACCCGTCTCGTCACAGTGGAGGTAAGAGTGTGGGTGGTTTGTGATTCAAGCGCTCCAAGTTGTGTTGCAAAGAGCTGCATCTGAATGAACCTGTGTTCATCACTGCTCCAGGTGCTTGTATTGTCTCCTTTATTTCCTGGTTATTCTGAGGTTACTCTGTTACATAGGATATTTCTAAAGATGCTGCTGCCTGCATGTGTGGCTCTCAAAAATCAAGAGAATTTTAGCTTACAACCCATGTTCTTGCTGCTCATTTTTAAGCCTCTGGTTTCTTTTTGCTGAATACTCTTTCCTTCCACCGAGAAAGGGCCAGAGGAAGAGGAAATGGGAAATGGCTGTGTCAGAGCTTTAAGTTCTCACAGTGTGTGATATCTGTTCTGAATGTTTTCCTGCAGCTTCCCAGGGACAGGCTTATTTCTGCTGGTGAGGAGATATAAGCACTTCCCAGTAGATGTGATGTTTGGCCTGATTTCCAGTGAAAAGAGCACGTTTATACTCCTTGTTCTCATCCCCCTTTCCCCAAGCCTTTGAACTCCTTGACCTGGTTCAGGGGCTGAGATCTCAAAGGTATCTAAAATTTGGGGTAAAGCCAAAGTTGAGTGGAGAGGTTTAATAACAAAGGCAAGGAGCTGAGCTTGTGGCAGCACTGAATGTCAGAGGAGCCACACAAGGGCCTTACTTGTGCCTGGCTGCAAATGCTTAGCTGCTTCATGCCCCAGAGCTGCCAGCCTGCTGCTCCTGGCTCCACTCCTCTCCTCAGCACCAGCTCCATGCTCATGAATCCAGGCTGGTTTAGTAAAGCCTCACAGCTCTTACAACCAGATTGACTAACACCCCTCTTTCCCTTCTCTCTGTCCCACTGCTGCCTGTAACTTCAGTGAGTTCCGTAAGTACATCCTGGTGCATGCTTTGTTCCTTCCCATTTCTCCAGCACCCATTCATGCAGATGGGTTGAAGTTTCATTTGGTCTGGGGGGAATTTTGGGGGCTTGAAAATAATGACCATGTTTTTCCTGTTCACTTAGTGTGTGTGTGTCTGTTTTCATGTAGAAATGGTTGGAGTAGTGCAATATCATATAATTTTTTTAATATTATATTGATAAGATAATCAATTCCTCTGTTGTCTGCTCATCATCCATCCTTTTCAGCAGAGTAAGGGCAGTGGTGATTCCAGGAGGATTTAAGATTCTCCTTGTTAATATGTGAAACCCAATGTAATCATCAACAACGAGTCTAATCTGTTATTAGTGAAAATTAAGTTTCAGCAGACTCTAATCCTCTTGTAACCAAATTTGCCCTTTCAGTTCCAGAAGCCCCTGACCGACCCACGATATCCACGGCATCAGAATCATCTGTCTACGTCACGTGGATCCCCCGTGCCAACGGGGGCTCCCCCATCACTGCCTTCAAAGTGGAGTACAAACGTCTGGGCCGCAACAGCGACTGGCTCATTGCAGCTGGCAACATCTCTCCCTCCAAGCTGTCTGTGGAAGTTCGGAACTTGGAGCCAGGTATTGGAAATGATCTTTCATTACTGCAGCTCTTTGGGTTTTTTTTCGTTTTAGCTTCTGCTTGAATTACCCCGTTTCTGCTCGATTAGGTTCGGGTTTTGTGTATGGCCTAGGAGCTCATTACTTGAATTCAAGTTGATTTCTGGCTTTCCAAGTGGAAAAAAACCCCACCATAATTTAATACTTGTTCATGTGGAGAGGAGGGTTGTGTATCACTGCTATTTTTAACTTAATTGTCCTTCTAGTGAACACTCAGAATGTAGAGAAAAATGCATTAAATGGAAAAATGTCTGTCCTGACTTCTTCCAGTGTCCAGCCCTGAAAACTCAGGCAAAAAGCACAAGGGAAGATGGAGTAGATGGTGATAGGGATCCTTTGAAGCATCTTTTCAGTGTCCACCAGTTTAGGGACTTCCTGAGTTGATTACGGTGTCTCTATCTGTGTGTACAATGGCCTTTGGATTTTCTTTGAGTGACTTCTAGAAGCTGTTTATATCTCCACATCAGTCTGCGGCGAGCACTCCTCTCCTTTTCTAACTGCCTGTTGCGCAAAGAGTACTTCCTAATCTGTTTAGTCTCTCCTTGAATCCTCTTTCCAGCGTTTGTTTTGCTACAAGGGCTTCTTTCTTTCCCTCTTTCCCTTAAAAGGAGAGATGTACAGGTTCCGAGTGATCGCGGTGAACACCTACGGGGAGAGCCCGCGGAGCGCGGCGTCGCGCCCCTACCAGGTGGCCGGGTTCAGCGGCCGCTTCTCCAGCCGGCCCATCGCCGGCCCGCACATCGCCTACACCGAGGCCATCAGCGACACCCAGATCATGCTCAAATGGACGGTGGGTACAACGCTCGCCTCCTCTCCCCACCGTTTGTACTGCAGAGTTTGAGGATTAAGAGCTGTTTGCAGAGTGGAGAGCGCGGGGTTTTCCTCCCGCCGAGGACTGGAGATGATCGTGTTCTTAAGACTAGGCTGAGGCACTTCACGTCTGTGTGGTAGAGCTGGGGGAGTTAATGGGAAATGTGCCTCTCGAGGCCTTTGCCCCCATTTCCAGACCCTTTTTCCTGCTCCGAGGCAGCCCTGTCAGTTGTCTGTTGCCTTTTGCACCATCTCCCAGCTTCCCTCCACCCCACTCCCCTTCCAGCTCCCCGGGGACTCCACACACCCCTCCTCGGGTTACGCCAGATGTGCCCAACTGGCAGCTCCAGTGAGAGCCTGCAGCCGCCCCAGTCCACCTGCTCTGGCACAGACATATCAGAGGCACCAGTGGGCTTAACTCTGTCCCAAGCCTTGTTCATGCCATGAGTTGTGAGTAAGTTGGCTCTGTTTCCTGCAATTCCTGCTGCTTTTGTCAATCCAGGCTGGGGTGGCTGGGAGCGTGTTTCAAACCCGCCGTCTTGCCTCACATCCAGTGGAGGTTTCATGTTAGAGAAACATTTTCCTTTCCCCTGTTACCTCGTCTATTGTAAACAAGTACTTTAAAGTCCTTATTGAAACCCACAGAAATTCTTTGCTCTTGTTTTGAAATCTAACCCCCTGGTATACTTTGGAGGATTTAATGTGTAGAGTTCCCTGTGTTAGTTTGCTCTGCTAGCTCAGCCTTAAGAGATGTTAAGGATAATAAACTTAAAATAACCTCTGGTTCCTCAGGAGGCTGCATAACTTAAAGATTCTTGAGCTGATTTTTAGAGTGACCTTAACTCTTTCTGAAGAGTTTTATGGTTTTAACTTTTCCATTTCCATTAATCATGCAGATTTTTCAGGCTGTGCATGGTCAAACCCTAACTGGGGGTTTTGGAAGTGAAGTGGGAGGAAAGTGTTGGCTTGAGCTCAGTCCCTTGTCCCCATCCTACTCTCTGGCTACTCTGGGGAGTTAAGTCACCTTTGCTTACACAACCTTATTATAAATACTCATATTTGCAGCGGACGAGATACTCGGTGATGACAACTCAGCAGGACTCAGTTAAAACTTTTCTTCTCTCATGCAGTCTCTTAAAATTCTTTTGTAGTACATCACATCGAGCAACAACAACACGCCCATCCAAGGATTTTATATCTATTACCGGCCCACGGACAGCGACAACGACAGCGACTACAAGCGGGATATCGTGGACGGTACGGTGCTGGGCACGTGTGCTTGGAGAAGGGGCAGAAGGACACCCTGTAGCCATGTTGGCTGTGTTTATATGAAGTCTAAACTGCTTTTCCCAAGCAGTCTTTATAATATATCTCACAGAAGGAGCTATCTCAACTCCCTAACGTTGGGTTTTGCCCACACGTGAGCTGGTTTCTTCCTTCTGAAGCCTCTTTGACATAGAAGGTTGAGAACTAAATACTGGGCTTAAGTTTGGTTTGTTATACAGCTGCAAATCCTTAATGAAGGTCTATTTAAACTGGTGTACCTTCAAGTTGTATAAAGAGAAAGCAGTGTAAATGAGGTTTAACCCAAGATAAGAACATCTGGGTTACAGACTGTACTAACAACTAGCTGGCTTTTAAAATTATTTACCCCAGTATGGACTTTCTAAGCTGGTAGTGCCTTGTGTGTAATTGCTCTTCTCTCCTCTTACCTCGCCTAATCACTTCTCCTGCTATAAGGAAGTTGCTTTTAGCCTCAAGTGCTGTAGCACTCTGCAAATGCAAGTATGTTTGTGCTTCATTTTGCCTTTTAATCAAGTTATTTTTTCCCCTGCGCATATTAGATCATCATTTTCCTGGAAGAAGTTATTAGATAATGTCTATATTAGTCCAGAAGTGGAAAACCCTTTTAAAAATATTTTATTTAATGTCCTTATTGCTCGGGCTGAGCAAATGCAGTGATCTCATTCTGGCCCGATGACGTTAATTATTTTTTTCCCCCTCATTTATTCAGTTACAAGAGGAATGGACCTTTATTTTGAAAATTTTCCTTGCCAGACAATACTGCACATAGTACTTTGATGCATGACATAAGCTTTTGCAGACTATAAAGCTATTAAAGATCCAGAGTTTGAGCTCAGAGGCTTTAAGGGACCTTGTGCAGGCTGCACCTTCATCTGCAAATGTATTTTAGCCTTTGCTAGACAGAACTTGTGTGTTTATAAATCTTATACACCGAGCAGTTAGTTGTTTAAGTGGGCTCCACTGTGCTGTGAAATTAGCTTGTTTCGGGTTTTTTTCCGAGCGTGTGTATTGAACTCTTTGTGGCAGTCTGAAACCATTAGCAGCTGCTCTGCTCTGCCAGAGCCTGCAACAGAAATCACTCGGTGGAAAGATTTAAACTTCGACTTTTCTTGACTGTGCTCCCCTAAATTAGCTTTTCAGGAGGGAAAAAAAAAAAAAAAAAGGAGAGAGAACTATTTTCAATTAAGTTGTGATTGGAAGCTCTTGATGTGAAATATGTAGAGGAACATGTGACTTAAGGTATTTTTGCCATAAATCACTTGTTCCTCACTTTTTCCCTCCCCCCCGTTACCTTTGAATTAATCTGGGTTTTGACAGGGAATTTTATCTTGAAATGACTGCATGAGTTGTGGAAAAAGTGTTGTGATGCCTGTGCTAGCTGAGTGCTTGCCGCAGGCTTTCCTCACCGCTTCCTGTTAAGTCTTGTCTTTCGAGACATTCAAAACTCTGCAGAAACCTTTCTTCCCCCTTATAAATGCCGCTACAGGCAAAATCAGATTTTATTTGAAGGAAAAAACAAGCAAAAAGCTTGACTCTGATGGCTCCTCGGTATCTCTCAGCCGCTTTAAGCAAAAGCAAAAAAATCACCCCTGTCTTGCAGCGATGGTCTGCATTTCTCTGTTTCTGGTCTGAATTTCTCTGTTTCGAGGATCCTGGAGATTGAATTTTAAATGTAAATGCAGTCTGATGTCAGTTGTTTAAATGTTTTCCCTTGCTAATGGTGCACGGAGAGGACAGTTAAAGTGCCTGTACTGATTCCAGTTCCACTAATGGTTTGAAGCGGAAACCTAAAACCTGGTGTAGTAATTACCGAAAGGAATGCTTGGGGGTGGGGGCGCCGGGAAAACCGAGTCTGAATCTTGGGAAAACGTGCGATTTAGGGCAAGGCGGTTCCAGCTTCAGCCGGGGCTTGTCCGCCCTCACTGAGACGTGCAGCAGGCGAGAGCTGCACACGGATTGTGCTGGGCAGCCCCTGGTGCAGAGGGGCCCTCCTGGGTACCCCCATCCTGCTGGGGCTGGGCACAGGGTCTGGACCTGGGCTGGGGTCCCAGGAGTTTGAGCAGCATCACAGTGACAGCCCCTGCCTGCCGAGCACGCCCGAGCCTTTTTATTAATGCTTTAATCAGTAGGTGGTAGACAGTTCCTTAGAAACAGTGGAAACAGTTCAAGGTGGTATTTTCCAAGAGGGATTAAGAGCACTCAAACAGTTAATTAAACTCCCTAAAAAAAAAAAAAATTTAAAAAAAAAAAAAAAAAGGGTCGCTGTTTAGTAAAATTTGTCACAAGCCCGTGAAAGTAAAAACTGGGAGTGATTTATCCTGAAGTGCTCAGTACTTCAGGAGGGTGTCTAAATGAAATGCTGGCCAGGGGCCAGAGATGACAAAACCGTCCTATTAGAGAAGATTGCTTGGCTGGGGCTGGGGCTCGGGCTCTGCAGGGGCAGTGGCACCGGGACAGCCTTGCTGCGTTCCCAGGATGGTTCAGAAAATGCACGTTCAATTATTTGGGGTCTTGGCCAAATTGAGCAACCCAGATGTGTCCAGACACCAATGGCTGCTGTGGTACCTTGCACCTTGAGAAGGTCTGCTCACAGCCAAGTTCTTCCCTTATCCCCAGCTCTCTGTGCCAGTTTTTCTTGTTATTTGCCCAGTGTACTGTAAATAGTCAGCATAATCCACCCTAAACCCATCCCTTTGGCAGTTCCATGTTTAGGGTGCATATGGCTGCTGGTGAATTTAAATTACATGTGTGGGCACTTGTATGTCTGGGTTTTGAGTTTACTGAGTTCTGGTTTTTGTAGAGAAAGACTTTCTTTAAAAGAAAATACTGAAAAAACCCCTCGCTTTAATTCATCAAAAGGTCCTTCTAATAATCAATTTCATAAGATAACGCAAGAATCATGGAATAATTTGGGTTGAAAGGGACCTTAGGTTATCTAGTTCCAACCCTCTACCATGAGTAGGGATGCCACTCATGGACCATGGTTTCAGCTAAGTCCATAAACTGTTACTGAAGATTTTTGTGCTAACAAGACAAGCTGCAGTGCCCCTGCATTTGGTAGAAAAGGTCCCTACAGTGCACTCGTCCATAATTCTGGCTCCTCTGGGTAGTTGAACTGCAGTCGATTTACTTTTTGTCCCCCCACAGGTACAAAGCAGTGGCACCTGATAAATCACCTGCAGCCTGAAACTTCTTATGACATCAAGATGCAGTGCTACAACGAGGGGGGGGAGAGTGAGTACAGCAACGTGATGATCTGCGAGACCAAAGGTGAGGCTGCGGGGCCGAGCCAAGGCTGCCTTTGGGATGGGAAAGATCCACTGGGGGAATTTTTAAGCAGCACAAAAGTCAGCTGCGATGATGACCGTAATTTTCTGGAATGTTTCAGAGGATTGTTTTGTCTTCTGAAGCTGGGATTGTTTTGAACATATGGAAAGTGATCCGTTGCACTCCTGAGGCTCTCAGCAGAGCTCTGCAGCTTTGCCTGCCCTCAGAGATAGCGCTGCTGCCTCTGCAGTGCTGATGGCCTCTCCTTAGGAGACAACCATGCGCCTGAAGATGACAGAATTGATTTGTACGTCTGTTTTATGTCTTCAGGGCTCTGTGACACGTTGTATAAGTGCAGACCACAGCAATTGATGGCTGTGTTGGCTGCCTCCATCCCTAATCCTGCATGCCTCTGGCACAAAGTTTGTACTGTTCTCGGGAAGTGTCAGATATGGCAGTCACATTTATTTTGCGAAGAATTCCTGTCTCCTTTAATCTCTAAAACCAAGTAAGGCTGTAAAGGGAAAATGCAGACAGTAAACTTCAAATGTAGTGCTATGAAAAAATGTGGGGGAAAAAAAAAGAAAAAAGCCCTCTGGGAGCGGAAGCATCAAAATTCAGCAAAGTGAGTAGTGAAACCTTTGAAGGAAGGAGTAGGAGCTGCAGGGCTGCAAGGCTAACGCACACAGTTAGTCTCCCTCCTGCAAGGAATATAACTTTCTTCTCTAATTTTAAAATGGGTGAGATGTAATCTGTCATTCATATTGCCTCTTCCTTAAAATTTATCCCCCCAGGCTTATAAGGGTGATCCAGCTCATTCAGCATACCTGCATGGAGGTGTTTGTATCTCTCTGACCAGCTTCACTCCTAAGCCAGGCACCTCTTTTAGGTTTTTAGTGTCAAATGAAATAAATCTGAACTGTGGTGTACTGGAAACGAATGTAAATGCAATTCCTGGGTTAAACTAGCATCTAATTTTCAGTGATTTTCTGTTCATTTCTTGGTTGATTTTCAACTGTGTGGTTTGTAAAGGGGGTTAGCAGGGTTCACATCAGATAAGAGCAGGTCATCTGGCAGAGCCTGGGCAAGAGAAACGAGTGTTGTGGTTTTTCCTGACCTCAGAAGTGGAAAGATTTGTGCTCTTTCAAGTCGAGAGTTAGAGCAGTTGCAGCCACGGGTACCTCGAGCGGCTCGTTAAAGTTCCAGTGACCTCAAAGAGCGGGTGAGCAGGCGGGTTAATCACCATTTTCCAAGGCAAACAGTTATTACCCAATAGGAGCTGGCATTCTCATTGTAGGATTTAACATTGACTTGGAAGCTTTCTTTGCGAGGCAGACTCAGCAATAATTATGAAAAAACACGTGCTTGTCTCTACTCCTCCAGTGAAACGCACGCCGGGGGCATCAGAATATCCAGTGAGAGACCTGAGCACTCCACCCAGCCCTCCTGAGCGGGCAGGGGGCAGCGGGGCCGTGCCCGCCAGCGGCCCCGTGCGCAGCAGTGACATGCTCTACCTGATCGTGGGCTGTGTCCTGGGAGTCATGGTCCTCATCCTCATCGTCTTCATCGCCATGTGCCTCTGGAAGAACCGGCAGCAGAACGCCATGCAGAGTGAGTGGGGGGGTTGGCTTCATTGGGAAAATATTACCAGAGTAAAATTAGGAATGTCCGTGCTGCTTTTTATGGATGGGAAGCAGTTTCCTGTTAGGAGCCAACCTGCATTTCTGGAGAGACTTGTAATTCCAGGTGTGCCTTAGGTGCAGACTAGCGTTTTTAAGAGCAGCAATGTCTCCATTTCTTCACACTGATGCTCCCTGGCCTGATGCATCCCTGGAGGATTGTGCTGCAGTTGCACCTTGAGAATGGTGTAGGAAAGGCCTGGCCAAAGTTTCTGCTGTTTGTTTTTGACTTTAAGCCCCTGCATAGGTCTCTGATGATTGCAGAGGCAGAATGTGTATAATCGTAATCACTTGTTAAAATCGTGGAGAGTTAAACCCTGGATCTCTCCCTTTCTTGAGTGCATCTGGAAAGAAAGAGAACTTGCAGCTCTAGGACTAGTCCCTTGTTACCTCTTAGTCCCTGCACAATGAGATGGCATTCAATGGCCAAATCTTCCAGAGAGGTGTTAATAAGGAAAACCTGTTCATTAGTGAGCAGGAGCCTGGAGCAGGGGTTTTGCAAGGTGCTCTGCACCCGCCAACAGCCCAGAGCCAGCAGAATCTCTGCACTGGCCTTTTCTGCTCCTTCTGCATAAATCAGCCTTGCTCTTGCCATGGCCTGTGGTTATTTTTAAAATGTTCTTACTCTCCTACAGAGATAAATGAAATAAACTTCTTGCAAGATAAGATAGTATCTTCAGCTGCAGCCCAGAGAGATCTTCTGGAAGCAGCTTATAGCAGATATAGCAGAGGGACTGTTGGTGATACAAAAGGTCTGGTTTTAGGATGCTCTTGTAGTAATTGACATCAGCCAGGTCCTTCCAGACCAACATTTCTGGTCTGCTCTCCAGGATGTGGCTGTTTTCCATGTCTACATTTGTATGCTAAGCAGTTGAATATAAGATCTAGTTTGCAGACTGGAGAAAGAAAAAATAAGCTTCTTTATTTTTTAGAGATGCTCATTTAGCTTCTCATTTAGCAATAGAAGTGCTTTCAGTAATAATATCTTTTGCAGAATATGACCCTCCAGGCTACCTCTACCAAGGGGCAGATATCAATGGGCAGATGATTGAGTACACGACGTTACCCGGGACAAGTCGAGTCAATGGCAGCATCCACGGAAACTTCCTCAGCAATGGCCTCAGCAACGGCTGTCCCCACGTCCATCACAAAGTTCCCAATGGTGTCAATGGGATCATGAGTGGAGGAGGAGCAGGACTGTACCCAGGGCACACCAACTCCCTTTCCAGATCCCACGTGGACTACGAACATCCCCATCACCTCGTAAACGTAAGGTCCTACACTGGGTGGGAGGCTCAGCCCAGACCTTGGGATTCATTTAGAGGCTGTGGAAGCAGGCTTAATTCGGGTGGGGGAATACTCATCCATTGATAACAGCCAGTTCCACTGAATTCCTTATCCCAGAGGAAGCAACTGTGCTGATATTTGTGATACAAACATCATGGTTTTCATTTGAGAATATCAGATGACAGCAAGAATTCCACTTACTCTGGGAAATCTGCCTCTACCCTCCTCCTAACAGCATGTAAGCTCTGAGAATGCCTTATTGCTGGGCTGAGATACTTTACTTGTACATATGGTATTTCTCAATCTCCAAGTTAAATACATTTAATTATAGCTGCTTATTCTGCAGCTTTATGGATCACCCGTTTTTCCCCCACCTGTTTCAGATCTGTAACTCTGAGCAGTGCTATTAATTATGGCAAAGCACGAATGGCGCAGGAGGTTCCATGGAATGAAGTGCCCCATACATCTTGAGCTGCAGCAGAGCAGTAACACTGCTGCTTTTTTTTTTTTTCAGTCCCCTGTTTGTGACTGTGGAGACAGGCTCGTTTTTTGTTTTGAAATTGAAAATAAAATTAAAAACTAATTTCAGTCTGCGATCCAGCCTTTGTATGCTGTGGAAAAATACTTCATTTGCTGAAACGTGTCCTGTTTCCAAGAGAGAATAATGATTTCATTATTGTCTATGGAAACAGATGGCTTGCATTCAAACTTACTAAACTTACTCAAAACTGTGAACATTGCCCAGGAAAACTGAAAGAAAAAGTTCAAAAGTCTGAATAACCCATGCTGTTTCTGGAGAAAAAAAACGGGTCTATTGTTTGTGTTGGTAATTGAGCACAAGCACTTCATTTTATTGAACAACAAATTAGCACTTGCACAGTAGTTGCCACTTCAGTTTCCTCCAGTCTGAGCCCAGACCAGTCAATTCTTCACCCCATTCTGTCCATGGCCTATCCATGTAGCAAGAAGTGCCCACTTTTGATTGTTTTCAAGAGCAACCAAGGCCCCAGCTGGATGTTTTTGACTTGTCCAACCTTGCAGTGGGTGAACCTCTCCAAAAATCTCCAAGCCCTCAGAGGGAAACATTTGCAATGCTCAAAAGCTTGCCCAGGAGAAAGACTGGGAGTTTGCATTATGTTTTGTCCCTCCCATTTTTATTTTCTGGGGGGGAAAGAAGGAAATACATGTGTGATGACGCAGGTCTTGGTGCCTGGAGCTCCTCTGTGTCCACCCAACGCTGCTGTGTTGCTGGGAACAGGTGACAGGGGTTGAGTTTTTCTTTCCCCCTCGTTGTTGTAGAAAGTTTGAGTCACACGATGTCACACAATGTGGAGAAGGGCTGGGACTGGCACGTGGGCGAGGCTCGGCAGAGCAACAGGATGTTCTGATCCTCGTTAGGTCGCTCTTTATTGTTTCAATGATTGGGTTAAATGAGGAAGGGAGAAACTGGCCAGGATGGCAATCAAGACTAATTAGGCATTTCCTCAGTGCTCCCTATCCCTCAAAAACTTTAAGATAAGCTCTGTTTTTTGCAAAACTAAGGATTGCTAGAAGTTCCCTAGCATTTGAGCTGCCAAAAGCCAGGTGAGCCTTCCCAGCCTGGCTCCCTCCTGGGGCCTGGTGCGGGAGCCTGGCTCTGCAGCCCTCTTGGAGTGGCTCCTGCATCACTGTCTGCCTGGTCCCTAACAATGAGGTATGTGTTAATCTGGGCATTTCAACTGGCTTGTAATGGCCCCGTTAGCCAAAACCAACAACACAAAATCCCTCTCACCCGGAGTCATTGCTGGCTGAGGAATTACCCCATCTGTACAAATACGAAATGGTTCAAAAATCAGTGTAGTGAAGTAAACTGATCTAATTGGAGTAATTACAGGAAAGTGGGATGGGTTTGTATGTGACATCAGCCCTCCAAATTTAATCCTCTGTCTCCCTAGACAAGCCTTGAGTGCTAATGAACAGCAATTCGCTTTCATGTCTGTCATCAGCGTTAAAAATAAATATATTTACAGTGTGTTTATTAAATTAAACCTCAGCATATTAAGCTGAAAACAGACCAGGGAAATGACCACATACTTGTCTAAGCTGCAGTTATTTACTTTTCCTTGACACACACACTGGCAAAGCCCTCCCCTGGCCTTTGGACAATCGCTCAGTGTTGCCGTGCCACGTACAGCCTGGAGCAGGGCATCGGTGACCTGATTAGAGTGGGGAAACTGAGTCAAAGAGCTCTTGGGTGTCCCAATAGTGATTTGACTTCTAATGGTTTATTATCCTTCCTTCCTGCTGCAGGGTGGTGGGCTGTACACGGCAGTGCCACAGGCTGACCCCTCGGAGTGCATCAGCTGCCGGAATTGTCGGAACAATAACAGGTGAGAAAGAACCTGCCCAGAGAAAAGCCCTCCCTCTGTGCACTGGGTGGAGCTGGGGCTGACAAAAGCTGAGAGCTGGAGTCCTGGCTGGCACCAGGAGCACCATGGATGACCTGGAGAGCAGTTGAGGATTGTCCATAGGATAGAATAAAACAAGTTGTAAAAGCCCCAGAGCTCACTTTGCTCAACGTGCTCCTCTGATGCTCTCTAGGAAGTGAGGCATGTTGGGCACTGCATTTTTTTTAAAATCCGTATTTCCTGTGTGCTCTTCAGTTTTGAGATAACAGGATCATTCCATATGGAGCTTGTCAAATCGGATTTAATTGGTCTTCTATATTTTACACTTCCTGACATTCCCTTAAGAACACTAACCAACTTGCCCCTTTGCCTTCACAATGCTATTCTTTGTAGAACGTGGGATTTGAAGTTCTTGAGGCCTTCAGGAGGAGATTGGCCAGCCATTGTCAGAGTGGAATACATTTTTTTTTATGGGTGAAAGGATTCTTGTGTAGACTAAGGGAAAATTTGTCTCCTGCACTGTAGCTGAGAGTCAGAAACCTAATAAAAACTGTGAAGTTTTTACTTTTGGAATTATTATCCTCCCAGGCTTCTGACTAAATCTCTGGTTATTTTAATGATTAGAAATAGGACTGAAAGTCAGACATGCTGGACTGCTCTGATTGGTAGGCTCTGGGCTTTTTTTTCAATCATACTTTGATTTTTCAGTATTGTTAAAATCTTCAGCTGCCTTTAGGTGTGCATCTGGCTAAGCTGAATCAAAATGAATCATAGAATCATTAACTATTGTGAGCTGGGCCCACAAGCATCATCGAGTCCAACACCTGTTGAACAATAAACCTGTTGTTGAAGGCAGAAAACATGTTCACTTTATTTTCATAGTTTTACTTTTAAAAATCCCACTTATAATGAGCTTTGAATCCTTCTTCCTTCGATAAATATGTGCATGACAGTGCAATGCTGACAAGCTTCTGCTCGCAGGTGGAGCTGGGCACACCTTGCCTGGCCCAGTGTCCCTGGCAGGTCCCAGGAAAGCACAATACGTTCCCTCACACCCCAATGCTGTGATTTCAAGCAGGCTGTGCAGCAGCTCTCACCAGGATGTCTGAGACTCGCAGTAATTTGGAACAGGCCATATGTGTTACACTGTAATTAAGAGCTTGCTTCCAGTTTTAAACACATGTAGCTTTTTATTTGCTCTTTTTTTTTTTTTTTTTTCCCCAAGAAAGCGAGGGAAAGAGTTCTTTCTGTCCTTTGCAACTGCACTGCTCCTCCCAGACAGGTCATCAGCAGAGCCTGAACTTTGAGTTTTCACAGCCCCATTCTATATTTGACTGCTTGATAGGGAAACAAGTTGTCCCTTACAGCTGCCTTGCCCCGGAGGGGATCATTAACCTCGGTTTGGCAGAGAGCTGCTCAGCAGGGACTGCTCCGTCCTGTCCTGGCGCTGGGGGAATGAAAAGAGGACATGGGAGAGGGGAATGGAGAGGACCAGAACGTGCCTCAGCATTACACCAGGGAGCTGGGTCTATGGCCAGGGGGAGGAGGAGGAGGAGGAGAAGGAGGAGGAAGGCCCCTGTTGGGTTAGTGCAGTCAGCTCAGTAGGTTTTGGCAAGTAGGAATTTGGGGCTGGAGTGTTTTCTCCATTTTGTTCAACCTCATTGCACAGGTGAGGGCTGTCCCCCTGCCACAGTCTCTGTTGGTGGAAAGAGGACTTGTACCTTGTCCCACCCTGGAGTCCTGTGCTGAAATCAGGCAGTTCCCTCTGCACTCTGTGGCAGGAGGGGAAAGCAGGTTCATGTGGACACACCTCTGGCAGGCTGTGCCACATCAGGAGTGTGGCCTTGGTGCCATGAACTCCTCACTGACCCCTTTCCACCAAATGCCTGGAGCTGTTGCTGATTTGGGGTGAATGTAGCAGTTATGTGAATTGTGACCACGTGCAAATGAATCTTAAAGGTTCAGCATTATTTCATAGCTGTTTTCAGCAACAGCCATCTCAGAGCAGGTTTTATTATTCCAGTGCTGAAATCCCTGGGTCTTCCGTTTAAATTAGCACTTTATCCCTCATAACTGCTCATGGAGCCTTGCCAGAGTGAGAAGCTGCTGAAAACTGGAGATCCACTTTGCTATAGTGGACAGAGCCTGTGGTTGACAGGGTTCAGAACTGATCTTTTTTCTTCTCTTACGCCTTTGTGCTAAAGCTCTCAAGATACCCGATGTTTGCAGAGGAATTTATACTTTTTCAGCTCTCTCTCCTTTGCAAATTCAGTGTATTTTGATCAGAAATCTGAAATGCACAATTCAAATGTACGAGCATCAGTTTGTTTTTCTAGCTTTTTCATCTAATTTTTTTTTTTTTTAGATTATAATTTAGTAGGGTTTCAGTATTAGGAATTGATAGAAGATGTGTTTTCCACAGCAGGGATTTTACATCACTCTTCCTCCACACTCTGCTCTGGATATCCCCATGGCTAGCTTCCATCAAAATGTGGTTATTGAAGCTTAGAAGGCTGAACTGCTGTGTTGAAACATCCTTCAAGCTCTTAAAATAATACAGAGAATTCCACTGACCTTGTGTCTTTAAGAAGAAACCCCCAGAAACATGCAAACCCAAACATTTAGATGGGTTTCTCTGACCCTTTTTTTCTAAATAATAAGTGAGTGCAGTCAAAACCTCTGCGGAGAGAAAGGCAAACTAATAAATGGATTTGTTTGAGGACCAGATGTGTTTCATGTGGATTCTCCAGTGGCTTCTGTGGTATTTTGGTACTTGGAATAATGATTTTGGAGGCAGTTACAGGAGCAGAAGGACAAAATAGGAGAGTGAAGGTTGAAGTTTAGTGCTGCTCCATCCTCACAGCTTTTGGGAGGGGAGCAGGCATTTGTCTTGTTCTGGCTTTGCAGGTGAAACATCTGCCAGAGGGGAAGCTCACTGCAGTTCCTCCTCTGACAAGTTTTTTTGTGTTGTTGGGTGTTTTGTTGCTCTTTTGGTTCTGGCACTATTGATCTCAGGTTTTCATCAAGTTTCAGGTATGAACTGAGGTTCTAGGCAGGACTGTAGGATGGGTCCCTCCAACATGATGGTTTTCCCTTATTGCCATGACTTTTTTAATGGCATAAAAGTGGTTTCTGGGACTTGGGCAGGACTTAACTGAGACTGCCAAGCTTAACATGTCCTGGTTTTAAACCCTTCTGAGCTCAGTGCTGGGCTGCTGTCAAGGTCAGCTCTGCTGGCTGCTGCCCTGGCACTGCTGGTGTCTCAATCTATCTTTCCTCCTTTTCCAGCAATTTTTCATCCACTCTGCTCAGTTTTGGGCCAGAACCAGTCTGAAGCAGCACACAGTGCTACTTCCTGAGACAGCAGCTGAGCAGGCAGGTCCCAGGGATCAATTTTTGGATTTCCAAATGCCAGCCTTAAACAGCCCCAGGGATGATGTATAGCAAGTAGATTGGGCTGATCCCTGTGAGCAAAGCAGGTGAGGGATGGGTTTACATCTGCTAGAAAAGAAAGAGAAGAAAGGTGCTCAAAGTTGTATCTGCACTAGTACATAAAGACCTGAAGCCTGTTCAGCTTTCACAGGAGCATTTTGGGGTGTCACTGGACGGTGTGAGCACTCTCTGTCCTTATTTCCATGGGTTTACTGCAGATCCATCTCTGTCCTGCACCACATAACAAGGAGCATTTTGACGTGTAGTTTCTCAAAGTTTGTGGTAGCTGTGCGAGTGAACCTTTTACTTTTGGAGTAGTTATGGCTCTTTTATGTAGGAATTGTTTATGTAAATGTTCCCTGAGTCCACATTGTTCACGGGGCTGCAAACACTCAGGTGTTTTCCCTTGTGCTGCAATGGTATGTGTGTCAAAGTCCTGCTCCTTTTTGTTTAAAGCTTAAATACCTCCGCTGTAACAATTGATTCAGCACTTTAACTTCAGTTTCACAGCTTTACACAGGTATTACAGGGCCACAATCTGACTTACACAGCAGAAGGGGGGAGGTTAAATTTGTTATATTGCATCTATTTTTCTAATTTGCATTCACTCCAATAACACTTAGCATTTATTTTTCAAGGTACTTAAGTGTGCAGCTTGGGTTTCAAATTTGAGCTCTTATCTTGGCAGTGAAAACATGTTTTATGGAGTTGCTTTGATGGAGAAATGGACTCACAAGTCAGGTCATTGGGTCTCAATTGATGGGGGAAAGAACTGAGCGTGTTTTGAATGTTTTCAGCTGTCTGCTGGAAGAAACAAAAACCACTCAGTCCTTTTCTTAATGTCAGAATCGCTCCACAAATATATTTAAAACTAATTTGACAAATGCTCTGATTATTGACGTGGTAAAACACATAAAAGTTGCGAGTGGAGGAAGAAGGGGAGGAGGAAGCCACCGAGTAACTTTGGCCTCTGTCCCTCCCGCAGGTGTTTCACCAAAACCAACGGCACTTTTGGCAGCAGCACGCTGCCCCTCGTGCCCCTGGGAGCCCCTTTCCAGCAGGACGGTGTGGAGATGAAGCCCCTGAGTCCCCACGTCATGGTGGCCATGTGCCTGGCCTCGGCCAGCCCCGAGTGCAGCGCCCGGCTGGAGCAGGAGGGCGCGGAGAGCGCGGAGCAGCCCCTGGTGCAGCACCCCTGCTGTCGGGAGGGCAGGAGCCAGCTCTCTGTGGATTGCATGGACGGTGAGGCATCCCACAGAGCACAGCACCTGGCTGGGAAGCTGGGAATATTCTGTAGGATGTCTGTAGGGAGCTTAATTTATTGCAGGGAAGCTGTAATTAAACCCTTGTAAGAGCAGGCTTGGAGGAAAGTGAAGTGTCCCGCCTTTCTCATCATGGGAAGCGGGAGCAGTGCTGCTGCAGTGCCCGGTCCTGTCATGCCCTTGTGATTGATGCCTCTAAAAAGGGCTCATTGAGCACATAAGGAAGCTGTGACTGATGGATGCTGCACTCACAGCACACCCATTGGCCCCAACACAGGACACACAGGCATTCCAGAGCCATCCTGGAGGCAGGAACTGACACAGGGAGGGTCTCAGTCTCTGTTGGTGGAAAGAGAATCTGTTCCTTGTCCCATCCTGGAATCATTGCACCCTGTGTGCTGAAATCAGGCAGTTCCCTCTGCACTCTGTGGCAGGAGGGGAAGGCAGGTTCATGTGGACACACCTCTGGCAGGCTGTGCCAGATCAGGAGTGTGGCCTTGGTGCCATGAACTCCTCACTGACCCCTTTCCACCAAATGCCTGGAGCTGTTGCTGATTTGGGGTGAGTGTAGCAGTTATGTGAATTGTGACCATGTGCAAATGAATCTTAAAGGTTCAGCATTATTTCATAGCTGTTTTCAGCAACAGCCATCTCAGAGCGGGTTTTATTATTCCAGTGCTGGGCTGACCTCCTCAGCCTGAGCTGTTCCATACAGGTGCTGTGTTGGGATGGAGCCTGTGCCCTGTGCTTGTGCCTGCTGTGGTGGGAATGAGCCTGAGCTCAAAGACTATCACTCACTGGAATTAAAGAGGTTTTGGGGCATGTGGGTCTGTTGAGCTGACAGAGAATCTCCTGGAATACCCAACCCAACCACTCACCCCGCTCTTGCTTTGCAGGCAGCAGCTGCGTGCACTCGGAAACATCGAACCACATTTTGAGTTGGAGTCCCCTCATTCTTCAGCCTGTTTCCAAGGACTGTAAGGAAAAACCAGGATGGAGTTCATCCGGAGTCACCCTAAATGGTTCTGGGGACCTTTGTCAGCTCCAGCTGCGGGAATCCTGAGGCAGTGACCATTGTCCCCACTTAACGCCAGGAACTGCACCGCAGCACCGCTGAAAGGGAGTCACGGGGGGGATGTTAATTATAACAGAGAGAGTCACTATTTATTTTTTGTAGTAGTGTCATATGAATGTATCTTGGTTTCAAAATGGTTGCCTTTTTATATTATTTATGCCTTGAAATCCCTTTTTTGTTGGTTGGTTTTTTTTTTTTTTTTCTTCCCTCACACACCACAAAACTAGCCTGGTTATGTCTATGAAAAAGAATTGCAATAATATAAAGAATGAGGATGGGAAATGTGGAGTGTGTTTCCGTGGCAATTTCGAGGAGCACAAGAGAAGGATTTAAGCAGGTCTAAAATGACAAACAGCTGCCACCTCCCTGGCAGCTCTGGGACATGGTACTTGAACCTTCCTTTCCATGAACACCTCCTGGCCTCTTTTGGTTTCTCTGGGAAGATCTTGATGAGGAAATAAGAAGATTAATAAGAAAAAAAGAGCCTCGGTTGAGTCTGTCCTGTGCAGCTTGAAGCAGAACCTGAATCAGTGACTGTCATTAGGTGCTCGATAACCCTTCTACAGAAGTACAGGTGGAAATCCAGCCTGTCTCACTTTCCCACTCGCAGAAGATAAAATCCACTTCAACTCTTGGTTTGAGGGATTACTGACAGCTTGGATAGCTGTGAAATGAAACCAGTCATGGTGAAACAGCTCCCACCAGCCCTGGGCATGGCTGTCAGGAACCCACCCATCCTGGACACAGCACGATGGAGATGCTGCAAGCTTAACTGCAGGGCTTGGGTGGGTGTTTTCATTTTTCCTCTCCAAATTTAATCCCAGTAAATAAACCAAACCAGTGCTTGCAAAATAGTCCCTCCCCCCACGTGAGTCACACTGCAAAGCCCCAGAAATTAAGCACAATTTAGAGTTCTGGCCACCCCGAGGTGACATGTACAGCCCAGAGCAGTGTCCCTGGCCAGTCTGGGAAGGGAGGGAGCTGTGCCAGCCTGGCTGCAGCTGCTCCAAAGCCCTGGAGAGCTCAGAGCTACTGGTGCAGCTTCCCCAGTCACAAGGTTTGGGGAGTGATTGTGTGAGGAGGAAGCCCTTTGGTAGCAGCAGCTCTGTGGGCTACTCTGAGTGTTGGGGTAGAGGGTTTTGTGCTTCAGAGAATCCCAGAATAGCTTCATTTGGGAAAGATCTTAAAGCTCATCCTTTAAGTTCACCCCTCTGCCATGAGCAGGGAGATCTTCCACTATCCCAGGCTGCCCCAAGCCCCATCCAGCTTGACCTCGGGCACTTCCAAGACTGGGGCAGCCACAGATTTTCTTGGTACCCTGTGCCAGGGCCTCACCACCCTCACAAGGAAGACTTTATTCCCAATATCCCATCTAAACCTGCCCTCTGGCTGTGTGAAACCATTCTCCCTTATCCTATCACTATTGGCTTGTATGAGAAATCCCTCTCCCTCCTTTTTATAAGCCCCCTTCAGATACTTGAAGGCCACAATGAGCTCTCCCCAAAGCCTTCTCTTCTATTGCATTATTTGTGCTTATATTTATTCTTTTGCCTTCTTTTTTAGGGTTGTGCATCCTCCCAGCTAGAGCTGCCTTATTCCAAAGTTCTCTGCACACCATGAACTTCACACCCATGGGCTTTGGCTGCCACCTACCCCAGAGCCACCACAGATCTCCTCCTCCTTTTTTGTTTATCTCATCCTCACAGCCTGGATTTTCCTTTTGCAGAACCTGTTGCAAGGCTTTCCCCTTTTCCAACAGAGATTGGCAGGGGAGTGGTTGGGATTTAACTCTGGCTGCTTCATTTTCCCCAAACACTGAAATTTAACCATGGTTTTAAACAACCTTGCATAAATCTCCCCTGTATTGTGGGTGTGTCAGATAAAGATGCTCTGTTTTCCAGAGAAGCTGTAATATTCCTTTGGAATGTTATGCGTTTGGAAGTGATGGTTTTGCAGGGGTTTTGGGTAGGGTTTGTATTTCTGGGGGTGGTTTGATAAAGGGATTGATGCTGCTTTATGGCTGGTGTGGGGATTGATACTCTCTGGGCACTGATCAAAGGTGGTTTGTGTGGCTTGATACTTCCCAATGGATTATTATTAACCAAATACAGGAGAAAATGGCCCAAGATGCCCCTGTTTCCACACACACCAGAACATAAGGACTCAGGAAAGCTGCCTGACACTTCCCTTGAACCCTGCTTTCCTTCGTGCCTGCACCAATGCAGTGAAAAACCATCTCCAATCACTATTTATAACCTCCTGTGGTTTGGCCTGAAATTCAGGAGTTTGGGGTGAAGATGAGGCCCCTTCCCACAAAAAGCTTTGTGGCTGTTTTTGCACCACAGAAACCTCAGCACACTCCCAAAGCAGCATCCCCAGTCGATGCCAGCCCTGGGGCTGAGAGCGGTGCTGCTGCTTTTTTTTTTTTTTTTTTTTTGCCATCGGTGAGAAACTATTTATTGTAGCCTAAATATTTATTTTAGCTCCAGCAGTGACTGCAGGCCCGAGGCTGAGCCGGAGGGGCTTTCGCCGGGTGCTGCGTTTGCAGCCAGCTGCCTCCCAGCCCGACGCGGCACAGGTGGGTGCTGCCGTCCCGTGGTCGGAAGAGAGGAGGAAAGGGAAATAAAGAGCAAAAGCCGGAGTGGTCACGGTGTCGCTGTCACGGTGATGGTGACATTAACTGGTGGCTCATCGGTGGTGCCTGGTGCTGCCGAGAGTGGCTCTGCAAGGGGCGAGAGGGGCCCGAGTGCCATCAGGTGGGTGTGGGTCAGCGGGCGGGTGGCTCAGCCCTCAGCTCGCCCCTGTACCTGCCGCTGTGCCGGGGACAGACGGCTCTCCCTGTGCTGGCGCTGCTTCGGCACCTGCTGCCGTGCCGGGGACAGACGGCTCTCCCTGTGCTGGCGCTGCCTCCTCCTCCCCGCCTGCGGCTGCTGCAGCATCCTCCGCTGTGCCCACAGGCTCCTGGGCGCCGGGACCAGCCCTGGGGGGACGCGCGGCTCTCGCTGCTGCCCGGGCACGGAGCAGTGGGGCGGAGGGGTTTGGGCACTCACGTGCGGAAGAGCAGGTCGTGCAGCCCTAGGGGGACATATGGGGGTGAGGTGAGTGGCTCAGGGCTCGGGCTGTGGCCCCGGTGAGCCCCGAGGCCCCGGCACTCACGGGGGAGGGTCTCCCGGTGGCGGGCGATGCAGTGCACGGCCAGCAGTGATGCCGCGGTGGCCACCAGCATCCCTGCCACCGCCGCCCCTGTCACCGCCGGGTAGGCCTCGAAGGGAGGCTCGGCTGGAAGAGAGCAGAGGGAACATAGCAGGCAGCAGGCGCGGGCAGAGCCCAGAAAGGCCAGGGAAGGTGCGAGCCTGTGCCTGAAACCTACTGACTCGGCTCCTCAGCTCCACCGGGATCGAAACGCTGCCCTTCTCCACTCAACCCTCGCTCTGCCCCCACGGAGCAGCAGCCCCTGCCCACTTCACCTGGCGTCTGCACCTCGGAGGGGTGCCCGGCCGTGCGGTGGTTGACGGCCAGGACGCGGAACGCATAGAGCACCGCGGGGTCCAGCCCCCCCAGGCGCCGGTCGCGGGAGTGCGGCTCGATGTCGCCGGCGGCTGTTTCCCAGGGGCTGGGGGGCTCCCGGAGGGGCTTCTTGGTTTGGCGCCGCTGCACCACGAAGCCGGTGAGGTTGCCGGCGCCCTGCGTCCGCCACTCCAGCCGCACCTCGGTGCGCGCTCGCGTGTACCGCAGCTTACTGATGGTGACGTTGGGCGGCGCTGGGTACCCTGCGGCGGGATGGCGGCCGGCAGGACGGGCTTGATGCCCCCAGCCCACCCTAGATGCCTCCAGCCCACCCTTTGCACCCGTGCCACGACTCACGGTCCACGCGGAGGCGGACGGGGAGGCTGGCAGTGCCCACGGCATTGGTCGCGGTGCAGCGGTAGATCCCGCTGTCCCCCGGCCACTCAGCATCCCGGACGGTGAGGTTGACCCACGCTTCTCCCCGCTCCAGCCGGTACTTGGCCAGCCCCGGTGTCACCTCCCGCTCCTTTGGGTCGTACCAAGCCACTGCGGCACCGAGCCTGGCACTGCTGCCACGATGCCGGCATGCGAGCTGCGCCTCGCCGCCCTCCAGCACCGCCACCTCGCTCTCCGCCTCCAGCTCGGGGACCTCTACTCGGCGAGAAGAGCGGACAGTTCCGGCAGGGACGTGCCACCCCGCCGTGCCGCGGAGGGGCACTGGGGACGGCTCCGGCTTACCCAGCCGCAGGCGGCACTCGGCGGCAGCGGCCCGCAGGGGATGTGCGGCCACGCAGACGAACTCCCGGCCCCCCAGGCTGCCGTCGGTGCTCAGCACCAGCACGGCGATGGAGGGCGCGGGGTCGCCCAAGGTCCGGCCCACACTGTCCCGCCAGCGAAGGGTGACGAGCGGGGTGCCCCCCTCCCACCGGCACCGCAGCATCACGTACTCGTCACCCTTGGTGGCCGCCGCCTCGCACGTGGGGCTGCCGGACGGGACCCCTGCGGGATGGAGCGGCGTCAGAGTGGGGCACTGCAGCGCTGTGCCAAAGCACCCCCAAAAAGGAGACACATCCCCCCTTCCCCCACCCCAGGGCGAGGGGATTTGGCAATCCCGGCTGTGACACAGCGTCTCCTCGCAAGCCGGAGAAGGGCAGCAGCACCTTGAAATGCCCATCCCATGATTTGACCACGGCACAGGGTCGTTGCAGCTCTGCTGTGACACCAGGGGGTCAGAAAGGGGGTTGGGGGGCAGATGTCACTCACACAGGGTGGTCCCACACGCAGCCCCCAGGGGCAGCGCGGGGTGGGAGGCCAGGCAGGAGAAGGAGCTGCCGTTCCTGGTGGCTGCCCCTGACTGGATCCTGGTGGCCATGGAAAAACTGGTCCCCATCAACCCCTCTTCCTCCTCCTCCTCCTCCTCCTGGGGGCCCACCCAGCGCAGTCGGGCCAGGGGGAAGCCCCCCAGCCAGCGGCACCGCAGGGCCACATCCCGCTGATCCTTGGCGGCCTGGGCAGAGCAGCTGGGGCTCCCGGCTGGTGGATCTGCCGGAGATCATCGGCACTGGGGGAGAGCGTGGGCTCCCCCCAGCCCCACCTCAAACCGCCCCTCCCACCCCCATCCTCACCAGGGAGCTGCGCTGGTCCGTCTCACCCCGTGGGCACCGACCGCCTGCCCCCGCGGGGTTACTTACAGTAGACAGTGAGGACGATGGTGGCCTGGGTGCGGGTCTGCAGGTGGCTGTTCTCTGCCAGGCAGGTGTATGTGCCCGCCTGGGCGCGGGCGATGGCAGCGATGACGAAGGTCTGCCCCACGTGTACCTGGGAGCCGTTGTGCAGCCAGACGTAGCGGCTGGGGGGGTTGGAGGGAGCCAGGCAGCTCAGCACCACGTCCTCCCGCTCGCCCGCCGAGAAGCCCCCCTGCTCAGGGGAGAAGGGCTCCACACGGATGGCCGGCTCGTCAGGGCCATCTGTGGGGACACAGGGCCCTTGAGACAGGGATGTCCCCACGGAAGGGGCACAGCCCTCCCTGAGGCTTCATCCGCTGGTGAGAAGCAGGGCAGTGAAGCCCCCTTAGAAAGGGTGCACCATGGGGGCTGTGAGCACGAAGGCCACAGATGCATCGTGGTGGCAGCGCACTCCGTGGCCACGGTGCCTGGAGAGGCATTACACTGTTGGGATGTATCGTGGCCATGAATATGTCAAAGCAACAACAAGCCATACCGTGGTGGCCACAGAGACATGGTGGTGGCCACAGAGGCATCACTGTGGCAGGATACATGATGTCCATGGGGGTTCCATGATAGCTATGGACATGCCACGGTGGCAGGGTGCTCAGTGGCCATGGACAAACCATGGAGCATTGTGGTGGCCACAGACATGCTATGGATGTCACCAGCCCTGAAGATGCCCCCCCAGCTGGCGGCTGAGGGCCCCCCCGAGGTGAGTGGCACCCAGGGCACTCACAGACGATGTCCAGGTAGACGGGGTCACTGGTGTGGTTGTTGACCTCGTTGTGCACGGTGCAGATGTACCAGCCCGTGTGGCTGCGGTTGGCAGGTGTCAGCTGCAGTTGTGCCCTGGAGCCCCCCAGGCCCGCAGGGGTCACTGAGGGACCCCCCCGGGGCTCCTGGTGCTGCCAGGAGAAGCTCAGCGGCTCCGTCCCCTCCCGCACAGAGCACGTCAGGGCCACCTCTGCTCCCTCCGCTGCCGCTGCCGCCGTCGGCCGCACGAAGGGCTTGGACACAGGCACTGGGGACACCGAGTGTGAGCAGCCCCCAGAGGCATCAGAACACCCAGGGCCCCCACCCAGACATTGTTCTGCCTGTTGAAGTGCCACAGCAGCCAGTGCAATGGCTAGTGAGGACACCTGCAGGCTAGTGAGGGGCACCCCGGCTGTGGGCATGGGGACTAGCTGGGATAGCTACTAGGACCAGTTTGGGGTGGTGGGATGCTTGGGGCAAGGAAATGACGGTGGCTTAGTGGGCTGCTCTGTTGGCTAGTAGGGGGATGCACTAGTTGGAGGTGAGAGAGGTTTGTTGGCTAATGGTGTCCTATGGTGGCCAGTGGGGCTCTGGGTTGGCTCATGTTGAGCTACGGTGGCTGATTGGATGCTATAGTGGCTACCAACGTGTTATGTTGGCTAGTAGGATGCTTTGCCGGCTAGTGGCAGACTATGTTGGCAAGCAGGGTACTTCACTAACTAGTGGGGTGCTTTGCTGGTGAATGCGGTACTACAGCTACTAGTGAACCACCATGTTGGCTAGTGAGACTCTGCATTGGCTAGTGGGGCTCTACACTGGCTTGTGCTATGCTTTATTGACTTGTGGGGCCCTTTGCTGGCTGGGAGGGTGTTTTGTTGGCCAGTGGGTGGCTACTGGGCGAGCGGCTGGGCTTGACCGCGATCTAGGGGAGTGATGCTGGCTGCTGCCGGCCAGCAAGTCCCCCCAGGTTGGCCACAGCCAGGGACTTACCCAGGACACGCAGGAGGACGGCGGCATAGCCCACACGGAGCCGGCCCCGCTCTGGGAAGAGCCCCTGGCAGAGGAAGCGGCCCTGGGCGGCCACACGCAGCTCCCGCAGCTCCAGCGTCCCGTTGCGCAGTGTCACCCGGCCCAGCATCCCCGTGCCGGGGGCCATGGCCACCTCCCTGCCCGAGCCCACCGCCACAGCCCGTGGGAGCCCCTCTCCCTGCGGCGTGAAGCTCCAGAAGACCACGGCCGGCGGGGCTGCGGCGGCCGGCCCACAGCTCAGCTCCACCGCCCGGCCTCGCACGCCCGTGGCCCGCCATTCCTCGTAGGCCGCCTCTCCGGCCGCCAGCGGCTGCCCTGCCCGGGGCAGTGCATCCATCAGGCCTCTGCTCGCCCCCACCCGGGACCGGGACGCGCGGGGACGGTCGGTGCTCACCCCCCGCCAGCACCGGCAGCAGGCACAGGATCCAGGGCCCCCTCCAAGGCGGCGGTGCCCGGCCTCGCTCCATGGCGCCATGTCCAGCGCCGGCACGCCGAAGCAGGGCTGCGCTCTCCGGCACGACCTGCTCTCCGGTTACCCCCAGGTAATTAAGCCCGGCCCTGATTAACTGTTAATTATTTATCAACCTGACAGCAGAGGGGGAACCCGACGCCACTGCTGCCGCCCGGGCGCCTGCAATCTCAGGGCTGAGGAGGGGTGCACTTGCTGTGGGAATGGCAGCATCCTTGCATTCCCCTCACATGGGAATTTAATTCCTCAGTGTTCCTTCCTCCACACACGATTTTTTTTTATTTTGGTTAAAGGAGGAGAAAATACACTGCCAATCCCCTGTGATCAAAGCTGGGGGGTTTGGAGCTGGGGAAGCCAGGCAAGGAGCGAGGTTTGATATTTCATCTCCCACTGTCTGCCACGCCCCAGACCATCAAACATTCATGGGGGCGACTGTGCTGTAACGCAATTCCAGGGGGCTGGAGCAAACCAGGGGGGATTTGGGGGTGCACACGGTGAGGGGGATCACAGAACACTCGGCAAAGTCTGGAAAACTACCTCTCATCTCCCATCTCCCTCACTGATCCTTAATTAGAATTCATTGCTTGTTACCAAAATCACACTGTTAGCACCAAATGTGTGTACTCCCCACAAAGAGGTTTTGAGGCTTGAATGCCTCAAAGGGTTAAAGCCAGCAGCAAGGAGCTGCAGAGCCAGGGCCAGGCCCCCTCTCTCTACCACCAGCTCCTGCTCCCACTGACACACGCCTCTGGCTGTGCTCTCATCGCATTTTGATCACTTTTTGTGCCTGTTCAGGTCAGGTTTGGATAGAAATTTGGATGAGGAGAGCAGGGTGCCATAGCCAACCTGACAAATGACACCATTGTCAACACTGAGCTAATCCCCACCCGCGAGGGTTGATACATTTCAGAGAAATCTGGTGAAGAAGGAGCCACCCTTGCAATCACCCTAAAGTGATTACAAACAATTCCATTTATTAAAGATTAACAAAGGCACAAACACAGCCCAATCCCTGGAGTCCAACTTCTGTCCTCACTGCTGGGACCCTGAACACTTGGATTTCAGGGCCCTGGGGTCTAACCTCTCCCCCCTGCTAATGGGATCCCAAACACTTGGATTTCAGACCCCCAGGGCTCCAAACTCTCTCCTGCACTGCTGGGACCCTGAACAACCTGCCGGGTTTTGTCCCGGGATCCGGGATGGCAGCGGTGGACTCCTGCTGCCATCTAGCGAAACAAGGTTCGCTCCAGCCTCTCCTCCGGCAACACAACAAAACTCAACAGCTTCAGGAGGATACAAGAGAACTGGGAAGCTTTCCCCTGTAACTTTTCCTCCTGTTTAGAACTAGAACTTGGATTTGAGAGAACGAATCCCTGCTCCTCACTCAGCTGCAAGCTTCTCCAGCTCGTCCATGTCGTATGGATCCAGCTGCTTGATCGTGGTCTCTGTAGGAAGAAAAGAGCAATTGCTGGGACATGAGCACAGAGCTCGTTCCCCTGAACTGGTGTCAGTGCCACCTGAGTGCCCCACACCAGCTGGGAATCCCCCAGCGTGCTCACTGCAGCATTCCCCTCTGCAGGGAAATCGACTGGGAGGAAGTGCAGGGGGAACTGGGTCAGCAGGGGAATCAGCTGGGAGAAAGCAGGAGGGAAACGGGATCAGGGCAGCAGCCATGGCACGGCAGCAAACACAAGCAGCAGCCCCACGGCAGCAGCAGGCAGAGCTCAGCCCCTGATGTGCCCCTGCTCCCTGTTCCAACCTCCACAGCCATGCAGGACAGGGATGGTTTGTACCCTTCAAATGCAACACCACAACGTGAAAAGCACAAGTCAGACTGCTGGGAGCTCCTTCTCACACTGGCTCCTTCTGGCCATGGCTGTGGTTGGGTTCATCCATGTGCCAGTTGTTCCAGCTGCTCGTTGCTTCTACTCCACAGCAACAATCTTTGCCAGAATGTGTGGCTTGTGTCTTCTCTGCCTGGTGTCTGCCTCAGGCTCACTCCAGGTTCCACGGACAGATGGACATTTAAAGGAACCAAGAGGGCTGAGTGGCTCTGAGGCTGGAGATGAGGAAAGGACACCGTTTCCTGCCCATCAGAAGGCTTTCTCTAAAAATCACAGGGAAAACAGGCAGTGGGATTCAAAAAGCCATCAGTGCAGCCCTGGCATCTGGCAAATCCCATGAAAATCCTCTTGATGTTAACAAGTGACAATCAATTTCCACTCAGGAAAGATTTCCACAGCTGCCATCTCCTCTCCCACAGCCAGGGCTGAGCTAAGCTGGGGCACCAGATCCCCTGGGACAAGAGCTTGCAAAGAAAGGCAGAAAATATGCCTGAAGGAGGGATGCCGAGGCAGCCTGGGTACTGGTAACATCCCTTGCAAGTTGCACACAACCACCAGGACTGTTTCTTGGGAAATCTGCCTGCTGGGGAGCAAAAATCACCCTAAAAGCTGCATTTGTCACTTGTTCCCAGTGAGATGAGCCTTGGAGAGAGGAGCAGCCTGACAAGGACTATTTGCCAACAGGAAATGAGCTGGAGGGGATCAGTCTCAGCCCCACCTCCTGGAACAGTGGATCCATGCAGATACTCACGGAAATACTCCTCTATCTTGTGCACCAGCCCCACGGCCCCTCTCTCCACCACGCTGAAGGCGATGCCGCGGTGCCCGAAGCGTCCTGCCCTCCCGATGCGGTGCAGGTAGGTCTCAAAATCCGGCTCGCCGTCCTGATCCATGGGGAGCCCAAAGTTCACCACCGTGGTGACCTGCTGCACATCAATGCCTGGAAAGAGAGAGGGAAAGGATCCTTTTGGGATACCTTGTCCCACAGGACCAGCTGCTCAAGCCCACATTTGGGGCCATCAGAGGGGTGCTGGGTGTCCCAGGATACCTCTGGCACAGACGTTGGTGGCGATGAGCACCTTCTCCTTGCCCTCACGGAAGCGCTGGATGACGCTGGCCCGCTGCACCACTGTCAGCTCTGCCGTCAGGATGGCCACCTGGTGCCCGTCCCTGCTCATCTTCCCCGACAGCCAGTCTGCCAGCCTCCGGGTCTGCACACACAGGGAGAGGCTGAGGCAAACAGTTCCCCCTCCAGAGTCCCCTGCTCCATTTGAGGGAGCTCACGCCACTTTTCAACACTCCCCTGGGGTGTTCTTCTTTGTTCTGGGGCCCACTGTGCCCCCACTGTAAAATGACCCATTCCTGCTATTCCCAATGGCAGAGGGGCAGTGCAGGCCTCTCCCAGGCAGGGCCCTTACCTGGCAGAAGATCATGACCTGACCGATGGTGAAGCTGCCATAGAGGTTGCAGAGGGCCTTGTACTGCTCGTCGGAGCTCTGGCACACCATGAAGTACTGCCTGATGTTGCTCAGGGTGAGCTCCTCCTCACGCAGCTTGATCACGATGGGGTCAGAGATAATCCGCTCAGCGAAGGCCCGCACGGGTTCCTTGTAAGTGGCTGAGAACAGCAGCACTTGGCAGCTCTTGGGAAGAGCCCTGGAGCAGGGAAAAAGCTCTGTCAGCTCCAGAGAGAGCTGCTGCCCAGGAGAAGGGCAGAAACCTAATTTAAACTTTTCCTTGGAAAGGAAAGCCAAGAGGGCTGACGTGAAAGATGGAGAGGGACTTTTTACAAGAGCCTGGAGTGACAGGAAAAGGGGGGAATGGCTTCATATTGAAAAAAACCAGATTCAGATATTAGGAGGAAGTTCTTCCCTGGGAGGATGGTGAGGCCCTGGCATAGGTTGCATAGAGCAGCTGTGGCTGCCCCATCTCTGGAAGTATTCAAGTCCAAGCTGGATGGAGCTTTGAGCAACCTCATCTAATGGAAGGTGCCCCTGCCCATGGGAAAGGATGGGAACAAGATGGGCTTTAAGGTCCCTTCCAACTGAGACCATTCTATTATTTTGTGAGTCAATCCAAGGCCTGTAACAGCTCAAAGGAAAGGTAAACGAGGTCAACTGTGTGTCCAGTGCATGCAGTTTTAAAGACAGGCCTGTGGACAAGCCTCTTTGGCATCATTTTTACACTTCTTTGGTGACAGATCCCTTTAAAGCTAAAGAAGAGAAGGGAAAGCAGAGATCAGGACACCAGCTCTCAGCAATCCTCACCTGTGGATGCGGATGCTCTGACAGGAGAGACCCTGTGTGTCAATCATGATGTCAGCCTCGTCCAGCACGAACAAGGAGATCTTTGTCAAGTCCAGGATGCGTTGCTTGAAGCACCAGTCCAGTGTGGTGCCCGGCGTTCCAATGATGATCTGCTCCTCCAGCACTGTGCCCTTCAGAACTGCAAGGGGGCAAAAGGCATTTGGCGACCTCCAGGCACAGAGCTCTCTGTGTTTTCCCTGGGCTTGCTCAGACCCTGGCTGCTCAGTGATGCCTTCAAGGGGTCATCATGACACTTCCCTACAGCCTTGGGGTGTGGGAACCACCCCCATACAGGAAAAGAGAGTCTGCAAGCAGCCAGTGATGGTGGAAAAGCCTCCTCATTAGAAGAGGGGGAGTAACACTATTTCATGGCCTTTCATGGATGTCTGGGCAATCCCTGGTAGCTCCAGGCTCTAAGAGGAGATCCCTGATCTCCCTTCCCATTTCTGGAGCAGTGCCTGTAGCTGTGCTGGGCTGGACTCACCTCGGTTTCCCCGGACAGCGTAGTTCACCTTGATGTCAGTGCAGAATTTCCCAATGGCTCTCACCACCTGCCCGATCTGCAGAGCCAGCTCGTAGGTGGGAGCCAGGCAGAGGCACTGGCGGGAGAGCAGAGGAAGGAGCTGTCAGGCCCAGGATGAGGCACACCAGGCAGGGACAGCACAAGGAGCAGCTCAGGAGCACCCCACAGCACTGAGGCGCAGGGGATGGGGCAGCATGGCACAGGTGGAGGCTCAGGAGCTGGGCTGTGCTCCCAGCTCCAGCCAAAGGGGCAGAAAAAAGCTGCTGCTATTTCTGAGGAGAAAATTCCTCTCTCAGAAGAGTGGTCCAGCTTGTTCCTGTGCCCTAGTTCAGTGACACTGTCCATACCTACACGAGGAGATCTTACATGGCTGGAAACAGCTGACAAAGCTGGTTCTGCACCCAGAGAGAGGACTGGGAGTATCTGACCACCAGAAACCCGCAGTGTCTGCAGTTGCTCCTCAAAACCTAAATTCCAGGGTTACTGAAGCCTGGATTGATCTACTCTGGCAAGCCAAAGCACCTCTCTGAGGTGGGCACCATGCTTTTGGTCCTACCTGCCACTGTGATGAGCCCTGATGGTTTATCATCCTGCTCCAGTAGGTAAAGTCACACAGGAACAGGGACAATGTCCAGAGCTCTGCCCATGGCAGTGTCTTGGGCACTTGGGCCAACCCCTTCACTCTCCCTGACCTGCATTACCTGTGGATATTTCTCGTTGGCATTGGCTCTGCTCAGCATGGCCAAGACAAAAGCTGCTGTTTTCCCTGTCCCTGACTGGCTCTGGGCAATCAGATTTTGGGGCCTGCAAGGCAAAAGCAGCTTAGTGGAATGCAGGGGTCAGGGTGTTCCTGCTTGGCACCACAGGGCTGGGATGCCACAAGAGGCTCAGCCACGCCGCGTTCCTACTCACGGGTATGCCAGCATGAGTGGCAGAGCCTGCTCCTGGATTTTGGATGGTCTATTGAAGCCCATCATATAAACCCCCTGCAAGAGCTCCTTCTTCCTGTGGAAACAAAGCATCTCAAGCAGCCATGTGAAGGAGGCTGGTGTGCTGGAGCACGGCGGGGTCAGGGGCTGTGACAACTCACAGGGGCAGCTCCTCAAAGGTCTTGATGGAATAGAGTGGGGAGCTGGGGTCCCGCTGCAGGATCTCCACATGCTGCTGGGACTCCACCAGGGATGTGTGGATCAACTTGTTCATCAGCGAGAGCTCCGCCAGCGGCACTGGGAAAGGCAGCAACTCCGTAAATAAAACAAATGGAATCACAGAATCATTAGAGTTGGAAGGGATCTCTGGAAATCATCCATTCCAAACCCCCTGCAAAGGCAGGGTCAACCGCAGCACGTGACATAAGGAATGTCATTCTTTTAGGTTTGGAATGTCTCTGAAGAGGGAGAATCCAGGACCTGCCTGGGCAGCCTGTCGCAATGCTCTGCCACTCTCTATGTCAAGAAGTTCTTCCTCATGTTGAGGTGGAACTTCTTGTGTTTGTTTACACCAAAAGGCTCGCACTGAGAATTCTATTCTCTCTCCAGAGGATTTCCTTTTGTTCTGTGGGTTCATTAGAAACACTGCAGGCAACATCCATTATTCCAGACTTCCTATCACCATACTCATAAAGGAGCATCTAACCACACCGCACCGACCCGTTCCCTCCTCTGGAAATAAAACACCCTCTTGGCTGTCTCCTGATTAAATCACGACTAAACACTGCGGGCCGCCCTTCCCTGGGGAGCCGGCGGGGTCTGTCCGCGCTCGGCGGGGCTGACACCGGGCTCCCCTCGGGGCCGCACCTCTCTCCTCGTCCTCCGCCGGGGCCCGCGGCGCGGGGGGCTCGGGGGGCTCGGGGGGCAGGCCGAGCCCGCGGGCCGTGGCCCGGCCGGGCCGCCCGGGGCAGCGCAGCCCGGGGCAGCGGGGAGCCGAGCGGCGCGGCGCGGCCCCGTGCCACGGACAGCCCGGAACGCCGTCGGTGCCCGCCGGGCCCGGCCCGCGCAGCCCGCGGTCCGACGCCGCCATGGAGCGCTCCCACAGTGCCCGCAGCGCCGGATGGGGCGGGAACATCCGGCAGCGCGGCGGCGGGAGCCGAGCACCGACCCCGCGGTAGGCTGCGCGGCCTTGGGGTGCTGGGCGCCGGCGCCTCATGGGGCGGGGAGGGTCCCCTGCCGCACACAGGGACTCCACAGCGTGCCAACACTCGTCCCTGTAAGGCTGAGGGGGGTCCTGGGGCTCAGCCTGTCGCATAAGGAGCTGGGGACAGGACTATGGAGGAGGGAGAGTCCCCTGCTGTAGGGAGGGGCCCTGCAGGGTTTGGGAGCTGTGTGTTCTCCTCCGGCCCCAGGGTGCTGAGTCTTGGGACACCAAGAGAGAAGGTGTCCCCAGGGTGATGGAGATGCAGGAATCCCATGGGGCTTTGGGGGGTCCCTGGGTGTTGGGGGACAGAGACCCACCCCACAGGGCAGTGAGGGTCCCCAGAGGGATCCTACATGGTGCCAGCACTGGTCCCCATAAGGTTTTGGGGGTCTTTGGGGAAGAGAGACTGCCCCATAGGATAGTGGGATCCCTGGGGAGTTGGATGACAGGGACCCTGTAGAGCAGGAAGGGTCCCCTGCTGCAGACAGGGACCCCACAGGGTCTGAGAGGGGAGGGAGAGGGCCCTTGGGTGCAGAAGGGGCAGGAAAGCTATAGGATTGGGGGAGTGTTTCAAGGGTTCTGGGGGGCAGAGACCCCTTCACAGATGGATGGGGACCCACAGGGTGCTGGAGAGCCAGGGACCACCAACCTGGAAGATCCCCCGAGATGCCAGAACCCCTGCACTGTGGGGTGACAGCTGGGTCCTCAAGCCTGTATGTCCCCCATGTGGGATGACCCCAGGAGAGGTTCAGGGGATGCTGGACACAGGACTCCAGGCTGCAGCTGTCACATGCTTCCCATCCTCCTGCTCCCTTTTTCAGACATCCCACTGAGCTTTTGGGGAACCTTTCCTGCACCAGAACTGCCACCTTTTCAGTCCATTCCCATATCTGGGGAAAAATTAATGTTTATGATAGTAATAACACTGCTAGTAGTGCTAATAATACCTGGCTTCTATCCTAAAGCTCCTTTATTTTAAAGATGAAGTAAAATAAGGCAAAGGCAGCGGACTTAGGTGATGCAGAGATAAGTCTGGAATAATGCATGTTGCCTACAGTGTTTCTAATGAACCCACAGAACAATAAGGAATCTTTGCAGATGCTTTATTAAGAAGGAAAGATACTGCTGAGACGTTGCAAAGAAAACCTCCTCCACACCAAAACTTAACCTGCTTGAAGGTCACCAGGGGGATTTTCCAGGCTATGGAGGTTGTTGAGGAGGAAAAAGCAGCAGGGCTGGGGCTCTAGGAGGAGGTGTCCCGGCGGGGCATGAGGCTGTGGGCCAGGTCCCAGCGCACACCAAAGCGCAGGGCGTCACGTTTCTTGGTCGTGGGCACCTCGTACGTGTTGGGGACGAGATGTTTCTGTGCCCGGCGTGGCAGCTCCGACTGCTGCATCTGCCTCCGCACGGCCCAGCGCAAGCCCTGATGTGTATCCTGCCCAGGAATGCTAAATCTTTCCCAGTCTTGTTTATATCCATTAAGTTTGGCCACTGGGTCAGTCCTCTTCTGTCTAACAGCCCGTGGAGCAATGTAGTTCGTGGGCGCTCGCCCTGGAATGGGGTACTCAGATATAGTGTCACTCCCAAAATCCCCACGGACAGAGTAGGGGCCGTCCTCAGAGAGCTGGTCCTCATCATAGTGCATGTAGTTCTCCAGGGTGCCACTGCTGGTCCCTGTTTCCTCTCTGGGCACAGCATCATCCACATAAGTGCTGCGATGCCCCAGGCTCCATGGCTTAGCGTTCTCTGACTCATCGAAGACCTCCACCCTTCCATCGGGTCTGTGCCTCAGCACCTTCCTCTTCATCACCAACCTCTTGGTTTCTGTCTGATCCATGGGATAGGCTGGCTGTGTGCCAAAATCGATGGATGAGTCGGTGTAGGGATCATGGTGGGAACATGATGGCCTCTCGCTGTGTCCCTGCCAGGCCCTCAGCTGGCTCAGACTGGGTGCCAGCTCATCCTCACTATCTGCTCCTAGCACGTTCTTCATGGTTCCCACCAAACTGGGTGGATTCTGCAGAAAAAGAAAACGGGGTTAATTTACTGCAATAAATTCAGGCTGGCTAAAGATGTCAAAGGGCTCTGACACTGAAGTTTTTGGGTTCAGGGGTGTTGATTTAGGTTGGGGGTGTCCTCAGTGCGCTGCTAAACCTCCTGCTACCAGCAGAAGGCTCCTCCCTACCATAACAAAACACAACCCCTAAATTCCTGCTAGAAAACTACACTAGAAATAATTATGTGATAAATGAAGTCCTGATGGAAAAACACATTGCAGGTTCCATGCACTGGCAAGACGATAACAGTCTTTTCTTGTACCTCTGCTTCTAAATCCACAATAATTAGTCATAATTTAATCAAGAGACATACAAGAGGGTGTTTTACTTCCAGAGGAGAGAAGGGCTCAGTGCAGTGTGTTTAGATGCTCATTTATGAGTCTGGTGATAGTAAACCTCCAGCCTTGTGACAAAAAGGGATCTAGATACAGATTCCACTCTCAGCATGGGTTTAGGATCTCTTTCAGGCAATTTGAAAAGCCGCAAGTGTTGCCGGTGCCGCTGGGAACAGTGGGAGCAGATGGTGGGGCGGGATGAGTGGCAGCCATCAGCACGCTGTCTGCAGCGGGGATGCAGGTGTGAAAGTGCCAAGGGCTCCGTGACGGCTCGCCGGGAACGTGCTGCTGCTGACGGAGCAGATCCCATCAGCTGGGGGAAGAGGAGTGATTGAAGAGTCCAAAAAAAGAGATTTGACTGAGATGAAGCTGCCCGAGCTAAGCAGCAGTGGCCCTGCCCTGCCTGTACTTCCCTGGGAATACCAAGGGGCTCAGACAATAGACACTGAATCTGTTGGTAACAGTTATTTTGTAGAACAAGCCTAGAGAGCTAATAAAAAGCACATAAAAATGCAAATCCACCATTTTTTTTTCTTTCCCTGCAGACCTCAAGGATCCACCAGCAACAAACTGACACTCCAAGGTGGTGGCTATGGCTGAGGAGAGCACGGCTACTGACCATGAGCAGCTCCTGAAGAGGGTGCAGGAGCTGGAAGTGGAGGTGAAGCGGCTGCAGGAGAAGCTCCAGGAGGCCAAGGAGGGTGCTGGGAGGAGAGAAGCTCCTCCAGCCCCTGGGAAAGGCAGGAAACGCCAACAACGGCCTTTCGATTTCAGTGCCCACAGCCGCAGACACGTGGCACTGCGCATCGCCTACTTGGGCTGGGGCTACCAGGGCTTTGCCAGCCAGGAGAACACCCCCAACACCATCGAGGAGAAGCTCTTTGAAGCCCTGAAGAAGACACGGCTGGTGGACGACAGACAGACGTCCAACTACCACCGCTGCGGGCGCACAGACAAGGGTGTCAGTGCCTTTGGGCAGGTCAGCATCTCCATGGAGGTTCCTGTCGGTTTCTCGGGATGGGATGGAGTTCTGATGGGACTCCTATCCCACGGCACAGCTTGGATTTGTTCTTTAAAAGCCAACAGCTCTTAACCCTGGAAGTGAACCTAGCAATGGCTTCTTGCATGTGCAATAATGATTTCAGACCTTTTAAACCTTTTTAGTGCCATTTTCCCCTCATATGAGTTGTTTTCCAGGGCCCTGTTTTAGGAGGGTAAAACATGTTTACCAGGGCTGCAGATTCTCCAATAGCTTGGTGAGGCCCTGCCCTCTCAGCTGATTTAACTTACCAACCCTACAAAAATCCAAAATCTCCAGGAACTGGCTCAGTTCCTGCAGCATCAGGCAGCTGAATTCTTGCACAGAAGGGTCTGAGGGGAGCTGCAGCCAGCGGAAGGGAGCGTGGGAGTGGGAGCTGGAGGGAGGGAAGCAAGCTGGCCTGCTTGGTGGGCATGAAGCCATCTGGCTGGCTGAGACACTGGGGAGAGCACAACCTTGGTGGCTTCACCATAGGACTGGGTCTCCTTTCTTCCCTCCCAGCACAGAAAGCAAAGCTGCCATAAGGTTAGCTTCAAATGGCTGCTCTGCTCTCCTTCACATGATGAGCCACATAAAATCAGGGCATTTGGTGCCTTCTCTTGCACCACTTCAGCACACAGCACCCACGGTGGGAATGAACTTGTTCCTACACCAGGCTTCCTGGCCAGCCAGGCTGTTACTGCCTTCCAGTCATCACCTCCAGCTTGGAAAAAAAAAGCACATTATAACCCAGTGACTAAAGATGAAGCCATTCTGAGACCGTGCTATGTAGGCAGCCTGCAACTTTCCCTGTTTTATTAATGGAATCCATGGCATCTGCTCAGGTCCTCAGAGGCACTCACAGCTCTGCCATGGCAGGATTGCCTGTCTGAAGCCACCTTCATCTGTAGGAGATCCTGGATTTATTTCCCAGAGGTGTGGGAAGACTTGGCTGCACATGCCACTGTGCCCATCTATCCAAGCTCTAATCCTGGCTTTCCTCATTTCTGCAGGTGATCTCCCTGGATCTCCGCTCCAGCCTGCCAGAGGGGCAGCAGCTCAACGGCCACGAGGGTGAGGGGCAGGAGGAGCTCCGCTACACGCACATGCTGAACAGGGTGCTGCCGCCCGACATCCGGGTGCTGGCCTGGGCCCCCGTGGAGCCAGAGTTCAGCGCCCGCTTCAGCTGCCTGAGCCGGACCTACCGGTACTTCTTCCCCTGTGCCCAGCTGGACGTGGCCCTCATGGACACCGCGGCGCAGCGCTACGTGGGCACCCACGACTTCCGCAACCTCTGCAAGATGGATGTGGCCAACGGGGTGCTCAGCTTCCAGAGGACGATCCTCAGCGCCAGAGTGACGTGGGTGGACAGGGGAGGAGAAGCCGGGCCACGGGATCCCTTCCGGCTGTGCCAGTTCGAGGTGACGGGACAGGCGTTCCTGTACCACCAAGTGCGCTGCATGATGGCCGTGCTCTTCCTCATCGGCCAGGGCATGGAGAGCCCGGATGTCATTGACGAGCTGCTGAATGTGGAGAAGAACCCCCGGAAACCACAGTACAGGTAGGGATTGGTCTGGGAAACCCAATGGGCTGTTCTTCAGAGCAACGGCTGTGTACTGAGTGCCACTGGCAAGCGATGCCAGCACATGAAGCGGTCTCAGACATGCAAACACGCTGCCAGTGGCCTCATTGGAATGTATCCACAAGCATTTCTGTTTTCTTGCTCTTGAGCAAAGTTTTGATAGCTGTAGTCCTTGGTATTTGGTGAAAATTAAGTCACTTTTTACTCAGAAAGGAAGTTCTGTGGAGTTTCGGGCTGGTTGTGGCAGATCTATTGTTCTTGAGCCGTTTTGTGGTCCCAGTCCCACCTCCTGTCCTTGTCCCCAGCATGGCAGTCGAGTTCCCCCTGGTCCTGTACAACTGTGAGTTCCCAGACCTGCAGTGGCTCTACGACCCAGAGGTGCAGGGCTTCAACGTGACACACTTGCAGCAGCTTTGGGCCAGCCACGCCGTCAAAACCCACGTGCTCCGGGACATGTTGGCAGGGCTGGATGCTGCTCCCGTGGCCACCAGAAAAGGTAGAGGGAGTTTGGGGGAATAACTTGGGATGTATGCTGACAGACAGCAGGGTTAAATGGGATATTGGGAAGAAATTCTTCCTGGGAGAGTGGGAAGGCCCTGGTACAGGGTGCCCAGACAAGCTGTGGATTTTCCCACATCCCTGGAAATGTTGAAAGCCAAGCTGGACAGAGCTTGGAGCAACCTGGCATAAGCCCATGGCAGGGGGTGGAACAAGATAAGCTTTAAGGTCCATTCCAACACAACCATTATGGGATTCTGTGAATTACAGAGGATTAACTTGTTTTTCCATGATGTCACAGGTCCAGGGAGCAGCCTGGTGCCCTGGGGTGAGCTGCAGCCCCCACTCCACAGCCAGATCAGCGGCTTCGTGGAAGGGGTCCAAGCCCGCACCTACAAGCCCCTGCTGGCCCGGCCCAGGTGCGAGGGGCTGGAGGCCCGCATCGAGCACTTCGTGCGGCGGGGCCGCATCGAGCCGCCCCAGGCGCCGGGGCACTGGGCCGGGGAGCCCCCCGAGGGCAAGCGGGGCAGCAGTGGGACCCCCGAGCAGCTGCCCAAGAGGATCTGTATGGACACTGAGTGACGGGGCACCTCGGCATGGGGGGGGGGGGGCAGCTGCTTCACCTTTTTTGTAATTACTGTCATTGAAAAAAAATCCGTTTTTTCAGTACTGTTTTTTATAAATCTTAAGAAAACCGGTGTAACGGCGTCGTGTTCTGGCTTAGGGGCAGTGGGAGGGGGCTCAGCGCCCCCAGCGCGCAGCGAAGCAGCACTGAGGGGGATGGCCGAGGTGTTCCGGGCCGGGACCCCCCACCCCTCTCGCTCCCCGGTACCTGCGGCTCCGCCGCGACGCTCCCACGGCTCCGCTGTGACCCGCAACCGCCGCCGCGGTTTGAACACCCCCCGCGCGCTACCATTGGCCATCGCGGCTGTCGCTCAGCTGGCGGCACCTTCCCATTGGACAGGCGCTTCGCGGTGCCGCACCCGCCGCGTCACCATTGGCTGCCGGTGGGACGCAGAGAAGGAGCTAGAAGATGGCGGCGGGCGGCGGCGCGGCGAGGCGCTGTTGGCGGAGCGGCGCGGGGCTGGTGCAGGCGGTGCGTGGCGTCTGCGGGAGCGGGCGGGCGACGGCGGCTCTGCGGGCAGAGGAGCTGGCGGAGCGGCTGCGGAAGAGCGAGGAGCAACAGCGAGAGGTGAGCGGAGCGCAGGCCGCTGGGCCCGGGGTCCCGTCGACTACAACTCCCGGCGTGCACAGCGCGGGCGGTCACCGGGAGCGGGACTCGTGGGTGAGAGGGATCGGGAGGGATGGAAAAAAAATAAATCTAGTCCCGCTACCCCTGTCATGAGCAGGGACACCTTCCTCTAGACCACGTTGCTCCAAGCCCCGTCCAGTCTGGCCTTGGACACTCCCAGGGATGGGGCAGCCACAGCTTCTCTGGGCACCCTGTGCCAGGGCCTCACCACCTCACAGGGAAGAATTTCTTCCCAATATCTACTCTAACTCTGTTTTTTGGCAGTGTGAAGCCGTTCCCCTTATCCTGTCCCTCCAGGCCCTTGTCCCAAGTCCCTCTCCAGCTTTCTTGGAGCCCCTTTAGGCACTAGAAGAGGCTGTAAGTGCTCCCTGTAGCCTTCTCCAGGTGAACAGCCCCAGCTCTCCCAGCCTGGCTCCAGAGCAGAGGGGCTTCAGCTCTGGGAGCATCTCTGTGGCCTCCTCTGGACTCTGTCCAGCAGCTCCAGGTCCTGCCTGTGCTGGGCCCCCCGAGCTGGAGGCAGCTCTGCAGGTGGGGTCTCACCTGAGGGGGCAGAGGGGCACAATCCCCCCTCCCCTGCTGCCCCCGCTGGGGACCAGCCCAGCACAGGGGGGTTTGGGCCAGGGCCTGTCCAGCTCTCACCCACCAGCACCAAAGTGCTTCTCCAGAGCTGCTCTCCAGCCCTTCATCCCCAGCCTGGGTTGATCCTGGGGATTGCCCTGATCCAGGTGCAGCCTTATGAGATTCCCCAAGGCCACTGACTGAGCTTGTCCTGATCCCTCTGGATTCCACACTGTCTCTCAGTGATGGAGCAGGAGCACATGGAAGGCGAGCACATTGCTGCAGGTCACAGGGCAGGTTTGTGTGAAAGCCAAGAGCTGTTTACACCCCACCACTGGTGTCTCATTCTCTCCTCAGATCCCCAAGGACCCGAGGCAACGATGGCTCCGGGAACTCACTGCACTGAGCCAGCAGCTGCAGCAAGTTCACCCCAATGTCCTGGCCAAGATCCTTAAGGAGAGAACTGTCTACCAGAATGAGGAGATCGTGGTGATAGACAAACCCTACGGGCTCCCTGTGCACGGTGAGGGGCAGTGGGGAATGGAAATGGGTCTGTGGTGCTGACAGGGATACTCTGTCTCTGTCCTTCCTGTGCTGGGGTTTGCCTTCCCAGAGAGGGTTCCAGGAACTTGGTCACTGTCAGATCTCAGCCTTCCCCTTGCATTTTGGGGTGATTTGGGGTGCATGGGGAGTATGAGAGGTGAGACTCCTTGCTGCCCTGGGTCACACAGGCGGCCCCGGCATCAAGAACTGCATCGCTGATGTGCTGCCCATTTTGGCCAAGATGTTGGAGAACATGAAAGCTGACCCCCTCCACCTCTGCCACCGGCTGGACAAGGAGACCACGGGTGTGATGGTGCTGGCACGGAGCAAGGAGGCAGCGGAGAAGATCCGTCTGCTCTTCAAAACCCGTCAGGTGGAGAAGATCTACTGGTAGGAAAGGTTTGAGTGAAGAAGGGGCTGTGAAGGGACTTAAAAAACAGAGTGAGGGGACAATCCCTGGGGTGTGGGGGCTTTGTGGATGTAGAGGGTGTCGCCTAACTCCCTCCTTCAACACCATTTTATGGGACTGGGTCATGGGAGAGGGGCTGAGGGGAGGATTCCCATCCTGTGAGAGCAGCACCCTGCAGACTTCTGCTTTCCCTTTCCAGGGCAGTTGTACTGGGGGACCCGGACCCCGTTGAGGGTGTTGTGGAGATCCCCATTGTGGAAAAGGAGGTGCAGAGCCACCAGTCCCACTACAAGGTGAGTGCTGAGTTCTCTCAGCCACCATTCTGCCCAGGCAGCCCCAGCATCCCCTCCTGTCTCCCCCAACTGCCCCTCTCACCGCCCTTCAGATGACGCTGGCTCCCAACTACCGCCTGTGTCCGGAGGATGGGAAGGTGGTGAGGATCCGCAGGAACCGGAGCGCCGAGAGCGCGGTGACGCGGTACCGCCGGCTGGCCGCCGCCTCCGCCTGCTCGCTGCTGGAGCTCCAGCCCATCACCGGTGTGTGAGGCCTGCCCAGCTGTCCCTGGATCTGCTCTGTGCAGCCAGCAGCAGCTCTGGAAGGGGGAACTTGTCATTAGACATGACTGAAATTCTTTCTGGGACGAAGCTCTGGGAATAAGCCCTGCTGGGGCAATGCTTTGCTGCCGAGCTGTTTGCCAGCGATTTCAGCACTGTCAGGGTTTTGTCCGTCACTGAGGGTGGTGAGTGCCAAGGCCTGGCACAGCTGGATGCCACCTTTCTCTTCTTTCCCTTTTCTCCTCAGGGGTGAAGCACCAGATCCGGGTTCACCTGGCCTATGGCTTGGGGTGCCCCATCCTGGGGGATCACAAATACTCACACTGGAGCAAACTGGCACCCCAGGTAAGGCAGGTCTTGCACTGGGGAGCAGCTGGAGCTGGATACAGCCCCTTGTGTCCCCCAACTCCTTGTGGGCTGGGGGTTTCAAGTCCCAGCTGAAAAGCTGCAGTTTTGAAGAGAACATTTTCTGTCCTTGCTGCAGAAGCTTCCTGAGCTCACTCTGAGGAGACTGAAGCTGGAGCAGAGCAAGGCTCGGCACCTCCCCCTGCACCTGCACGCCCACAGGCTCTGCCTGCCCCTGGGTCAGCCCTTAGACTTTGTCTGCAAGCCGCCCCTCTTCTTCCAAAAAACCCTGAGGAAACTAGAGCTGGACATCCCGAAGGACTGACAAGGCAGGACTGGAATGATGCCATGTATCTCTGCATCTCCAGCACATGACAGCAGCTGTGCCCACCTTGGAGCCAGTGGTGGGGTGAAGCCTGCAAGTCTCTGTGCTGGTGCTGATGTAGCTGGATTCAGAGTGGATGCCTACATGTGCTTCTGGCCCATGAAAGCAGCTGGACACACTGAAGAGCCTCTAGTTGAGACAAACAAGGCTGTGTGGAAGTTTGGCTTTGTCTGACTTGTGTTTTGAACTTGTTTCTGGGCAATAAAAGCTCCAGTTCCTTTGAGGGAACATGGTGTGTGTCTCTGTGCTCTATCCAGGTGGGGCTCAGTCCTGTGAAGGTTTTAGCAGACCTGGTTGCAGCCCCTCCCAGATTTTGGAACTTTCACTTGTCTCTCCAGAGTTGTTTTGCTCAGATTTGGAGAGTCCCTTCATTTGAAAATTCATCGAAAGTGCAATTTGGCAGTGGCTGTGCTATTTTTTTTGCTGTGTTGAGAGACTGCACAGAGAGTTTCTTGGCTTAGCTGGGCTGAGCTGCTCTGAGACTGCCCCTGCTCTGTGCTGCCAGCAGCACTGATGTGGGTTTCTCAGCTTTGTGCTGCTGCGAAACTGTTCTGTTCCACTGCTTCTTCAGTTACTCTATCCCTTATTTCTAGAACCCCTTATTGAGATCGTTTGCCCCTGGGAGCTTTCTTTGGAAGCAGATTCTTCCCCCTGTGCCCTTAGAGGCAGGCAAGAGGTGGGATTGATGATCTGGGGAATTGCAGCTGATGTTCTGCCTCAAAATTATCTCATTTGGTGTCTCCTGACCTGTCTGAGGAGTTTGAGGCTGGGCAGCAGAATGTTCTCTGGCCCCTCTGGCTGTTTCGGGTGCTAGAAAGGGCTTTTTGTACCCTGTGAGGCCACGGTGTATCTGGCTGGGGCTTCTTGCTGTGGGAAGGCTCAGTCCCCTGGCTCCGTGCTGAAAATAGCTGGGGACCCCCATGCCCTCGGGCCACAGCGCCAGAAACCTGTTGGCTGATGAGAGAGGGACATAAAACCACGGGGAGCCGGCAGCGGCTGTGGCCGGGCAGGAACGCTGCCCTGCAGGAATGCTGCCGGGGAGGAAAGCTGCCTTCCCAGCCTGCTGCCTTCCCAGCTCACTGCTGCGGCTGCTGGGGTGGGTTTTTCTATTTCTATTTGTGAAAAGGTTTCCCCTGTAATTACGAGGCGATTTAACGCCCTGTCTGAGCTGTCGTTCACAGCTGCCGGACACAGCGCTCAGCAGGCGCTCAGCAGGGACTTCTCAGCCCGGCAAAGTCACTTCTTGAGCCAGTCACACTTCAGGCAGCCCTCGCTGGTGTCCCATCCTCACTTCAAAATGTCCCTCTCACACACGGCTGCTGAGTACATGCTCTCTGATGCTCTGCTCCCGGATGCCAGCAGTTCCCGAGCCAAGGGCTTGCGGCTGGAGCTGCCGAGCGATCGCCTGCTGAAGTTTGTCACCGTGGGGCTGCCCCTCTTCCTCGTCTCGCTGGCTTTCGCCCGGGAGTTCTCTGCTGGTGAGTTGCAGCTTTTCCAATGTGCTCTTCGGGTCGTGGGCAATCACCAGTGGTGGTTTGGTTGTTGTGGCAAACCCCCTTGTATTCTTGATGGTGTCATGATCCAAAGCGGAACAGCCTGAAGTCTGGTTTTAGGAGCTGTTCTGCCTCATGGGTGTTTATTGATTGTTTTTAATGGATCATAATTGACTGGGAGAGCCTGGGAACAGCTGGGCTAACCCTAGGAGCAGCAGTGAGTCAATGCCCAGCATCAGTTGCTTGTGCCCAGCACCTTTGGGTGCCACGGGCTTGTTTCCAAGGAGGAAGAGGAGGAGGAGGGTGCCAACAGCATGGATGCATTGTGACCTCAGGCTAAATCTGGGCTCGGCCAACATCCAGCTGCTCTCCCTGAGGATTTGGTTTTACTCCAGTTTCTGACTGGTCAGGCTATAATTCCCTACACTGTGTACACACCACTACACACAAAGGGTTTATGTTTGGGAAGAGATGGAAAAGTCCCCGCTAGAAAAACAGCAGCTCCAAAATGACCATGGAAAAGGCTTTTTTTGATTCAAAGCAATGCCCAAGATGTAATTACCCTCCTGTAAGGCACTGGCTTGTGGCTTTGGAGTGTTCCTCCACCCTCTATGCCTGAGGTTTGCTCTCCTCCTCCTCACCCCAGGCTCCCAGATCAGCTGCTTCTCTCCCACCAACTTCACGGGGAAGCAGTCCGCCTACACTGACACGGCTTGCTGGGACTCCCTCATCCACCATGGCTTCGACGCCGAGGGACGTGCCATCACCAAGTCCCTCTGGGCTCTCAAGGTAGGGTCAAAATCACGTCTGGGTGCTCCTGCATCCCATCTGCGTGTCCACAGCAAGAGCAACTCCACATCCTAAATGACCATTTGTCTTCCTTGCCCAGGTCTTCCCCTACTCGCTGCTGGTGGTGGCGGTGCTGATGTACCTGCCGTACCTGCTGTGGCGTTACGCTGCTGCCCCGGCCCTGCACTGTGACCTCCTCTTCATCATCGATGAGCTGGATAAATCCTACAACCGCTCCGTACGCCTGGTGCAGCACATGAGGAAGATCCAGCAGGCCAGTGCCGAGCCAGAGCAGTTCTGGGAAGAGTACGAGAGGTGAGGCCAGGCCAGGTCACCGTGGCCATTGGAGTCCCTCCATGTGGCATTGTGGCTGCACCCAGCATGGGTAGCTCTCACTCCCTCTGTATCACTTCACCCCCAGGGCCCGCCGGGAGAGGTATTTTGAGTTCCCATTGCTGGAGCGGTACCTGACCTGCAAGCAGCACTCCCATGCCCTGGTGTTCATCTACATCCTGCGGAACCTGCTGCTGCTCCTGTTCCTGGCTGCCACCTGCCTCTACCTGGTCTTTCTCCACCTTAACATCTTCTTCCAGGATGAGTTCAGCTGCTCCATCAAAACTGGGCTGCTCCAAGCAGAGCCACATATCCCCTCGCTCATCCCTTGCAAGCTGGTCTTCTTCTCCGTGTTCCAGATCATCAGTGTCGCAGTTGGCAGTGTCTATGTCCTCCTCATCCCCGTTGTCATCTACAACGCCCTGCAGCTCTGCCAGTGGGACAAGGGGCTGCTCTCTGTCTATGAGATGCTGCCTGCCTTCGACCTGCTCAGTCGCAGGATGCTCACCTGCCCCCTCAACGACCTCAACATCATCCTTCTCTTCCTCCGTGCCAACATCTCTGAGCTGACCTCCTTCAGCCGCCTCAATGCCGTCAGTGCCCTCAGGGAAGTCACTGCCAACAAGGAGGACATTGATACTGTCATCGATTTCATGACGCTGCTGGCGGGGCTGGAGACCACCAAGCCCAAACACCAAGCTTGCAGCCCTGAGGCTGAAGGCAGTACAGCCCTCTCCAACGGTGCAGCCATAGGTAGGCTTTTCGGGTAGAAGCTTCTTCCCTCTTCTCTTGGCTCCCACACTACAGGATCTCACCCTCGAAATGTGGCTGGACCACCCAAAATCCTTTGCCAAGACCTTAAGGTGTTTGGAGCATAGCTGGAGGTCACTGTGAGGACTGACAAATCCTGAAAGGGGTTCTGGCATCCAGAATGTGATGTTACTGCGATCCAAGGTGTGGGCAGGGGTTGCTATAGGAACAGCAAGCCAAGAGATTGCTGCTTAAATCCAAGCTCTGGGCAAACTGCAGGGCTGGGAGGGTCCCTGTTTTTGGAAGCTCATCCTGCTGGGAGTGGGGTGGGGAGTTTTAAATCCTGGGAGGCTGATGCCAAGGATGCCATGCCCGCCCCCTTCTCCCGTTCACATGGCACTGGTAGGCACAGTGGGGCTGTGTGGGGAGATGGAGATGGGTTCCAAGATAGAGCTGCATTCCCACGACCTGCCCTGCTCCCTCTCCCACATGCTTTGGGTTTTGGGGAGCTGGATGCCTCCTTTGGGACCCCTGGTGCCCATGGCAAGTGGTCTGCAGGCTGTGTGAGACAGCCCAGCCCCACAGATAGAAGCTGAGAGGCCTGGGCTTCATTCCTGGCCCTGAACACAGTCTGAATTATGGTTTAAAAAATCCAGACTGAGCTGGATTCTGCATTCTCATTACCATGGCAACCCAGGGCCAGCACAGCTGGCTCCTGGGCTAGTTACTCAGTGCTGGAAAAAGCCCAGATCCTAGTCTGCCATTGCCCAGCTAATTAACTGCCTGCTCTCCCCTCCTTGTCTAGAACCAAAGCCTGGAGTGGAAATGACGGGAAAAGCCTCACGAGACTCACTTGGCTCTGCCTGACCCAGAAGCAGGCAGCAGGAAGGGATGCCGTGATCCCAGGATCCACTTTTCTGACACAGCTGTCCTGCAGCAGCCTGGCTGAACCCACCTGCGCTTCCTGCACCTGGCCTTTCCCTTCTTATGTACATTTGTCCAGCAAAAAAGGGTTAAACAATCCATGTTTTGTGCAGAACCTCGCGGGTCTCTTAAGTGCTGGGTGCCACACTTTGCCTCTTCCACACAAATTTCCCTGCTGTTATGGCAAGAGGTGGGGCATGGAGGATTACCAATGCTCCTCTGAAGGAATAAAAAGATCCAGGAATAAAATGAGGTGGTTTATTAACTGTTTATTATGAGAGGTGGAAGGTACTCGCAGCCCTCCACAGCTCCCTGTCCCAGTCCAGCGTTAGTGTTTGGCTGTGTTTTTATGGCAGAGCTCCTCTCTTCCCCTCTCCACCCTGCAGCTGGGAGTTGATCCCTGAATCCTGATACCCTGGGCATCAGCAGTCTGTGCCCAGAGAAATGGGGAGTCTGGGGGGCCACGACTAGCTCCATGAGCAAGGGAAGAGCACTGAGGGTTCAGCTCCCATTGGTGTGTCTTTCTGCTTCTCCTTACATAATTTTTCATATATTTAATTGTAAATTCTTTTTCCCCTTCCCCCACCCCGTAGCCTCGGCTTGAGTCCACAGAGGAGCTGAAAAGTTGTTTAATTAATAAGGTGCTAATGCAGCCTCTGATTCCCTGGCTTGGGAAGGGACAGTGCCAGGAGCCATGAGTGCTTTGCCAGAGGCCTGAGCTCCCTCTCCTCCCTAATTCAGAGGGAACCTGGAGCCGGGGAGGAGCAGCAGCTCCCTGCCTCCAGCAGCGTTCCCTGCAGGGAGGGTGTCCAGCAGGAAGGGAGGTGCAGGCAGCCCCTGGGGGTTGTAGAGGGGGCAGGCCTGGTACTCACAGGGCCACTCGGCCCAGGCATAGCGCAGGCCCAGCACCAGCGTCCTGCAGCCACTCAGGGCCAGTGTCACCGTGTGGGACCCCACTGCCACCACTGGTGCTGGCAGCCACTGGCATTGAGATGCCTGGCTGGAGCAGCACACCTGGGGAGGGGAGAGACACACATCAGTGCTGCTTTCCCTTTCGCAGCTCTTTGGAGAGGATATCCCACTCCTCACCTCAAATGCCTGTGCATCCCTCTGACGGCAGATGAGCTCCTGGCTGTAAGTGACATTCAACAGCCCCCTGGTCACCTCCAGGATAGCACGGGTGGGATATGGTCCCTGGAACACAAGGTCCTTGTCCCCATACGCCACAGCCCTGGCACCCAGCAGCAGTCGGTGCGCCACATTCTGCTTGTCCCGGGGGTGGATACTGCCCAGGAAGAGGAGGAAGACGGGGCTGGTATCCAAAACCTCCATCCCTACACCCTCACCCCAGCCCAGGACCCACCTGCCATAGGGAGACTGCTCATCGCCCAAATCCATGGCTACAGCCATGAAAGTGTTGGGCATCCTGGCATTGGGAACAACCCCCAGGTCAGCTGTTTGGTGCCAGCGGAGCCGGGCAAAGCTGTCATCTGCACTCCGACGGCGGTAGGTGGACAGCTGCGAGGCACAGGGGAAACCGGGGAGTGGCTCAGATCCCAAAAGTGGCCACTGTGGTCCCTGCCTGGCATTTTTAGCACTTGGCAGGATGCATCCACGTGTTTACACCGTCCTCTCCCTGGGCATCCCTCCAGGACAACGGGGGTCCTTGCCTCTCATCTCCCCACACCTGCACGAAGCCAAAGGGGAGAAGTGGCTCTGTCTGTCCGGCTGATCCAGTGTGGAAGGCCCAGCGCCAGTCAGCGATGAGTGCAGGGAAAGTGCAGTTGTACTGGTCTGTGTTCAGGAAGGTATTGGCCTCACCTGTCCCCCAAAAAGGAGGGCTGGTGAGAGCTTGGTGGGACAGTGGGGCCTATTCCACCCTGGGGGATAGAAATGGGGGCTCACCCTGATACCAAGCCACACCCCGCAGGGTCATGTTGAGCAGTGGGTGGATCATGGCGTTCCAGAGCACGGAGGGCACTTGTGGGCCAGAGAGATGCTGATGTGGGGAGGTGCTGGAAGACAAAGCTAGGTTTAAGGGGGGTACAAAGCACAAGGCAGGCTTTAAGTTAAAGCAAGCACCATGCCAAAGGGAGATCTGGGATCCCTCCCTTCCCCCTTTACCCACCCAGATATGCCTTATGCTCTTGGTGTGAGAGAGGTTTTTACCCACAGAGTGCATAATGATACAGAGAGGGTGCTGTAAGGCTCCAGGAGAGGAGGTGGAGTGGGAAGGGATGAAGATACTCCCCAAAAGCAGTGTGGCACGGGTCAGGAGGTGTTTCCACAGCACCTTCTCTCACCTCCCTGTGTCCTCTGGGAGCCCACATGCCTGCAGAACCCGGCGGGAGGACCAGGCCTCGATGGGGGTGCCTCCCCAGGCCACCTCCACCAGCCCGATGAGGGACCCCAGAGCCTCATACAGGGAGCGCCCCAACAGCCAGCACACAGCCGAGAAGTAGGTGAAATTCCCGTGGCCCAGGTTTTCTGCTCAAGAAACAGCAGGCTGCAAAGGGAAACAGTGGGCAAAAAGCCATTTCCAAGCTCTATTTTAGAGGCACCTCGCACTCACCAGCCGTTGGAATTGACCATGGCAGGTCAATCTGCTCCAGGTCCTCCAGCTCCACATCAGAGCGGGCAGGCGCCGCAGCAAAGATACGGACGTAGGGATAGTGAGCAGCAGCAGCCAGCTCCTGGCTAGCATTGGCCACCTAAAGAAGGGCCAGGAGCATGCAAGGTGCTTCCCTGCCTGATCCCTACCTGGTGCCCCCTAAGGTGCTGTGGGGCCTTACCTGCAGGACTGTCATTACCATGTTGCTCTGCCCACTGCAAAGCCACACATCTCCGAAGTAGATGTCCCGCAGTGTCACATTCTCCAAGCCCTGCTCAGCTGTCAGTGCGTAGGGACCGCCCTGATCCATTGGGTCCAGGACAGCTGTCCAAGTCCCAGAAGGTCCTGGAGGAAGAGGATGGTGCTTATCTTCCACCACTCTTTTGAAGGCCTCAAGACCTTCACCAGGATGTTGGATGAACACCCAACAACCAGTGAAGAAGGACAGGCAAAAGGAAAAAGCTTCCCCACCACAGAGGTTGGGGAAGTGGATTTCAGAAGCTCTCTGGCATCAGAGGGACCTTCCTCCTGCAGGAATTTAGGGGTTAAAAAAGAAAACCTGGAAAACAAATGTGTGTCAGAGCAAAAGTTGCTGGGAGGAACTGGGATTACAGGAGCAGCTTGGTGTGTGTGACACTGAGATGTCTCCAGCTAATTTTAGAGGTGCCAAATCAAAGCGTAAAGATATTCTGCTGGAGTTGAGCGTGGATTTTCTGGCTGGATCCTGCAGATCTCCTGGACTGCTGCTCTCCCACAAGACACCTCCAGGCTCTTCATCTCATGGACATGCCCTGGGGCAGCACTTTTACCTTCCAAAGGTAATGAGCTCCCTCCCAACTCTTCAAGCAGAGATGTAGCTGGGATTGGAGGTGCCCCTGACCCCTCCCAGCTCCAGGAAGGCTCTGCTTGCACAGACAACATCCTTCAGGGCTTAGAGATCCCACAGGATCCTTCAAAGTGGCACAGATCAAAACAGAAGCTGGGAGTGCTCTGGAGATTCCTCAGACCTGGTTTAGAGAGGAAGAGAAGCTAAACTCCCCTTCTCCCCTCCACAGCCTCATCGCTTGGCTCCAGCCTGTGCGGTGCCACCCACTCCAGCAGCAGCTCGGCTCCTGCTGGGCGCCCACAGGATCCACTGCTGGGAACCAAAGTGAGCAAAGGCTGGTGCTGCTGGGGAGGGGAATGGCTGAACCCCCCCAGGTCTCCTGGAGAGGGAAAAGCATGAGCTGGAGATGTCATCAGCACCTCTGCAGCACCAGGGCAGCAGTGTGACAAACACAGCAGTGATGCCAAACCCTGTCTCACCCCACCATCAGCTCTGATTTGGGCTCAGAAAAGTTCCTTGGCCACCAAAAACATCAGCCCTGGTTTCTAGTGAAAAGGTCAGTGGGACCAACCTTTAACTTGTGCTGTTTTCTCCATGATGAGGCCACTGGGCCCAGAGAGAGTCACGGTCACCATGGCCCCCAGCTCCCCGTGGCCCCACACCACGGCCCCTGACGGCTTCTTCTGCAGCACCATGTGGTCACCATAGTAGGAGGCAAAGCTGAGCATTCTCCCTGGAATCAGCAAACAGTGCAAGTATCAGCTCTGAGAGAAAAATACCCTCAGCATGGGCGCTAACCCCCTCTTAAATACAGATTATTTGAGATCCCACTTAATTTACAGCTTCTTGGTCAGCTTTAAGGCGGTTAAAATCACCACAGAGCTGAGGAAGAGGCAAAGTTTAAAGTCCACAAGAGGGAATTCACTTCCCAAAGAACAGGGAGCATATTACATCTTGCATTACATGGATTTGGATACAGATTTTGGTAAAAAATCCTTTAATAACAGCATTGAAGTGTCTCCTCCAGCCCAGCCTTGCTAATGAATGTTCTGATGTATTTTTTCCTTGGAAAAAATCTTGTCAAGGGGAGGGATGGAAAACATTGGGTGTGCAGCATTGGCAAAGGCACCCTCAGTGGGTACAGAAGCAGAAGGCTCAGCCCTGGCACCCCCAAAAGCCCCATTTTTGCAGTGTGAAAAGAAAATCATGTTTGAAAAGGGGTACAGGAGCAATGTGTGAGGGATGATCTGGGCAGAGAACCCCAGTGACCAAAACAGAGCTCATGGAGCCTCATCTTGCCGCAGCCCATCCTAGGCTGGGTTTTAGGAAGGAAAGGAACGACGTCCTCGGCCCCTCAGGAGTCAGCTGCATCGCTGGTCCCACTGCCTCATGCCATGAGGCTCTGGGAGTTATATAAAAAACAAGTCGGAGGAGAAAAAAAAAAAAAAATTAAAACTGAGACGCCAGGGAAGAGTGGAGGCTATAAAAAGCAGCTGGGAGGAGGGAAGAGAAGAAGAAGGGAGGAGGGAAGGGAGGAGAGCCCACGAGACACCACCAAGGAGCCGCATGCGGCTCCCACCTTACGTAAAGCATCGTCCCACGGCAGCAGTGCTGGGCCAAGGGCGCTGGGGAGGGGCTGGGGGTGTGAAGGCTGTTGGAGAAGGGCTGGGGGTGTGAAGGGTATCAAAGTGGGACTCAGAGCATGAGAAGGGCATTGAACTGAGGCTTGGGGGGATGCCACGGGTGTCAATGTGGGATTCAGGGTGTACAGAGGGCTTCAAACTGGGGCTCTGGGAGTGCTGAGGGCATAGAAGCAGAGCTTGGGGGTGCAAAGAGTGTGAAAGACAGGTGAGGGGTAACAAGGGCATCAAAACTGGGCTAAAGAGGATGCCAAAGGCATCAAAGTGAGGCTAGGAGCGCACCAAGGGCCCCAAAGTGGGGCTCAGAGTAGTGCCAATGGCACCAAAGAGGGTCTGGGGGTTCAAAGGGTATCAAAGTGGGGCTGGAGGGGTTTACGGGAGGTGCCAAGAGAGGCACCCGAAAAGCGGGGCTGAGGAAGTGCCAATGCACATACCAAGCTTGGAGTGTGCAAAGGGCACCAAATCAGGGCTTGGGAGGGCTTAGGGACTTTTTTGGGCATCGGAGCGGGGCTGCTGGGATGCCAAGGGTTCTGGCGGTGCCAACTGCCCCCAAGTGGGTCTCGGGAGGGTCCCAGGGGAGGCCCGCTCCCGGGCCTGGCTGCAGAGGGTGCCCGCGGGGCTGGGGGTCGGAGGTTGACCCGCCCCAGCCCTTTACCTGTCGCCGCCGGAGCCAGAGCCAGCAGCGCCAGCAGCGCCAGCAGCGCCAGCAGCGCCCACGCCGCCATCCTGAGGGGACAACGGGCTGCGAGGGCGCCGGGACCGCCGGTACTCCCCGGTACCCTCCGGTGCCCCCCGGTAGCCCCGCCCCGCCCGGGGCGCGGCCTGCGCGCGCTCCGCCCATGAGGGGAGGGGCGCGGTTGCCAAGCGACGGCGTCCGCACCACGGCCTGAGGCGCCGGCGCGGCCTGCGGCGGGTCTGACGGGAGAGGCCGAGGGGAAAGGCCGGGAGCGCGGGGCTGAGGGTTCGGGGCTGCGGGAGGAGAGCCGGGGCACACCGGGGAGGAGAGCCGGGGCACACCGGGGAGGAGAGCCGGGGCACACCGGGGAGGAGAGCCGCGGCCCCCCGCCCCGCTCACCCCGCCCAGGCCGGGCCCGCGCACGCGCAGAGAGAGGCGGCAGCGCGCGTGCGCGGCGGGCAGGGAGCCGGGCGCCCCCTAGCGGCGGCTTTGCCCACAGCAGACGTTGGGCCGCAGGTTCGAGTCCCGGCGCTGCCCGGTGGCACCGGGCACTGGGGGTTGTGGGTTATCTCGGCCTGTGCCGCTTCAAGAAGTATTGGAGAAGCGACCATGTCCATCGCCTACTCCAACACCAACATGAGGGTGCCGGCCGGCTTCCGGAACCTGCTGGGGGGGCTGGCGCGGGAAGTGCTGCGGGAGCAGCCCGCCAACGTGGTGGCCTTTGCTGCTCAGTACTTCCAAAAGCTGCTGGAGCAGAGAGAGGGTGAGTGGCCTCACCCAGCGCCCACCCTCACCCTGCCATCCCCTGCCCCACGCTGCGTTGCCTGCCCAGCCTGCTCTCTCTGCCCGTCACCAGGGCATCAGGCCTGCCCCACGTGTCCCTTGCCCAGGCTGTCAGTCCTGCCCCAGTGCCCACCATCTACAGCATCAGGTCTCTCCTCTGTGCTCATCACCCAATGCATCAAACCTGCCCCTTGTGTCCACTGCCCATGGCCTCGTGCCTTTCCCAAATGCCCACCACCTATGGCCACCAGCCCTTCCCTTTGTGCCATCGCCCACGATATTGTGCCTGTGCCCATCACCTGTAGTACTAGGTGCCCGTTGCATGTGGCATCAAGCCTCCTCCTTCCCCAGCTGGTGGCACTGACCCGGTGGCGTGGGGAGCAATGCTGGAGGACGACCGTCTCACCTGGCCCCCTTCCCAGGTAGGCTGCCCTCCACTCCAGGCCCCTCCAGAGAATCTGAGGTGCCAAAATCTGCATTGAGTCCTTCCTCCCACCCTGTCCCTGCCGCCCTTGTGCCACATCATCTAAATTTTCTTTCCTCTGGGACCTGAAGGAGGCCAAGGACATGGAGGAGGAGAGGTAGCACCAGGGGGAGCAGGTAGCACACAGAGCTCTGGATCACTGTGATCCCGCCTCAAAATGTGTGGAGAGGAGCCAAAGGGGAGCATGTCCCCATAACCCTTATGAACTGGGACACCTCTCTGGAGATGCAACCACAGCACTTGCCCCAAATCCCCCATTTCCCGCTGTCCAACCCCAAAACTAAAAAAAAACACCCTTGGTCCTCCCCTGGCTCCTGTCCTTTTCCCGTGGGTGGGCGTTACACCCCCATCCCACCCCTGCGGTGCTGTTTTAATGAGAAACTTTATTAACGAGGTCCCCTCCGTTATTAGCTCCGATCACCTGAGATTTCTCCCCGAAAAATCCTGGGTTTAGGGCTGAGCTGAGCACCAGATGATATTTTTAGCCTCTATATTTAGGCCCCTGCATCCCTGGAGGTTGGAAGAAACTTCATAACATCCCAGCGTGTAGAAATGATGTGACATTGCTCCTCTCCTACCCCCCTCTATAAGCTCCTCCATGAAATACCTCCACGGAGTTTTGGGGTGCACACAAGGGCCCCCCCAGTCCTGTTCCTACCTGTGAAATTCATATTTTCCCACACAGAGTGCTTTCAAAATCCCCCCCAAAAAGTGGGGTTTGCATCGAAGCCGGCTGCTTTATTTTTGGAGAGGACTGAACCCCCCCATCTCTACTCACCCCTTTTTTACCCCCTCTTTCCTGTTTTCCATCGCCATATGTGGTGCTCGCCCACGGCATGGGGCATGACAGCGGCTCCCCCGGGAAAAACAGGAAGGAGGGATGGGGAAAAAAAGCTGGCGGGGACCCCGTGCCGGGGCTGATGCCAACCAGCTACGCCTTGACCCCCCCCTCCAGCACCGCCTCGCCGGCTGCCGGCTCCTGCTTCGGCAGCCGGCAACACTGCCCGCCCAGGGCACCATTCCAGCATCCAATTCCTTTTACTTTTAAGGATTTTTTCCCCTTTATAAAAAAGACTTTTTAGCACCTCGGTGCCACCATCTCAAACCACGACGGCGGGATGTTCTCAGCGGGTCTCATCAGCTGCAATTCTTGTTCTGCCCTTCCAAAATCTGAGATGTTTCCTTGTAATCCGCATTTTGGAGGTGCTGGAGCACCTGAAAAAGCATCGTCCAGATGAAGGGGTCCAGGGAGGAAAAATGCTGAGCCTGGAACAGGCTCAAAACCCGCCATTAATGATTAGAAATGTTCTGGCATTTCGCGTCCCTCCTCCGCAGCCACAGCCTGCGGGAGACGGCGGCGCTCGGCGGCTGTGCCAGGACCTGGGTGCCACGGATGGAGCAGTTTTGGGGGATAATTGAGGGACTAATCCTAATTTGAGGGCTAACTTCTTAGATCCATGACGGATGAATCACCCCAAAAACCTTTCCCACTTAACTCGCCCAAAACACCCGGTCTTCTCTCAATGGAGCAGGTAGTGATGGATCTGGAGGGTCTAAAACCCAGGGGAAAAGATCTCTTCCTATGAAAAATCCCAGCAGAACTGCCAAGGCTTCTCCTGGAAGCTGGAGCAGGGTTTTCTGGAGCAGAGCTATTCCCATCCCGCTTTCCCCCCCCACCCTGGTGTGCTGGTGGGAAGAAGTGGCGGTGGAAAAGTGGCTCCAGTGGGGAGAGCTGGGTGCCAGTGGCTCACAGGGGAATTTGAGGGATGCTTGGGAGCATTTCCCAAGGGGCAGTTTGAGTGCCTGGCTGGTGCTGGAGCAGAGGTGACCTCCACCAACCTCCAAGTGTGGGTGAAGCAGTTAAGGGAGGTGGCAGTGGTGGGATGTGCCTGGGATGGGGTGGAGTGGGATGGGGAGTGGGGTGTGCGAGTGTCCTGGGGAGCTGAGGCGTCAGGGGACAAGAGGTGCCACCACCTGCACCCACCAGGAGTGGCTTTGGAGAAAGAGATGGAGATGGAACAAGGGAACAAGGATGGTGATACGGCAGGGGACAGGGCCAGGGATGAGGGGGATAATGGGAATGGGGACAGAGGTGATGTGGTTGAAGCTGGGAATGGGGGCAGGGATTGGCATTATGAAGAGGATGGGGGCAAGAAGTGGCGTGGGGATGGTGAGAGAGATGGGGACAGGGACAGTGGCAGGGATGGAGAAGGTGGTGGAGGTGATGGGGATGAGGTCAGGGATGGGGAGAGACAGGGCTGGTGGCAGCAGTGGGGACAGTGCCTATTCCACTGCCAGAAACAGTGATGTCAGTGGGACAGGGATGCTAATGGGGATGATGATGATGGTGGTGGTGGTGGTGGTGGCAAAGAGGAAGGTCAGTGCCACCAGGCCCCCAAGCAGGATGACCCCAGTGAGCAAACTTGGCCAGGGAGAGCCAGTGGGGCCCAACTGTGCAGACGGGTCGGGGGGTGCTGGCGTGCGCCTTGGGGGGGCCACACTGTGTTTTGGGGGCTGGCTGGAGCAGCTTAGGCGCGGAGCCCACGGGCGATTTATGCAGTTGCTTAGCAACTCCCAAACCCGGATTAGAGGCGAGCGAGGCAGGCGATGGGGGGGCTGTGGGCTGCAGCCCCCCGCATTGCCCTGGGGGTCCCTCCTGTTTCCCGGGGTGCCCCAGCTCATCCTGCCAGTCCCAGCACCTTGGCATGGTCCAGGGGCAGCGGCGGGGTCTGCAGGGAGCACCAAGGGCTGTGAAAGTGGCTGGGACTGCAGGTCTGGTCGGAGAACACCCCAAATGTGGGGGGGTCAGATAGTCCTGTGAGTGGGGAAGGGACCCCCAGACTGCAGAAGTTGAGCCCACTCCTCTGCTTGGAGCCTGCAGCTGAGCACATCAGCCTCGGGATTCTGTGGGTGCTCAGTGGGACGCTGTGTCCCACCATGCCCACCCTTCCTCACCATCTTCGTCCTTGCCATCCTCATCCTCACCCTTCTTCAGGACCAAGTCTTAAGTAGGTCAAGAAGGTTCCCCCCCCCCCCCCCGCAAGTCAACCAAGGGGGCAAAACCTGCCTCCAGCGTCACTGTGGGTCATGTATCCCCCCAAAAATGAACCCATTACCCCCATTTCCTATAGCTTTACCCCCCGAAAAACCCTCCACGCCGAAGGCAAGGCTCATCATATCTTGGCTCGCATCCTCTGCATGTGATGTTGTGTTCCACGAAACTCCAAGGCGAGCTGCCGGCTCCTTTAAATGTTAGGAGGGAGTTGGAGGCTGTGAAATAAAATTGGAGGAGGGAAAATAAAAAAATAAAAAAAAATTGGAGAAAAAAAAAAAAAAAAGAAGAGGAGAAAGGGAGGAAAAAAAAAAATAAGGCACCCCTCCTTCCCCCCCAAAAGCCTGGCAGGGGTGTCGGGCTGATAGGCTCGCCCGGAGGAAAGCGCATTACGTAGGCAAGCGGCTCCGCTCAACTTGCCACCTGCGCCGGGAGAGCTGCCGGGGAAGCGAGATCCTGCCGGAGCCCCTCGCCCGCCGCTGGCCGCCCACCCGCCCTCCGCCATGGACTGCTGCAATGTAGGTCCCCCTTCCCCCGATGCCCCCAGCACCCGCTGCCGCCTTTCATCCATCCTCGCTGCTCCGGGCTGGGGGCGGCCGGGGGGTTTGGGGTGGTGGGGGCGGGGGGTGCGATGGGGGCTGCAGCCACCAAGAGCTCGACCAACTCTGCGACCCCCCAGCGCTGCTGCAGCCCCCCAGGCCCTTCTTCCCCCCAGACCCCCCAAATGCCCACTCCTGCCTCACACCAGTTTGGAATCCATCCCACCGGGGCTACAGCACGGCCAGCATCCTGCACCCCACAGCCCACTGAGGAAAACCCCCCTGTCCTCGAATCCAGCTTTTATTTAGCTTTTTCTTCCCCCCACCGCACAATTGCTCTACAGGTGGGATCGGGGGTTGCATATGGATAAAGGGCTTAATTGGGGTTGCACCCCTCTCCCCTCACCCGAGGGTGAGCTCCCCTCCGTCTTGGCCAGCAGCCGGCTTAGGGAAAAAACCACATCCTTTTCGCCTTTCTCCCTGATCCCCTGACTTTTCCTGCCCCTTTCCTCCTTTTCCTCCCCCTTTCCCCTTTTTTTTTTCCCTTTTCGCCACTTTTTTCCCCCTGTTTTTCCCCCCTCTTGCTAAGACAGCAGCACAGGGAAAAGCCCCTATCTCTCCTCCTGGGCACCTCCAGAGAGGCAAAGCCCACCCTGGATATGGGATTTATCCTGCTTGGATATAGGATTTATCCTGCCTGGATATAGGATTTCTCTCTTATATATAGGACTTTTCCCCTCATATGTAGGATTTCTGAATATAGGATTTCTCCCCTAGATACAAGTTTTCATCGGCTGCATAGAGGTTTTCATCCCATGGATATGGTGTTTTTCTACTGGAAATAGGATTTCTCTTGTTCATATAGGATATGGCACCCTGTTTATTGATTTTCTCCCCTGAATATAGGATATCTCCCCTGGATATAGGATTTTTTTCTCCTAAGTATATATGTTTTTCCTAGCTATGTTTTCCTACATATGTACCTAATCCTACAGGATTTCTCAACTAGGATATAGGTTTCTGCCACCTGTATGTAGGATTTCTTCCCTGAATATAGGATTTCTCCCCTGGATATAGGAAATGCCCCCACATAGATAGATTTCCTCCACCTGTATATGGTATTTCTCAGCTGGATATAGGATTTCCTCTCTCCTAATATAGGATTTCTCTCTTGGATATAGGATTTCTTGCCTGGATATACGATATGCCCCTCCATGTATAGGTTTTCTCCCTTGACTGTAGGATTCCCTTTTCCAGATATAGTATTTCTTCCCTGGATATAGGTTTCTCCTACCTGTATGTAGGATTTCTGCCCTGGATATAGGTTGTTCTCCCCCACCTTTGCATATATAGGATTTCTCTCCTGAATATAAGCTTTCTTTCCTAGATATAGGATTTCCTTCCCCTGACTATAGGATTTCTCCCCTGGCTATAGGATTTCCAGCCCTGGCTATAACATTTCCACTCTGGACATATCATTTCCACCTTGGACCCGTCCTCACCTTTCACAATGGCAAAACAACCTGAGCAACTTTGTGGTGCTATGGCACGCTCCAACGGGATGAGCTTTCTCCTCCCCCAAATGTACAGCTTCCAAATAAACCCCTCAAAACTCCTTTAACTCCTTTCAGGTGCTCGTGGGGCAACACAAATGCTTCACCCTCACAGCTGCCAGCACTGGATCATCCAATGCCAGCTCATTTCCACCTCATTTCATTTTCCCATTTTTTTTTTTTTTCCGTTGAACTTGGTGCTGAGTCCAACTGCTCTGGTGGGATGTGGCAGGAGGGGAATAGGTTAGAGTGATTTGTCCTTGGTGGGGCTTTTCCTCCCTTCTGGCATCACTCCTTTCCCAAATTTCCTGGTGATTTCAGCCAAAGCCCTGAGGAGGGATGCAGGAGGATACAACAGGCTACGAGGGAAGGGGAAACTGAGGCATGACTGGCTCATTTTGTGCAGGATGGCCCCAGCTCCATGCCAAAAATACCCCCCAGAACCCATCCTCTGCTCCCATGGATTCTCCTCTTCCTGCATCATAACCCTGGCTGGAGTCTGGCTTCCTACAGCTGTGTGGTCCAGGATGGGATGTAGGGATGAGCAGGAGGTGAAGCATGTTCCCCTGCCTGCAGCTTTGGTTGCCATTTTTGGTTGCGAAGGACCCTGATTTTTAGCAAAACCTCTCATTTTTAGCGAAGGAGCCTAATTTTTAATGAGTAAACCTAATTTTTAGCAGCCCTCCTCCTAATTTTTTTAGAACAGGGGCTCATTTAAGACCTTCTTGAACGGATTAATTCGGGGAGGGGGCTGTGCTGTTTGAGGTCCCCCCAGCTGTAACCCTGCCCTTGCCACCGTCAGGAGGGAGCCTGCACAAAGCTGGACGAGGACATCCTGGACATCCCTTTGGACGATCCTGATGCCAACGCAGCAGCTGCCAAGATCCAGGCTAGTTTCCGTGGCCATATGACCCGCAAGAAGATCAAAGGGGGTGAGATTGATCGGAAAACCAAGGACGCCGAGTGCGCCAACAGCACCCGCGGCGGCGACCTCCGCAACGGCGACTAGGTACATCCCAAATCCCACTTCTTCCCCCCAAAACTGGGTCATTTCTATAAGGATGCTGCTCTGAGAGTCCTTTGGTGTGTTGATTTGGGATGGAGCATCCTTCCCCAAGCTGCTTTGGGATGGAGCGTTCTTCTCTGTGCAGATTTGGGATGGAGCAACCTTCCCTGCACAGATTTGGGGATGGAGCGTTCTTCCCGGCACAGATTTGGGATGGAACGTTCTTCCCTGTGCAGATTTGGGATGGAGCAACCTTCCCTGCACTGGTTCAGGGTGAAGAAGGGGTTTTTCCTCCCAGGAGATGGAAACACACAGGCAGGCAGCCCCTGCCTTGCCCTAATTTTGGGTGCGCGCCGTAGTAGTTGGGAAGGATGGGAAGTAGGATGGGAAGGCGCAGCCCTAGATTTGGATTGAATCTCTCCCTTAGCAACACCACCCCGAGCGCCTCGCCTCAGCACATGCTATTTTTAAAAGCCTGTGTCACAGTCTCCTGGCAGGAAAAGGTAAATTTAAAAAGCGCCCACGGTGCCGAGGCCGCGTGGCATTGGAGGCCGGGTGGTGGCTGCGCCGTGGCCGGGCCGTGCCCTGTGCCCTGCCGGTGCCGGGAGCGCGGGATGGCCCCGGATACCGGCACGGCGGGGTCGGGGGTGGCGGCGGGGAGGGCGTGCTGCCGGCTCGGCCACGTGAGTGTGGCGGGGCTGGTGGAGATGCAGCTGGGATTGAGACTGGGATGCAGTGAGGATGGAGTAGGAATGCAGTGGAGATTTACTAAAGATACGCTGGGGATGGACTGAAGATGCAGTGGGAATGCGGTGGGGAGGAAGAGAAGGATGCAGTGAGGATGCAGTGAGGATTCAACAAGGCTGCAGTGGGAAGGAAATGAGGATGTAGTGGGGATGGAACTGGAACTCAGCTGGGACACAGTGGGGATGAACTGAGGGTACAGTGGGAACAGAACTGAGATGTGGTGGGGAAGCGATGGGGATGCAGTGAGAATGCACTGCAGATTCAGTGAAAATGCAGTGAGCATGCACTGGGGATAGAGACGGAATTCAGTGGGGCTGGGATGAGAATTAACTGAGGATGCATTGGGGATTTGGTGAAGATCCGGTGAGGACAGTGTGGAAACACAGTAAGGCTGCAGTGAGGCTGCAAAGGAGATGCAGTGAGGATGTGGTGGGGCTGAACTAGGGATGCAGTGGGGAAGCAACAGGGATTCAGTGAGGATGCAATGGGAAGGAACTGAAGATGCAGTGGGGAAGCAATGGGGATTCAACAGGGCTGCAGTGAGGATTGAGCGAGGATGCACCAGGGCTGCACTGGGGCTGCAGTGAGGATGTCACAGGGCTGCAGTGGGGAGGGAACTGCCAAGTGCAAGTGCAGTGTAGCTTCTTAGGGCCCAGAGGTTCTTTTGGGATGCTTTGTTGGGGAGGCTGAGCAGGTTGGCAGCTGGGGAGCCAGGTTTCCTCCTTCTGCCATGGTGCTCTGCCTGGGGGGTGCAGGCAGGGGTCCCTCCCAGGTTCTTGGGCTGGGTGAGGGCAGAGTGTGGGCAGCAGTGGAGGCAGGACAAGGGTGCAGGCAGGGTGTGGGTGGGCTGCAAGTAGGGCACGGGCAGGGTGTGGGCAGGGGGAGGGCATGGAGAGGGTGCAGGGTGTGAGCGGGGTGCAGGCTGCAGGAGCAGCATGTGAGCAGGGTGCAGGGCACAGAGTGCAGACAGGGTACAGGCAGGGTGTGGGCACCGGCAGGGTGCAGTCAGGGCACAGGATGCAGACAGTGCTCAAGGCGCAGTCAGGGCACAGGATGCAGGGTACAGGCAGGGTGAAGGGTGCACGGTGCTGACGGCACAGGGTGCAGGCAGGCACAGAGTACAGAGAGGACTAAGGGTGCAGGCAGGCACAGAGTACAGGCAAGGCTCAGGGTGCAGGGTACAGGCAGGGCCAGGCCAGGCTGACCACTCGCTCTCTCCTTGCTTGCAGGGGCCACCAGCTGCTCACCGGACACCCCTCGCCACCGACCCCCTCCCGCCGCCGCCCGCCGAGGCCCAGGAGCCCCCGCTTCACCCCCTGTCCCCCGCATGCATCCCCCGGGGTTCCCCCACAGCCAGGCCCCGCCCCTGTCCCTGGCTGTCCCCACCCAGCCCAGACACCCCCAGCCCCAATAAACACCCCTGCCAGAGCCCCGGCCTGTCCTCGGTGCCTTTTGATGTCACTGGCAGAGCGGTGAGGTCACAGCGGGCTGGGGTGGGAGGGGTGTGGGGCAGGTGGGGCCCAGCAGTGATCTCCCATGTGTACGTGTGACATCGTACAGGCAACGTGTGACATCACTTGTGGGTGGGAGATGACTTGTGAGGTGCTGGCATGAGATGTGTGGTGATGTCACTGCTGGACAGGTGACAGCTGCTGTGACACCATACAGGTGTGTGTAGTGTCACTGCTGGATGTGTGACGCCATGCAGGTGTGTGTGACATCACTGCTGGATGCGTGGCACCATACAGGTGTGTGTGATGGCTGTAGTGACATCATTCCACTGTGTGATGTCACTGCTAGGTCTGACTGTGGGTGTGACATCATACAGGCACGTGTCACGTCACTGCTGCTGTGTGATGGTGTGACATCATGCAGACACACGTGACATCCCTGACAGACATGTGACATGCCTGTATGGCACCATACAGGCATTAGTCAGATGCTGTGATGTCACACACTCATTGTGGCATCATACCTCCTGACAAAGGGTGTGACATCACGGTCACACGATGTGACAACACGTGCATCATGATGTCACCTCACCCTGAGGACCTTGGCTGGTGCACTGTGACATCACCCTGCCCTATGACATCACCCAGAAGGTCGTGGGACATCCCTCCCCGCCTCGAAATCTGCACAAACTCACCCAAAGCGCCGGTGCTGGGCAGCGCAGCAGCTTTTAATCAGAAAATCCCTAAAAAAAGTGTGTGTGTTTGTATGTGTGTTCCCGTGCCCCCCCCACCCCCTCTTTTAATGCTCTTTTATGAAAAAATCCCTCATTTCACCTGACATATAGATATAGAAAAAAAATAATAATAGGGGGACGCCCCTGAGGCAGGGCTGTGGCTGGTTTGGGAGGTGATATTTATGGGGAGACTCGGTCCCTCCAAACCCAGAGAGCCTCTGCACCCATTAAACACGCCCACGATGAGTCCAGCTGCTCGAGGCATCTGTTAAAAAGAAAAGGAAACCCAAAAAGGGACAAAACCACCCCAGGAAACAGGGAGTGGGGTTGGCTATGGGCACCCCTGTTTTTTGAGGGGCTGCTCACACCAAGGAGCCAGCTCGGCTCTGCGCTGGCACCATGACAGGAACGGCACCTGCTCGTGCCAGGCTGGAGGGGGGCAACGACCCCACGGGAGCGGCGGCTGGATCCTGGCGGCGCCGGGGGGTCCCGTTAACGGCAGGGGGTGAGAGGTTGGGGGGCCGCCCCCCTCCCCGGGGCGGGGGTCCCCGGTAGCTGCCGGTGGTGGTGAGGATGGAGGCGGTGTCGGAGGGGGCTCTGGCTCCGTAGGTTTGCCGGGTGCCCGCGATGGAGGATAGGGTGCTGGTTTTGGACATGGTGTCTGAAGCTGGCCTCCTTGCCCATGATGGGGTTTTGGGCGCCACGGCATCTTCCCTGCCAAGAGGGGAAAGCGTCAGAGGGATCGGCTCTGGGAACCCTTCCATTCCCTGCCCCAGCACACTCTCCCTGAACACTGAGGTTGTGCAGACATTCTGGACCCACAGACAGAGGGACAAAAGGGAAAACATAGGTGGAAAATGCCCTCGTTAACTCTGAAATCACAACTGGCCAGAGGTGGAAACTTCCTTCCTGATTGTTACCTCTGGAGCATATTGATGACTGGCCAGAGATCAAGAACTCTTCCCCACTATTAACTCTGAACCTGAGAAATGATGGGCCAGAGGTAGAAACATTCTCCTCACCCATTAACCCTGAAACCTAATGATGATTTGAACCCCCCTCCACAGGTAGAGCGCCTCACTTGATCTCATTGGCTCCCTCCTCCTGGCTGTCACGTTTTTTCCTCCTGTAGCCGACAACCTTCTGGGCAAAGAAGATGATGGTGGCAAGGGCACCCAGGGAGCCCAGCACGGCGCCGGCAATGACTGCTTTGGTGCTTGCTGCCAGAGAGAGACAGAGATTCCCTTATTGTCACAGGGACCTCGTGGGGACTGTGTCCCCCTCCCCAACCCTGTGGACACATACTCACTTGAGTGTACCTCCAGGACAATGCTGCAGTTCTTAGAGCCTGCTTGGTTTTCAGCCCTGCAGACGTAGACCCCTGACATTTCTAGGGAGAGGTTGGTCAGCTTGAGGGTGCCTTTGGTGCGGTCTGTAGGTGAGAAATTTGGGTGCTGCGTCACAGCCACTCCTAAACCCTCCACCTCCTCGTGCAAGAAGCGGTTGAGGGGACGAAGCCAAAAATTCCCTCAGCTGAATATTCTCAGGATATTGCAACCCATGCACCCACCCCACTCCCCAGCCCCACACTGGTGCCACCTTACCCTGGGCAGGAGGAAAGAAGACCTGCAGGGTGGGCGGCTCGCGCTGCCACTGGTACACGGGCGAGGGCTTCCCCTTCTTGGAGGAGCAGCTCAGGGTGACGTTGGCCCCCAGGACGGCGTTGCCGTGCAGTTGGCAGGTGGGGGCGGCCGGTGGCACTGTGGGCACTGGCGTTAGTCCTGAGAGGCACCACGGGGAGATCCAAGGGGGCCAGGGGGAGCAGAGCCTTACCCAGGACGGTGAGGTTGATGATGCCAACGTTCTCGTCCGACCTGACGGTCTCATCCACCACGTTGACAGAGCACATGTACTGACCCGAGTCTTGCTCCCGGGTGGCGTTGATGAATATCGAGATGTTGTGATTGGGCATAGGGTACACGAACCCCATGCGGGGCTTCAGATCCGTCTCTGCCACCTTCACCACCTTGCTCAGGTATGCCAGGATCTGCACAGGAAAAAAAACCCCACATGCTTTCACTTCTGGAAGGTGTTGCTGGAGAGAAAAGCCCCTCTAAAAGCCCTCTCATGCCTTACCTCCCCTGAGCATCCTGGACATGGGAACTACAGGCAGCTCCCCCACCACAGACGCAAATGCCCCTGGCATGGACACCATGAGCAACTGTCTCATCAGGAGCATCTCCTCAGCAGGGGAATCACAAGTGGGTGTCTCCCCATTGTGAGCATGACAAGCACCTCCCTATTGCAGAGAACCTGGGCATATCCCCAGTGTGGGCATCTCCCCTCAAGGGCACTATGAGCACCTCCCCACCGTGGGCACCTCCTGATCGTGAGGACCACCATCATCTCCCCACTGTAAGCATTTCCCACTGTGGACACCACAAACACTTCCCCGTATTAGCATCTCCTCATCTTGGATCTCTCCCCATCGTCTGTCTCTCCCAGCTGTGGGCACCACAAGCACCTCCCTGCTGCAGGCACTGTGGGTGTGACCTCATTGTGGGCATCTACACATCACCATGAGCTTCCTCCATCAAGGGCACTCCCCCCATGGTGGGCACCATGAGCTTTCCCTGTCATGGACACCATCCCATCACAGGCACTACAAGCAGCTCCCCATGGGTATGGGGATGGCACCATGGGTAGGTCCTCATCATGGGCACCGTGAGCGTGTCCCCTGTGGTGGTCACCTCCCCATGGTGGACACCATGAACTTCACCCCATCATGGGCCAACTCTCCACCATGGGCACCACAAACATGCCCCCCTGTGGGAACCACACGCACATCCCTGCCATGATCATCTCCTCATTGTGGGCATCTCCCCATCACAGGCGCCATGTCCTTCACCTGGACACTTGCCCATGGTCAGCCACCATGAGGTTCCCCCACTCATGGGCACTTACCCATTGTGGGCATCTTCCTTGCACTGGCACCATGAGCTTCATCCCATCATGAGCATCACATGGTGGGCACCATGAGCTTCTCTCCATCACGGCTACCTCCCCATCATGGGCATCCTTCCACCATGGGCACTGTGGCCACTACCCCTTGGTTGGCACCATAATTTTTCCCCCATCATGGGCACCACCAGCACCTCCTCCATGGTCACCCCCGACCTTGGCCCCCTCCATCCTGCAGCCCCTGCCCTCTTCTCACCTGGAAGGAAGCAGCATTCTTGTTCAGAAACCAGGTGACGTAGGGCTCGTTCCGGGAGTGGCTGTCGTACCAGGCTGGCAGCACCGCCTGCTGCCCCTCCACGGAGAACACCAACCTCGTCCCCACGTGCACCTCCAGCCCAGCCAAGGAAACACCTGCCCATGGGAGAGGGAAGAAATCGAGAAGTGACTCAACCCCAGGTGCTACTTCTCCACAAATCCTCACCGTGAGAAAAAACCCTATTCACAAGACAAAAACAACAATCCCAAGTTATCACCAGGAAGCTGGGCCAGGAGAACATTCTGCCTCCTTCCCTGCCACAGGAAGGGTTTTCCGCCTACTCCGGAGGATGCAGGACATTGCTGTTCCCTCCCATCCCAGCTTCCGCCCCACATGACTTGGGAATTCCTAAGGCCCAAGTCCTCCCTCCCAGGAGACGGCCACCTCCAGCAGGCAGACACCCCCCTGAGCTCAGTATAGGGGTACTCCCAGCCCCCCAGGATGCTGCACCAGATCCCATGGGATTTATTTTTAGGGCTCCCCCATATGCACCCCACAAGCCTTCCCCAGCGTCCCAGTATCCCGTTTTGCTGCCAGCACTAAATTGGGATAATCGATGAGTGGCTCCCTCTGGTGCCCCATCTCATTTGACCCCAAATATCTCATCCCAATCCCCTGTCACTATGTCCCCTGCTTCTCATCATCTCCCCAAGCCCCACTGGGAGGAGGCTATGGGGTAAGAGTGGGTACCACGGACCAGAGAGGGATGCTCAGCTCCTGGGGGAAGCTCATTCCCCAGCTTTGCCCGCAAGGCTCAGCCAGAAAATTAATCGGCTTGGGCAAGGCTGGGTTTGTGCTGGGCTTGGTTTGTTTTTCCTCAGGGAACATCACCGAGGCCCTGCATCCCAGCAGCTCCATCCCTGCATCTGCCCATCGATCCGTGACCCCGCCTGGCCCTGTCCTGCCAGTGCCCCAGGGATGCTGCACACTGGGATGCAGGGGGGAAAGGATGATGCTACCCCCTCATCCCAAATCCTCAGTTTGAGGGGAAAAACCCCTGGGTTTGAAGGATTTCAGGAGCTTTCAATAACCTCGCACTTTCCCCTAAGAGCTCAGAGGTTTTAATTGGATTTTTCCAGGGTGGGAAGAGGAAAACAAGGCGCTGGGGGGGTATTTTTAGCCTCCTCCCGCATCCGTTCATCCCCCCTCCTGGCAAGGCATCGGTGCCATTTCCGGACGGAGCCTTCCAGCTCCAGGCAGGAAACTCTGCTCCGGCTGATAAGTCTTCTCAGGAATTAAAAAAAATAATTAAATTTCCTTTCTCTGGTGAAAAACTGGGAGAAATAAGGCCCAGTCTGGTGAGGGTGCGTAAAAATAGCTCACCCAGGCTAAGAACATAAACCTTTAAATCCTGGAGGGTTTGGGGCGGGGGAGAGATGCTGGAGGCGCCAGCAGGTCCCAAATCATTGATAATATTATTTATTAATTACACAAAGCTATGGTATCAGATCCAATAGACAGTATGGAAAAAGAATAGTAATTATAGTGTATTTATATGTAATTATACAGATAATTGTATTAAATTTAGAGAAAGTGGAAAGAAATATGGGATGGCGACTCATTAAATTGGAATTTCCAGAACAAAATAGATCATCGAGAACATGTAATTTATAATAGTTATAAATATAGGTATATTTTAGCAAGAATAGGGATAATAGTGGGGATGTGAGAGTGATCATAGTGCTCAGAATAATGAGAGTAATGATCAAAGTGAGAATAATAATTATAAAAGTGGGAATAATAATGATAAAAGTGATATTAATAATGACAATAATAATAATGGTAATAGCAAATAGAATAATTATAAAAATTATTCCAATACAATAATGATAACAGTCATAATAATTATAATACAGATGATAATTATAATACTAATAGTGATCAAAATCATACAGTTCATTAATTATGCAGATGGCACAGCCCCTAATCCTCCCTGCATTCCCAATAGCTGGGAAAATCCAGGTGTTTTCAGCCCAAAACCTCCATTATTATAAAAGTGTGTTAAATTGGGATAATCTAGAAGAAAACAGATTATATTCAATAATTGTATTGTAATTTCTACTAGAAATATTAGCAATAGCAGGTAATAGACCTGGTAGAATAATTATAATTGTAATTTAATAAAAATAATTTTAAGAGTTATAATAGTTATAACACTAATTATAACAGTGATTATAATGATAATAGTAATAAACGAGTGATATTAAGTATAATAATAATAATAATAAATATTATTCATAATATCATTCATTAATTATGCAGACGGCATTGATAAATGACTCCACAGCTTCTACACCCCTGTGCATCCCCAACAACTGGGAAAAACCAGATTTTTCATCCTACCTCCTCCATCAGCATGATTTTTTGGGCACAAAAAGGTGCTGGGCCAAAGGTTGCTGGGGATTCCTGGGGAAATCCAGGCTCCAGAGAGGGAAAAGTTGTTCTGGCACCAACCAGAGGTTTCTCATCGCACCCCAAGGCACTGAAACAGCCCCGTGTGCCTCAGAGCTGCTCCCAGCACTGCCAACCAGGGTGTGTTAACCCTGAAACCTCCTGATGACCACGTTAATTATGTTAATTGTGCTCTGGAGCTGCACAGCTTTGCTCTGTCATCCTCAAAACTCCTGTGGCAACAGGAGATCCCGGCTCCATCATCTCCCCTCCAGCGAACTGGGGAGAAGAAGATGGATCCGGATCTGAAGGCTGCTAGCTCCCCAAAATTCCCTTTTTCCTTGCAGAATTCACCCAAATTCCTCATCTGAGACAGACGTGACCCTAGGAAAGGCTGCTGGAGCTGGGTCTGGAGCTGCAGGCACGGGACCGAACCCCCTGGCACAGCTCTGGCTTTGGCCACCTCGACGCTCCAAATCCTCTAATGCTTTAACCAGATCGAAAAAATTAAGCCGCTCGCGGTGCTCATACGGATCCGGGGGGGGCCGGGGCCCTCGGCCCCTCCCGCCTGCTCTTTGGGCTCAAAACCTGGAGTTTTATCCAGCTGCCCTGAGCTAAACACCTGCCCGGGTGTTTTCCCCCCGCCCCAGCCCATCTGCTGGGATTTTTTTTTGCATATGGAAAAACAGAATAGACTTAAATTTGCCTTTAGAAATAGCTATATTTTTTCCCCCTCTCTATGGAATAAATATCTTACGATTTAGCATTCCAAAATAATTTAAATTTTCCCGTGACAAAAAAAAAATTGAGAGAACGGCTTTAAATTTTCTTCGAATTTTTTTTCCTATGGAAAAAAAATCACCTTTAAATCCCTGCAATCTTAGCATTAATCCCTGTGCTGATATCAACCACCCTATCCTCTAAAATTGCATCATTTCACCCCAAAAAAAGCTGTTTCCTGGCTCTGGCACAGCCTGAATCCCCCAAAAAGCAAACTCCCCCTCCAGCCGCCTCCCCAAGTCTCTAAACCATTAACTGTATGGGGAATTAAATCCCGGAGGCGGTTGGGGTTTGATGACCCCGCTTGATAGGATTAAGGCGCTGGAGTCATGTGAAACCCAGACCCAAATTAAATCCCAAAAGATCAAGCTTGGGATTTAAAATACACAGCGGGAATCTGGCCGGAAAAGGGACCCTTGAAAAAGCTTGGAAAAAGGTCAAGGAGCATCTCAGCGCTGCGACACAGTCGCCTTCCCCTTTTTTTTTTTTTTAAATTATTTTTGAGGATTTTTTTTTTTTTCCCTTTTCTTCCCTTAACTTTGACTATTTATAAACGAGCAGATAGGACATGCCGGGCTGTGGAGCAGTGTCCGTTGGGAAAATCCACAGAGGCATTTCTCACGACCCCGGGGGCGGGGGGGGGGCCAGAAAGTGCCGTATCCTCCAGAGAGACCAAATTTGGGGAAAAAAAATTAAATAATGCAATAATCATATGTGACTTTGCTATAGATGGAAACGTGCTTCACTCCTGATGTGGGAGAGAGAGGCGGAGATGGGATGGGATGGGATGGAGATGGGATGGGCAGGGGATGAGATTGGAATGGGACTGAGGAAGAGATTGGGGTTGGGATCAGGGATGGGATGGGATAGAGACTGGGAAGAGAACAGGGATGGCAAACATCCCTCACTTTGCTTTTCACCATCACAATTCCATGACGATCCCAAGGGATGAGGAAGGATTGCTTGAAAGCAAAACTAAAGGAAAAATACACATTTGGGGTTCAAAAGGGTCTCTTTGCTGCATTTTTGAGCTGTCGGTGCCCATGATGTCACGTCCCAGGGCTCAAGTGTGATTTTTTGTGGCAATCCATCATGATTCTATGTAAAAAACGTCATCAGGATACAGCAAAGGAGCGCCCTGGCGGGATTTAAGGGCTGAGTGACCCCCACACCTCACACCAACATGCTTTAACTAACTTTTATCAAGGAAGAAAACCTTCAAGGAGGAACAAGTGGCGGCTCCAGGACCCCCACCCAGTGTTCTGCTGGAAGGAAATGCTGCTGCCATTGTTTTTGGGGCCGTTTCCTTTCTCCAAGGGCCTCTCCTTTGCTGGGAACGCCAAAGGATATTTCCTTCTGAAGCAACCATGGCAGTTCCAAAAAAAAAAAAAACCCAGGGTGGGAAATTTAGAGGTGGAAGAAAGGAAAAACCCATGGGCAGAGAAGGCTTGAGACCCCTTCACCTCAAAACCAGCTGGGATGGCTGCAGAGCACCAGTAAACAAGGAAAAATGGATTTTTTTTCCTGCCCGGTGCCACACAGGGAGGTGAACTATGGACACTCCCATTGGAGTCCCTGGCACGTCCCCAACTGGGGGTGCTTCGGGTTTGGGGGTGCTGAAAGCAGCTGTTTGGCAGCTCCAAGGTACAAATGGCATTTCCTGGGGTGACTCAGACTCTCTCCACTCTGGGCACTCCTAAAAGGGGAGTGGGGTGGATCCTTCCCCTCTCTGCCCCCGCCAAGCTGCCTGCTGAGGTAGGGGACCGGGGGCACAGAGACAGGTGGGTGCTGTGACCCCCGCCCCCGGTACCCCATGGTCCTTTCCCGGGGCCACCCTAAAGCTTCCCAGGGTCCTGCCTGGCGATGTTGGGCTCCCGGGTTCCTTGCTGGGTGCCTCCGGCTGCTCCCACACCCTGTCCGTATCTCCGGGTCCTACCCGAAGCCCTCCCAAAATCTCTCCCTTGTCCTGCGCGGTTCATCCCGTTTATCCAGAGTCCCTCCGGGCGCTCCCCCGTTACCATCGCGTCCCGAGCGGTTCCCCCCGATTCCCCCGCGCCCTCCCGGGGCAGCCGCCAGCACCGCCGGACCCTTCCTGCCGCATCCCGAAAGCTCTCCCGCGTCCTGCCCCGTATCCCCCGCTCCTCCCCGCAGCTCGTCGGGTGCTCACCCGGTCCCGTGCCCCCACCCTGGTGCCCCGTGCCGTTCTCCCGGAGCCCCCCGTGTCCCGCGGGGCTCACCCAGCAGCGCCGCCAGCGCCAGCGCCGCCCGCCGCAGCGCGCCCATGGCCGGAGCCGCCGCCGCAGCAGGTGCCGGGGGGGCGCCGGGGGGCAGCGGGGCGGGACCCGCAGGTGGGGGCGGACCCGAGCCCACCACACCCCGTGTGGGTGTCCAGTCCCCGGCACTGACCCTCCCCCAGCCCTCCCCCCCGCGCTCCAACCCCGCTCCGGCTCCCCCCAGCCGGTGCGCAGTTATTAGTTATACGGGTTGGTATGGCTTGTGTTAGGGTGAAGGGTGGGCTCAATGTGGCACCTCGGTGTTTAATTTCACCCCCTTCCCCAGGGGAAGCGCAGAGACCCCAAACCCTCCCCAGTCTCATCGCTCCGACGGCAGCGGGGTGGAACATCCCGTCCCGCATCCCTCACCCTCGTCCAACGCCCCTCCACCCCTCCGGATAAACGCATCGATCCTGAAAAATAAACACCGTCTCCAAAAAAAAGGGGCAATTTTGACTACCTGGTTTTCGGGAGCTCCGGGTGGATCCTCCCCGGCTCAGCCAGGGTTATCCCAGTCCTCGATCAGAGCAGGGTCAGACCTCGAAGCACCAGCGGAGATTAGACACTGGCGGAGGAGGAGGAGGAGGCGGTGGGGGCAGAATTAATCCCTTCTCGCCCTCGCCACCCCCCTAATCCAGCCTGGCCTCCAGGACTGCAGGATCCCAGGAGCAAGGAGGCTTTGGGGGGATCGACCTGGCTTGATCCCACCGGGACCCCACCTCTCCCTGGCAGCATCCTCACCCTCTGCTAACATCCAATGCTTCCAACTCGGCGGCAGCTCTTTGGGGCAACTCACCTTGTTCTCCCTCTGTTTTGAAGACTTGGAGCAAGGTGGGTGTCCCACGGGTGACCTGCTCCCCTTCCTCACTCCACCACCTCAGGGCTCAGCTGCACCCAAAGGCGATGCCAACTTCCAGACGGGCAGTGATCCTCACTTCTTTCACGGATTCTGGGAACTCCTGCAGGGAAAGCTCTGGCCATGCTCACCCCACATAAAAATAATAAGCAAATCCTTCAACGACGACCCCAGGAACAAAGCCCTGATGGGGAATATCCACAGGGAAAAAAAGCTCTCAGCACCTCCTCAAACTCCCCCAGAGAAGGAAAAGGATGTGTGGAAGCCTCTGTACGTGTTTGTTTGATTTTATTAGGACCGACACATTCATCGTATGTCACAACGTCACCGATGGATGAGCTCCAGGAAATAAAACCCACCGGCGCCGGCGGCCGCGCGTGGGGCTGGACCAGGAACACGCTGAAAAGGCATAAATGCGTCCTCCCCCACCCCCCTCCCACACCCTCCCCCTCCCCACCTTCCCCTTCTCACAGCTTTGATTGTATCCATAAGCAATGGGTCGACAACAAAACAAATAAAAAGAATCATATTTTTTTTTTTTTTTTTTTTTTTTTTCCCAGCTGCCAGGTTATTCTCACAACAGAGAGTTTTGGAAGTCGATTTAGAAAAAAACAAACAAAAACCAAAAAAACAAAAAAAAAAAAAAAAAAAAAAACCCAAAAAACAAAAAAAACCCCCCAAAAAAACAAAACCCAAAGAAAAACAGAAAGGAGAAAAAGAAAAGACAAAAAAAGGGTAAAATGTGAAAATAGAAATTATTAAAAAAAAATAAAATAAGAAAAAGGAAATAAAGGAAAACGATAAAGAAATTAAAAAAACACCAAAAAAGACAAGATAAAAAGATAAAAAAGAAAAAATACAAGAGGAATAGAGAAAAAAGAAAAGAAGAGAAAAATGAGAAAAATAATGATAAAAAAGACAAAAAAGAGAAAAATAGAGAAAAATTAATGAAGAAAAAAAAAGAAAAATTAAAAAGGCCAGGAATTATTTTAATGTTAAAAAAATAAAATAAAAGCAGATATGGCAATGCTACTAAGGATGTGGAATACATCACGGAACCCAAAGTCTTTGCAGGCAACACTGTTTGGAGAGAGGAGAACACTCGATGGTGAAAAAAGTGAAGTTCTAAATTATATACAAGATACCTAAGGGTGGCTTTGAAAAACAGTCCCCGGGCCGGGAGTTGGGGTTTCCCTCGCCATTATCTATTGCTTATTGAGTCAGATCCAGAGTAACACTTAGAGACGGATGCATCCAAATGAGACACCGTGGAACAAAGGAAAAGACCAGACCCTCAGTTTGTGTATGAAAACGCCGTGTGCACGAGCTTGTCCCATGTGGAATGTACCGACAGTGGTCTCGCGGGCCGGGCGCTGCTCCTGGCCCCGCTGGGGCAGCGGCCAGAGCCGGGCCCCGCGTTGGGGAGCCGGCCTCTGTGCACCCCAAAACGCTCCCAGGCCGAAAAGTCCCCTGTGCCCGGATGTGAACCGACAGGATCCCAGTGAGATGGAAAATGGGGCGGAAAGCCCTGATCCTTATGAAGGACGAGACTCAGTTGTTAAATTTTAAGGGGTACCCGATGGCTTTTTCCAGGCACTCTACCAAAGAGCCGGCAGACAGAAAATCCCTCTCCACTTCCACAAATTTGATGTAGATGGATTTGGGGGAGACGCCGGGCTCTACGACGCAGTTCTGAGATAAAAAGGCGTTGATCCCGACCCAATCTTTGCTGAAGGTTTTGGTGTTTGCCTGGAAGTGTAAAAACAGGCACTGCTGGAGAGTCCGGACCTCAGCGATGCCGAGGTAACAGTAGATAATCCGGGCAGATTCCATATCCACCCGAAGGGAGGCCTGTGGGGAGGGGACCTCGAGTTCCCCTGGAGTCTCAGTGCCAGGGTCGGGTGCCCGGTGCTCGGCCAGAGGGGAGGGGAGTTTCTCGTGGCACTCCTCATATCCGATGGCATACAGGCCAGGGCTTTTTGGAATCCCTCCTGGCAATAAATACTGCACCACGTTCCCTCCAGTGGGTTTGGAGTGAGCGATGGGAATCCAGTCGATCTCCATGTGCAGCTCCAAGCATCTGGCTTCGCTGATGGTGATCTCCAGGAATTTGTAATAAACGTTCTTCCAGTTCATTTTCTGTACTCGGGTCATGATCACCCGACCCTCCGGTTTCTCCGAGTTGAAATATTCCCGGAGCCGCTTGCCGAGGGGCACCTGGGAGCTGATCTCTGCGTAGTGGTAACGGATATCCTCCTTCCAGCGGGTGTTGTACCCAATGCCGAAAATGGCCAGTTTGTTAGAAAGGTGGAGCCTGGAGAAGTCCGTCCAGCTCTGAAACAGCTCCCACTTCAACTGGACCGACTCCAAGATTTGCATAATGTTCTGCATGACGTCACGCTTCCTGGAAATTAAGAAACAGGGAGAGAAGGATAAAGGCATCAGAGATGAAAAACTTTCCCAGTGAACGCACCAACCTTAAGAAAACATTAATGCCCATCAGCTTTCTTGACTGATTTTTCTTATTACTATATCCATTTCTGGGGCAGTTTATGGGTTATAACAACGCCCTGATGAGGAAATTTTAAATTAATCTTGACAAAACCAAAACAAGCCCACCCAACCCCAGCTCCTCCTGATATCAAAGCATCTCCAAGGGAAATGAGGAGGGACAGGCTGGACAAACATGTATCTGGAACTGCTGAATAAATACACACTCAACTACTGGGTTTTTACAATCCTGGGCTTCTGTTGGCACATGGTCCAAGAGCTGCATCCTGAACTCACAACTGCCACCCAAAACACTTCTGCCTCCTTGTTATCCCCAAATTAATGCCAGCAAATGGAACTGTAATTGTAAAACCTACAATGGGAGCATGAAGCCACTGCTGGGGTGGAAACACAGCTCAAGGGACCAATCCCCTGGAGCAGGTGCTCTCAGACACATCCTGGATGCTGAGGGAAAGACAACGGCAATCCCTCCAGAGAGCCAAAAAAGAAATCCCCATGCTCCCAAAAATCTGTTTTCATTCCCAGCAGCTAGGTTTCAGAAAGGGGTTTACATCAGGAGAGAGCATCCGCGTGCACCTGCAGCGAGCTGGAACAGCTTCCTCCAGGATAAATGAGACCATTAGGGTGTAATTAGCTGGTAGGGAGAACTCCTAATTTGAGGAGTTATTGTCCTATAATCAAAGCTGTAGGAAGATATTGCAACTCATTTGCTAACAGAGAAATCTCTCTTGGTCCAACAAACGAGATGTAAAGGATCTTTCCATGCAACTCTTTCCTTTATCCATTGTGTCACATCTGGAAAGCCGAACTGTGGAGGCCACTGCACTCCCAGGAGGATTTTTCCTCCTTCCACATCCCACCAGGAGGACATACTGTACCAGACAATACAGGTTTTCTTCTGCGGGGCAAACTTCCCTCCTCCTGCAGGCTCCTCAAGATCACCTAAACTCCCTAAAACCAGCCCTTCCCAAGAGCTTCCCAGTGGAGTCCAGCATCAGACTGGTGAGGGACACGAAGGCCTCTAAGAGCAGATATGACACCCCACAACCAAGGCTGACTCTGGCAGAGGCATTCCTGCCCAATAAATCCCTATGGGGAGTAGGCCTTTCTCCATCATAATGTATATATGGGTCCAAAGAAAACTGGACTGGGAGCTGCAGAGCCTTCCTGTGGTGCTGGAGAGAACCCACTTTAGAGCCTTTCAACCCCAAAAGACAGCTTTTACAGGTCTAACTACAAGGCACGTGATTCTGGCAAGGTTCTCCAGCTGCTGGATGTCCTGCAGGTGATGGAGGCCTCTGGAGCAGGCTGAGGGCACTGGGCTCAGGACACAGAGCTCTGCTTTGACATGTGATGGATGACTGGTGCACACCATCTGCAAACCTCACCTGTGCTGTCCAAGCCCCCCTGAGCATTCCTGAGCACCCAGGTTGGGACAGCTCCCTCCTCACAGTGACACCGGCATCACATCCATCATCACTTCATCTGTCTCACCTGTCTTGTAGCACCAAACACACCAGAAGTTCCCTGACAAGACCTTCAAAGGCACTTTGGGAAGTGCATTTCCACCACAATTGGAGTGTAAGCGAGTTTCTAGAGCACTGAAGGAGGACAGGCTGGACAAGCAGAGCCCTGACTGTGCCAGGGGTTCTTAAAAATGCTGATTCCATCAGCACCGAAATTCTGATTCTTACTGCAAGTTATTCCTGAGGAGTCAGTTCCACTACCCAGCAGCAACAGAGAGAAATCCCAGACAAGAAGAATGTGTGTTCACCCCAAATCCATTTCCATTTCCTCAAACATTGACGCAAAACTGATTTAAAGCTTCGCCATGCTTGGAAAATATCTTTCTGAGGCTTCTAGAAGTGCAACTTTACCATCCAGGCACAAGGGGGTAGGACAGACAAGGGGACAGGGCAGTGCTGGAGCACAACTCGGTTTCAGCACTGGCACACGCTCGACTCCTGATGACAGCTGAGCTCCAGTTATTCCCTTCCCAAGGCAAAGACAGGAGAGCACGGCGTGGGCAGGTTTTCATTCAACAGCTGAGGAACAGAAAGCAAAGCCCCCACCTTTATTAAGTGCACTATAAATACTCTGCTCGGTTTAGCTCGGCACAACCCAGAGCCCGAGCTTGGCTGCATTAGTCACTGTGACTGCTCCTGCAGGGAATGGGAATCATTGCATCAGAGCAGAGCTTCTGCAGCAGACAGAGAAGGGCTTTCCACAGGGAACTCACTGCTTCCAGCACAGAGGAAAACAGGGAAAGACCAATTTTAAGGAGTTTTTTTGCTTCTCAGGTTTAGCATCTTCTCACTTTTGCTGGGACCTGACTTGGCTGAGCTTTGCATGCCCGGGCTGTATCCAGGATCTCCACGACTTAGCCAAGCAAAGGCATCATAAGCAGTAAAATTACTATTATTTAATTATTAATTTCAAATGTAATTTTCATTCATTCAACTATTTAAAATTATTTATTAAACATGTACTTATGTATTTGCTTTATTTATATTGTAAATATGATTCACTTTTCAGAAGGACAACGGGAGCTGAGCAGAGTGTTTAACCTGTTGTGTGTCTCAGGACAATCTCACTTTTCAGCTGCAGAAGGTGCCCTAGAGTTGGATTTTCCCTCATCATTAAACCATCACCTCCCTGCTGGAGTCTGAGACCTGCATTTCTTCCTCCTTGGAAGCTTTTGCAATTCAAATGAGGAAAGACTTGAGACAAGAGTAGGCGCAAATTTGTTCTAAGGCGCTGTTTCCAAACCAGGCAGACTTCAAAGGGCCCGGAACAGCTGCTTTCAGTGAAGATCCACAAGCTTTCTCTAGTTCATCTTCTCAAAACCGACAGTGAATCAAACCACTTCCCAAAGTTTTTAAGTAGTATTTTCATTTCTCAAAACCGTTTATTTGGAGACAACAGCCAAGGGCAGGCAACAGCAGCACTGACAAAGGGAAGGAGCACCCTGATGGAGGATCGGACATGGACACAGGTTACTTATTGCCCTTTGCTTCCCATACTGTCAAAAATAAAGTGAAAGGTGTGAAGTTCCTCTGTGTCACAGACTCAGAACACTTTGGCCTGCAAGGTACCTATAAAAGCTCTTCTCATCCCCATCCCTGCCCTAGACAGGGACACACTCCACTAGACCAGGCTGATCCAAGCCCTGTGCAGCCTGGCCTTGGACACTCCCAGGGATCTAGGGACAACCACTGGGCACCCTGTGCCAGGGCCTTACCACCCTCCCAGGGAACAATTCCTACCCAATATTCCTTCCCTGTCCTCTGGCTGTGGGAAGCCATTCCCTGTGTCCTGTCCCAAGCCCCTCTCCAGCTCTCCTGGAGCCCCTTTATGCACTGGAAGGGGCTCTGAGCTCTCCCTGGAGCCTTCTCTCCTCCAGGTAAACACTCCCAGCTTTCCCAGCCAAGCTCCAGAGCAGAGGGGCTCTAGCGTTTGCAGCACCTTTACCATGCCCCCCTGGAGGAGCCCATGGCTCTCTCTGTGTCACTTGGTGACACACTGCCCCAGTGGGGACAGCTGTGCTGTCCCACATGGTTGGCAAGTTCAGAGGAGATGGGATTTCTGCCCTCTGACACGCAAGCAGGTTGTACACTTGATGTAACTAAAACCTATCTAAAGGATGCCCACTAAATCCCTAAAGCTGCAACTGGCCTTTTTTCCTCCCAGATTTATAACTCAGTTTTCCCCAGCCCTTTCAGTGTTTTGGGGCTCAGTTACATCTTATCTTCACCCAACCATATTTATTCACTGGTACTTGGAGAACCTGGTGCAGACATTCCGTATCCCTTGCTTTCCTCTTTGCTCACATTCATTCCTGTGCCAACAGCACTTGGCTATATGAGCTGATGGCAAAGAACTGCCAGTTATGAGCACAACCAAAGAGCACAAATATTAACCCAGCCCTGCTCAGTGCAGTGAGTTCCCGGAGCCATCGTTGCCTCGGGTCCTTGGGGATCTGAGGAGAGAATGAGACACCAGTGGTGGGGTGTAAACAGCTCTTGGCTTTCACACAAACCTGCCCTGTGACCTGCAGCAACGTGCTCGCCTTCCATGTGCTCCTGCTCCATCACTGAGAGACAGTGTGGAATCCAGAGGGATTGGGACAAGCTCAGTCAGTGGCCTTGGGGAATCTCATAAGGCTGCACCTGGATCAGGGCAACCCCCAGGATCAACCCAGGCTGGGGATGAAGGGCTGGAGAGCAGCTCTGGAGAAGCACTTTGGTGCTGGTGGGTGAGAGCTGGACAGGCCCTGGCCCAAACCCCCCTGTGCTGGGCTGGTCCCCAGCGGGGGCAGCAGGGGAGGGGGGATTGTGCCCCTCTGCCCCCTCAGGTGAGACCCCACCTGCAGAGCTGCCTCCAGCTCGGGGGGCCCAGCACAGGCAGGACCTGGAGCTGCTGGAGCCAGTCCAGAGGCGGCCATGGAAATGCTCCCAGGGCTGGAGCCCCTCTGCTCTAGAGCCAGGCTGGGAGAGCTGGGGCTCTGGGGGAAAGCTGGAGAGGGACTTGAGACAGGGGATGGAGGGACAGGACACAGGGAATGGCTTCCCACTGCCAGCCAGAGGGCAGGGCTGGATGGGAGATTGGGAAAACATTCTTCCTTGGGAGGGTGGTGGGGCTCTGGCACAGAGTGCCCAGAGCAGCTGTGGCTGCCCCTGGATCCCTGGAAGTCTCCAAGGTTGGACAGCGCTTGGAGCAACCTGGGACAGTGGAAGGTGTCCCTGTCTATGGCAGGGATGGAATCAGATGAGCTAAAGGTTCCTTCCAAATCAAATCTTTCTAGAATTCTGTTTCTGTATGTCCAAAAGCACACCACAAAGTTTCACCAGGATGTGAACGATTTCTGGAGACAATTTCTGCTAAAAACCTGCCTTTGACCAAGAAGGCAGATGAACCCCTCTTTGAACTAGGTTATCTGCATTTTAAAATGCTGTGCAAAGAGATGAAAGAGTCTGACAACTACTTATCTACTGCGGCTTTTAGATGAAATTTTATTTTTTTAAGATAAAAAATAAATACCCAGCTTATCTTTGTATCAGCTGTGCATCTTCTGACTGCTTTTAACCTACTGAGTCAGAGTTTACAAGTTCTTTCTCCTCATAGACAAGGGAAAAAGCAGTTTTCAGCAAATCTGTGCATTGGAAAATGCTCTGTGCTTCCACTCTGCACGTAGGACGAGTTTATCGCTGGGACGCTTCACAAAATGCCCCAGAGTTCAGACTCCACTGCATTTTAGAGGGAATTTTTTGGGAAAAATGAACATAAAACTCTGAAAGGTCTCATTTACCAAAATCTAATTCAGCTGTTCATGTACACATTAAAATTTCAAAGAGAAGATTCATGTGGTCCAAGCCTTCACCTCAGAAAACTCAGGAATATCTGCTAAGGAACTCCTAAAAGATAAAATTACTCCAGAACAGCACCAAGAAACTGATCAAGGAGGCAAGTAATAAATCTTATACAGAAAAAAGCTATTTTTCTCCAAGTTCTCCCTGAGTTGCTAAAATGAATTTGCTCTATGTGAAGAAAAAAGCCACCTTTGGCTATGTCAATATCCACCTGAAGTAAGGAGTCTGCCAAAGCTACACCACTGCCATGGAAACTTCTTGTTAATTATTTTTCTTTTAAAATTATTTTTCATTTCTTATGTTATTTTATTTCCATTTCTACTTATTTATATTTATGTTACTCTTTTTAGAGGATTTTTTTCCCCCATTGAGTTACAGTACACAATCTTTGCTCTGTATGACTCATCAGGGATGTTTTGTTGCTGTTCCCAGTGCTGCTGACCTCCTACCCTACAGCAGCTGATTTTCCACCATGGAAAACCCCAGTGACACTAAAACCCACTGGTGTGGGAGCTCCTGTGTGGAACCCTGAAAGATCTGTGAGCCTGGGCTCACTCCCACTGCAGACAGATCCACAACCACCCCTAAAGGCTGGCAGAACACAGCCCTGGGCAGAGTAAATACAGCACAATTCCTTTCATTTTTGGGAATGCTCTGTGTTATTGTTGGAGAGGCAATGGAGAGCCGCATGCTCAAAGCTTTCAAAAGGCTCCAGTGTTTGTTAGATTAAACCCAGCCAAAAGGTTACAAGTAAGGTCTGGAAAGTTATAAAAATGAAAATCAGAGACTCTCAAGCTTTGGCATGCCTTCCCACCAAAGAAGGGAGCTGTTCTTTGGGATTCTATCCATGGTTTAAGTCCTCACATCCATGTAGTAAGTCTCATTTTCTTTGCTGAATGGCAAAGGCAAGGAGAAACAGAGTTGTGAAGCTTTTCAGCTGCTCTGAGGTAATGGGAATAATGCATAAAGCAGATTCAACTGTATGAATAGTCTTGCACAATGTATTTATAATTATAAACAGAAGTTTCAAATATCTTCCCCTCCTGCACAAAATCCCCAGGGAAATACATTCCAGGGTAAAACATTCATAAATTACTTACTGCGTGTCTTCTGAAGATTCCTGTTTTATCTTTAATGTTCTTTTCGTGGTAGGCATTTCATCTGAAAGGTAAAATTCCAACACATAATTAGATTTTAAATAATGTTCTTACGGCTTTTTTTTTTTTTTTTTTTAAGAGGTTGACATTAAATAGAAAATAAATCTGAGTTGCTTCCTAAGCCAGGCAGTCTGCTGTAGTTCTGCATGAGACAGCTTCAGCTCCTACACCCTCTGTAATTGATTGGGTTTTTCTTTAACTTGGAAGAGATATGGTCAGTTATGATCTGAATCTCTCTCTGCAAGTGCAAAACCTTTCTGGCTCCAATCCCTCCTATTAAATCACACATTGACAGAATTGCAAACTACATTGTTTCAAGGAAAAAAAATAAGAAAAAGCAACTCTGCTTCTAATTGCACATTTGAAGAGGAAGCAGCAGCAGAACTGCATCTGTGTTCAATTCAGGCGTTGTGTGCCAAGTGCTTTGCTCACAACTTCTGAGCGTGAAGGGCATCGTCAGCCCAAGCGCATGAAAATGTCCCCGAAACTGGTGACAAACCAGGAGATCCCAGCTTGACTCACCATAACCAGCCATACCAGACAGAATTAGCCATCATTTACATACGTTTTGTAACGTTTTCCTCTCCCCACTGTTTCTCTCCCACATATTTCTGACTTTTAAATCCCCCAGGGAAGGAGTCTGAGGATCAGGAATGCGGTTAACAGCCAACTTGCAAATTTTAACATTAAACTGCGATCGAAGGCTCTTTCAAAGCATCCTGACTCACCAGTCCCCCAAACACAGATGTGTACAGACACGGGACTGCATCTCCTCTCCCTCTTTCATCCTACAAGGGAGAAAAGCCTTTATACAATTCACCTTCTTCACCTGCGTCTCCATTGGATCTGATCAACTTAAAGCTTCCACTGTGAAAAAACCCTGCTCAGGCAAGGGAGGAACACACACCCATAAGAGCAGCAGCTTCAGAGAAATATGCCTCGAGAAAGCCACTTCTCCACAGAACTACTCAGACTGGAGTGTGTTTTGTATCAATGATGTGGTACCTTGTTTAAAAAAGTTCAAAAAGCCATGGGTAACAATTAAACCTCCAAATTAATTAAAATACCGACTTTTAGGCAGAGACAGAAATAATTCGGGCAAGAAAAGCACGTGGAGGAGTTGGGCTTAGGTCTCAAACATCGAGTGTGAGCTTGCTTGCTATTTTTTCATTTTAAAAAGGCCACACCTCTGGATATAAATATATTGACATGTTTAATATTAATATATCAAGGTAAATAAGAAAGAGCAACATTTTTTAGAGTTGTTGGTGTCGCCAACAGCAGGCTGAAGCCTTGTTCACAATTTAAGTAAATGGTATTTGAATGGTAATACCCAGGTACCACAGAAAGGGAAAGTATCTCCTGAATCCCATGAGGGAAAGTAAAACTGAGAGTGAAAGAAGAGACAGGGAAAGTGTCACCTCCACTGTTTCTGGCCAAACAGCTCTTCTTCCCTCCAGTCCTGATCCTAAGGTACTTCAAGAACCATGGCTTGGTATTGATTAATTGAGGAATTTCTGTCTCTTTTCTCCCCAAGGATGTGTTTAGCACGGTGAGCACACTGTCTGAGAGGTGAAAGCTGGTACAGAGATATGTGTGTGCCAGACAGCAACGAGCACAGGTAAAATCCAAGGACGGAGACGCCAAGATGGGATTTCTTACCCAATTCCTGCTCGCCGGTCTGGTAGCAGTGAAGATCCTGACTGTGGTTTCCCCAGTCCTCCTGAGAGTATTCCTCCATCGTGCTGCCATCCGACTCCAGCTCCTGGTACAAGCCACTGCTGTTGATGAGGACAGGCTGGCAGGGCTGGGAGTCCCATCCTCCCTGCCCAAACACCTGCTCCAGCTGCTCAAACGTGTAGCTGCTTTTCCTCTTGCCAACGCCGTGCTCCTTCACGCGGCTGTAGCACCTGCGGAGGGTCTGAGAGAGACAAGCAGCTCAGTCAGGGGTGTGGGGCTGGCCGAGCACACAGGCACTAACACACAGTCACAAAGGCAGAGTTTAGGGCTTTGGGGGTTTATTCTGTTGGTCATATTTGCCCCACACTCATGAGCAATGCTCCCAAATTAATCTACACCCACCAGGAAGCATCATGTATATTCGACATTCCCGCTTAGCGTTAACATCTATGACACAGGACAAGTCGTGTAGCAGCTACAGATTCCTCAGATTTAACTTGGGTGATTTATTCTCTTTCTCACTTAAAAAAAAAAAAAAAAAATCCCTGGATTCCCTACGGATGCAGGGAAAAATAAAATAAAAATACCAAGAGCCCCTCAGTCAGAGACACCAATCAGCCAGGAAAATGCACACCTAATACAAGGAGGAGAAAGCAGAGCTGGTGCTGTGCCCACAGCTTGGAGAGGGGGAAGCGGGGAGGAGAGAGAAAGGAAAACAGAAAGATTTCCCCCAAAAGCAAAGACAGTCCAACCTTCCTTACTCTGGTAAGACACAAGGTACAAAATGAATATGCCTAAGCTATTCAGCTAGGGAAATATTTATTACTTACATATTTTTGCATTCCTTACTAACTCACTCTGTCTCTTGTGAAGCTGCTGAAATTTAAAAGAGGTCAAATCAATAATGCTCCCAGTTCCCAGACTTTGATATCAAGTATCAAGTAAGTAACAGCACTGAGGTGGCTTGGTGTGAGCAGCCTCTCAAACAGACCTGTGGCAGAACCTCCCACACAGGTGCCAAAGCCTCATCCAGTTCTGGTGACCCCTTTGACATCTCACACCAAGGGCTAAGCCACTTCACTGCTGCTAGATAAGCCAATGGACAGTTCCAAAACATAGTTCCAATCCATGTTTTCCCCCTCATCTGGAGAAGAAGACAACTACTTGGGGGTAAAAAACCTAAAGCTTTCTACACAACCCTCAGTGTGGTTTTAATTCTACCACTGCTCTGATTTTGAAAGACAATGATATGCCTCAGGTTTGCTGGGTCTTGGGTATTTTTTTCAGAATGGTAAACTGCTAGAAAACATTAACTTTTTTAGCAATTAAATTTACCAGATTGCTGAGGCTGACTTGAATGGCAAAGCTGTCTCTGGAATTTAAGAGAGGCATTAATTTGGGAAGGACTAGTCCTGTCACCTGGCTTTCTGCAGGAGGACTGTAATGGACATATCATTACAAAAACTACTTGGTTTTTTTTCCCCCCAAAGAAAGGAACTTTTAAAACTCCAGAAAGCTGGAACCTACCTAATGCTCCTCATACACTGGTTTAACAGCATCAGCAGCAAAGGGATACATTTCTAACCAGTTTCCTCCTGAGATTCAGAGCCCTGGGGGCAGAAGCAAAACCGCTAAGCAGCAAGTCAGTATTACTCTGCTGTTTTAAACAAAAACACACGAAAATAACACAAAATAAAAAAAAAAAAACCCATATAAACACACAGGCAGCAACAGGCATGAGTTATTCCACAGTTTAAGGTGGAACCCTTCCCACTTTGCCACAACTACCTCAGGATAAACAGATAGATCCTCATTGGATGGACACCAGCACATTTTAACTTTCTGTCTGTGAGCAGGGTGGAAAACAACCTGCTATGGCAACCTAGAACCAAAACTCAGCCTAGAAACCTGTTGGTACCCGCTGGTGCAAAGAGGGTTCCCTCAGGCTGGGGCATAGATACATTTGGCTGTTAGAATTCAGCTTTCTCACTCCAATTTCTCTCCTTCCAGCTCAAATCTCACTGACCGATACGGGCAAAGTCATTTCACTCCCAGACTCTTTGTAAAATCCACCCAAGTTAGATTTTTTTAAAATGTATTTCCCAAACCCCAGCTCTTGTACCTGCCCCAGCTTATCCACAGGAGTTAAACACGGATTTAGAGCCTCCAGCTGAATTTATTAGCAGCCTTCAAGTGAAACAAACTGTTTCCAAAGCACCCCTACGCTTGGCCAAGCCCTCTGGGAATGCCCAACACCCTCAGCCACTCTATTTTCACACCCTATTTTCAGCATGTGCTTCAAACATCTCTCCCCACCAATGGGGTCACGGAGGATCCCACACTAGGTAACAGCCTAGTAGTAATTAATTATTTCAGTCAGGCTGCAATCTGGCTTATTTTACTATCAAAATAATTTAACAGCAAGTCAATGCAGGAAATGCAGTAGGAAAACTAAAGGGAGCAACACAGGAAGGGGGATGAAAATAAATGAGCAATAGTGTGACTGCTCATTACTCTTAAAGGTCAAGATACTTTTGGGGGGACTGCCCAGATGCTCACCTGTGTTACCTCCACTTCTGGAAGCAGATATCCTAAAATTTGAAGGAGATAATCTCAAACACAGGGCTTTCTAAAGCACAAAAAGGCCTGTGGCTAAGCAGCCGGTGACTCCTTGGTCTTGTGTGCTGGAGAATCAAAATTCCTGCTAGCTCCTTTTTCTTGGAAGCTCTCCCCAGTGTCTCCAAAAGGCAGCCCCTACCACTTCTGATGTTCCCTCCAAATACCACAAGTCAGCCTTGTTTCAGGTAAACCCACAGGCTTCTCTTCTTCAGAGAAGAGGTAAGACCTAAATAATTGCTCAGACCTCAGGAAACCTGGCCATTTGATAATCTAACTTAACCCTTCTCTCCCCAGGTTATTCTGATCTCCAGGATCTAAGATCCGGGTTTTTCTTACGCACCTCCTCTACTCCTCCCGGTGTCCAGCTCAACTCCTGCTCCGTGGCTCCTGAAGTGCACATACACATATTGATACAGATACAGAAAGCAGGAAATTTAGGACAAGTAACTGAAAACAGACCTGATCACTGCCCAGTGACTGCTCAGACTGGAAGAGACCGAGGCTTTTGCTTATTGTTCTGCAACACTGCCTGCAACACGAACACATATTATCCCCGCTTAATTTGTAATTAGGAAAACCAAAGGAGGAGACAGTCACAAAGCTCAATGTGGATTTTCTCACCATTTCTAACTCACGAGTCCTCATCTCTACAAGTGAAGCCACCGAAGAACCTGGAGCTCTGCAGGAACTGCAGGATGAGGATGAGAAAAACCTTTAGGAAGGCTGCAGACATGGTCCTCCTTCCAGCAAAAAAATAAGATGAGGGAGAACCAGATCACAGCAAGCTTTTTATATATAACCTGAGGTTGTCCAACACGGAATTCCAGATCCCTGATCAGAGACATGCTCTTACACAAGGAGAAGCTATGGGCCCTGCAGGGCAGTTTGGTGGCCTGTGGCTGTGTCCACACTCATCTGTTTAAGGTGATTCTTAACAGCAGCCTAAAGCGGTCCTGATGTCCCAGAGCACCACTTAACACAACACTCAGCTTCAAAGATGCTCTTTTACTTAATCGAGAGGAGCTCCCAGCTTTATACCCTGAATTAAGAACAGCACTGCCCAACAGCTCCCTCCCTCATCATGCCAGGATATTCTCAGGAAACACAAGATGAAACTACACTGGGACAAAAGAAACAGCTTTTGAAGCCTGGAGTGGCTGTAGGGGACAGTGAAAGGTCTTGAAATCTCCATTTTTTAAGTTCCTGGGAGCAGAAGGTAACAATCTGTGCAATAGCTTCAGCTCATGAACTTTTAGGTTAAAAGCTCTATGTGCAAGGCAGGAGAACACAAGACTTACATGGGGTATTGCCTCAACAAGTCGCATTTCTGTGGTTTATCAAAACAAAATGAGAAGGGCAGCACCTCTAACTCTTGGGAGAGCCACACACCACTGCAGGAAGGCAGCTGATGACATCACTGCATCTCCAGCATGAGGACCAAACAGGAATACCCCTCTGGGACAATGAGAGCCCAGCACTGAAACAGCCCCCAGAGCTCAGGGTCTGTCCCAGGAGCTGCCACAGCGCAGTCTGCAAAGGCTCCAGCCCCACAGCTGGCTGCACATCTGCCTGAGCACAGCCCTGGGGACACAGCCCTGGGGACACAGCCCTGGGGACACAGCCCTGGGGACACAGCCCTGGGGACACAGCCCTGGGGACACGACTGTAGCAGTGAGTTACTCTCTACATCAAAGAGCAAGGCCTTGGTTGTATCCTGATTTACCCAAACACACAAGGACTTCCTGAAGGATTTGGCTCCAGTACAGTGGAAAACTGATGGGAATGCCCTGAGGGGAGACGGGCTGGGGGGTAAATATAGACAAGTTGATTGTTTTGACTGAGGTAAGAACCAGAGCTGTCTTTGGACAACAAAGAAGCAAAGTCACCCTGGCAGCACAGGTAAGGGGATATCAGTTGAGGCAGGGCAGACACGGGTTTTTGTTAGGGAGAGCTGCAACTGAACAAAAACTCACACACACCACGGCCAAGTTCTAAATCACAATTAAATATAATAATAATAATTTAAAAAAAGCTCTTGCCTGGACAGGAATTATTAACCAGAAGCTTCACAGAAAATTGCAGAGGTCAGCCCCCATGAGACAAGACTTTGCCAGCAGCCAAGAGCGAACAAAGCCGGGGTTTAACAGGCTGTGTCCCATCAGGGTGAGGAAACCAGTGACGTGTGGTGCTGTGACAACAGACCCCACAGTGCTGCACGCTCAAATCCACAACCTGGAAAGATGCTCCACTGCTTGCTGCTATCAGAATGCTGAGGATACTCAGAGCCCTCTCAGGGATTTGTTGCTAATTAAGCCTGACCCCTAGAGAGGAGACTCTAGCACTGTCTGCAGAAAGGCTGGCAGCTGGGCATCTCTGCCTCTTGATGCTCTGAGCTCCTGGTTTTCTTAAACCAGCGCTGGATGAAAAGAATAGGGATGAAATTGTTCGAGCTTGAGAAGGCAGAGAAGCACAACCCTCCTCCAGACCTACCAAGCCAATGACTTTGCCAAGAGTTTAGATTAGTGGATGGTCCTCCAGACAGAGCTCAGCTTGCAGAGATCACTGAATCACAGAATATCCTGAGGTGGAAGGGACCCACAGGGATCATCCAGTCCAGCTCCTGCCCTGCCCAGACACCCCAACAATCCCACCATGTGTCTGAGGGTGTTGCCCAAATGCTCCTGAAGCTCTTGCAGGGTCAGGGTCATCACCATTCCCAGGGAAGCCTGTGTAGGTACCCAACCACCCTCTGGGGAAAGAACCTTTTCCTGATATCCATCCTAACTGGACAAGATGCCTGAGTAAGGTTCAACCTGCTCCTGGCATGACCCGTTCAAACATTACTTTGGAGCAATGAAAGCCACACCTGAGCAGGTCACCTTCAGAAACCAGCTTATTCCAAAAATCAAACTTGAAGTTGCATGCATCTACTGTGATCAGGACAAACATCATTACACCACTCACAAAACCAGACTCTAAAGGAAAATCCAAACTGCAGCAGCCTGGATGAAAAGAGGTCTGAGATGTACTCAAGAAGTCATGTCTATGCAGCCCTCAAGAGAGCACAGACTAAAATCCCTGCTGCTCCTCACTCTCAAGTGAATGAAGTGAGTCCACAAGGCCATCCAGCAGAGGAAGAGCAGCACAAATCATTCCATGGGTGGGAGGGAAAACTCCAAGCTGGAAACTCCCAACTTCAGTGATGCTCATTTTGAGCTTCACTGAAGTGGCAGAAAGCATCAACATGGGCAGCACCACATGGGAAATGGCTTGTGTACTTCAGAACCCTGAAACACTTGACATCCAACAGTGTCCCAGCCATGTGCGATGCTGTGGTCTCTAGAGGAAGGTCCATGCCATTCCAACTGTGCTGCAAAAACATCACCAGGGAGACCAATCCCTAAATCAGTGGGAAAAGCTGGAATTAAAATACAAAAGTGCCTTGAATCCATATTTTCACCACTGGTGGTGAAAGGGTTGGTAATAGGTAAAACCACAGCAGTCCAGAAAGCACTGTCTGCCTGGCTCCCAAATTTACACACTCAGCAAGAGGGAGGTAAGCAGGAATCTGCCCCTGTGACAGTGCTGGAAGCACAGTGCAAGAATCAGGAGGATTTTTAACATCTTCCCAAGTCCTCCACAGTCAGAGACACTACAGGGAAAAAAGGTGTGTGCCCAATCTAGGATTTAACGTCCACAAATCTCCCTAAATGAGATCTAATGCTCAAGTTTTGCACATATGTCCTCCTGCAATGAGTTCCTGACCATCAACTGTTCCTGTCTCAACAAAGTAACCCCCCATCACTCCCAGCTCCCTCTGGGAATCATTCTGGACCCATGGAATGAGCAGTGGATGGCCCAGGTACACAAGGATTGGACCAGAGGATTACAGACACAACACGGCTGCATTAGCCACTGGCTCCTGAAGACACTCATCCTACATGTGCAATTCAAGCCAGATTCTTACCAGCACAACAGCACTCTGCAAATACCCTGGCTGAGAGCAAATCCAAGAGGGTTCATTCCACATGACACTCATATCCCAGAAATGCTCCTCTGCCACAGCCCCAGAAAGGATTGAAACAATTAAATCTGCTCTTTGTCACTGAAGGGTTTATTTTTCCCAGCTGTAAATGTCAACAAAAAGTTGCTTCCACCTACTGGAGCAGATGAGATCCTCCAGTGTGAAGCTGGGCTGCTGGGAAGGATTCAAGGAATGGCAAGAAACAGCCTAGCCTAGAAAATTCAGTACATCTGAATCTATGTAAGCCAAGGGAAGAATGGGAGGTGACTTCAACACCTCTACACATCACAACCCAGGGAGTTAATGGGATGGGGAGCTGGGACTGAGACAAACTCAGATAAAGATAAATCACATTCGAGAGAAACAGAAATCCAGAATCACGGAACAGGGTTGGAAGCAACCTTAAAGCTCATCTTGTTCCAAACCCTCCTGCCCTGGGCTTTCACTATCCCAGGTTGCTCCAAGCCCTGTCCAGCCTGACCTTGGACACTTCCAGCCACAGCTTCTCTGGGCACCCTGTACCAGGACCTCCCCACCCTCAAAGGGAAGAATTTTTTCCTGATATAGAATCTAGTCCTCCCCGGTCACTGGGAAGACATTCCCACTTGTCCTGCCACTCCAGGCCCTTGTAGAAAGTCCCCCTCCATCCTTCCTGTCAGCTCAAATCAAAGGCAAAGTTGCTCTGAAGGTGGATGGTTGGCTGGTTGCTGTGAAATGCACCAATGCCCCATCATTTGACATCTTCGAATCACAAAGACAGTCACTCCACCCCTTGGACCCAAGGATGGAACTCTGGCTGAAATCCTCTAACATCCAGCAGCTCACACTAGATCACAGTGAGCACTGCTTCCCAGACAGCTTTGCTGGAGCAGCTTTTCCTGCCTTAAAAAACAACTCCATGCAAGATTTACAAACAGACTATTTACATCACAGAGCAGCTAAAACCACAGCCTCCTTACAAACAAGCCCCCGACATCACCAGCGTTGCCTAAAGCAAGAAATACCAACAGCTGATTGTCAGGTGTGGTTTTCCATCTCTTCCCGTTTCATGTGGGTTTGTGGCACTCCCCACTTTGTTCTTTCTAAGCACTGAACCAGCATCTTCAAGGTATTTATCTTCCTTTTGAAAAACAAATTAGTTTTGTGGTCAACCACAACCCAGCCAAAACCTCCAGTCACCCATCTGGAGGAGGAAGAGGCTGCTACACACAGGAAAACCAACAGTGGAACTGGATTGGCAGTGATACTTGGGAACTCCTGCAGTCAGGAGTTAAGATGTTGGAACTGCTTCTCTTTGAATCAATGGGTTGGCACTGACTCTGAGAAAGGCAAAATAAAAGCAGAACTCGAATTTCTGCAGTAGCTGAAGAAATGACATTTTAAAAATGCTTCCAAATTAGTTTTAACAGCAACTTCTAAGAAGGGATTTGTTTCTGCTGGGGAAAGGCTCTCCAGCTGCACCCACAGCCAGAGGATTTCCAGCCCTGAAATGCTCTCTCAGCCCAACTGAGCCATGTGCCATCAGGAGGACAAGTGTTTGATTCCATCTTCCATACAGATGCAAGCGAGAGAAGCAGAAAATCTTCCATGGGTTTAAAAAAAGGCCTAAAATCTGGTATTGAAGAAACAATTGGAGCCCATTATTTCAAGAACATTCCTTTAAAACAAAACGAGCCTTTGCTGCCTGAAAATCAAAACCCCTTGAGTGGCACAGCTCCAACTGCAGCACCTGAGCTTTCCCAGAGCATCCTGTCACTGCAGCCACCTGGGGTGGCTGGAAGAGGATGAAATGATGAAGTTTCATCTCACCAATGGAACGTGTTCCATCACCCCAAGGACTGTGATCTTCAAGCTGTGTGGCCTTCACACAACAGCTTCACAGCACAAGGCAAGGGCTCATTTTCCCGTGCTTAAACTCCCAGCAAACCTGCTGCTGCTTGGTTGAAACAGCATTGCCTGGTGCAGGGCACAGGATCCTGGCAAGGCTGGAAAGGGTTTGGCCAAATACTCCATCACCTGCCTTAAAATCCCAGCTCTAAGGTCAAACCTGAAAACAAAAAGCTCTCCATTTGCTGCTGTGGGAAGGTGATGAGTTTCAGGACAGAAAATCAGGCTAAATCCTTGTTCAGGAACACAGGGAATAGGAAAGGGCTGGGTAAAAAGAACAGAGTGTGTCACTGAACAAGCAAGAATTAAGGATAGAACATGACTTGTTGGGATGAGGATGCTGTGGCACACAAGACAGCTTTCCTGGGAATGCAACAAGCAGAAATAAAGATGTTCCATTCTTCCTGCAGCTCCCAACTGCAGAGCTCCCCAAGCCATCTACCTCAGAGCCACCAAGTCGGACTCAAGGTCTCTTTCCAAAGGAATAGCTGCTGGAATAGTTACATGTGAATCCCTAAATTTGAAACAGACCTTTCCAGAGCAGCTCCAACCCAACAGCAGCCTTGTTCCAGCTGCTGATGTGCAGAAAAGCACAAGCAGATGGTAAGAGACAGGCAAAAATCGGCATCAGGACCTTTCTGCACACCCTGTTTGAATTAAGAGAGAATGCATCCATGCCACACAACTGCAAAACCCTCTGCCTACAAGCTGACTTGTTCCTTTCCAGCTCAAATGGCTGTTGAGACTCAAGATTTGGCTGTATCCAGGGAATGCAGGTGATCCCAAGGAAAGCAGTATGGCACCCTTATCTAAAATTCATTTAAAAACCAGCTGAACCTGGAATGTTTGAAACACCATTTATTATCCAGCAGGAAAACCTCAAGCTTCTGTCCCCTGATGAGCATTACATATCCTACAAAATTCATGGAAACACACAACATTTTGGGTAATAAATGGAACAACTCAGCCATGTGCTCCTTCACCACCATCTCCCCAGTCCTGTTCTCAGTGTGGAGGATTCCAAAGCGCCTGTGCCCTCCTCTTGTTCCTGCAGCACATGACAGTCCTCCTGCTCCATCTCAGGGACGAATCCATGCACGATTCCTCCACATCCAGATGTGACTTTTGTTTGTGGTGGACCATTGAAATGTCAAGCAGCCAATCCTGCCTGGAATCTTACAAAAACTGGGATTTTAGGGCTGGCAACCTCAACTATCTCGATAATCCCTGTAACAAGGTAAATTATTGACACCCAGGAGATCTTAGAGCTTTCAACAAGCACTCATTTCCCAGCAATTCCAGCCCAAAGGCTTCAGAAAAGCCACATTTTTGCTGCTCCAGATGACTGTGCTAAGCCAGGCCCTCACTGTGGGGATCCAGGATACACAAAGTTCAGGTGTGTGGTGCCAGAGACAGCAGCATCCAGTTGGCTGTTCCTCTCCTGCACACGGCCTGACAAGAGGCCAAGCTGTGCACAGAAAAACTCGTGGATGGAACACAGGTAACTCCCTCCCAGCTGGGCATTAGAGTATCAAAGGAGAGCCCACCCCAATGTTCTGCAATTTAGAAACATCTAACAGGTCTGTCAGGAGCTGCTCTTGGGGATAAATACCAGCCTTGAGCTCTTTTACTGCTGTTTGACAGGTGTTTTTTTTCCCAAGCTTGAACATTTCAGGGACAAAGACGAGTTCAAGCCTCACTTCTGAAGGGAAAGTGGGAGAATCCTCAGCTGCAAGGAGTTCAAACTCCTGGAGCCACCAAGATGCTCCTGCAATCAGCTCCATCCAACAGCACCATCAAAACCCACACAGACAGTTCTGGGCTGTTCTAACAGCGAGATGACACCTCACAACCTGCCCTGGCAGCACGCCCCAAAATTGGGGCTGGGGGCCTCGATAGTCACTGCACTGACTCTCATCACAGCTCACAACCGCTGGACAAAGCCAAACCAACTCAAGGAACTTTTCCATCATGCAACTGCCTGTGGCAAAGCTCACAGGTTTGCATACAAGGTGATTCAAGCAACAAGCATCTTGAAAGCCACCAGGAAAACGAGGCACTCCAAGAGGGCTTGCAGTGCAGCAATGCTCCTCTCAAAAAATATTTGGGTGTGCTCAAGGGAAAAAGATCCCTGAGTAGCATTTACACAGATGTGAGAAAAATACACTGAGAACCCAAAACTTCTATAGAAAGTGGGTTTGTTTTGAGTATCTATTTCCAGGACAGGCTGTTCTAATCAACAGGGATCAAAGTGGAAATCGCTCACTCTCAGGCACTCCTGATGCTGCAGCATCCCTTATTCCATGTATTTTCCAAATTAAAGGCAGCCCAGGTGTGCACACCTGGACAGCCCCAGCCCAGCAGGTATTTTTAAGGGATGGAAAGAGAAAGGGAGAAAACAACCAACAACAACAACTGGGCCCCAGCAGTAACAACACGTTCATTTTTCACTCCATCACCATTTGAAGTGGCTACAGGAGCCTAATGGGTCAGGAAAGGAGAAATCAGAGCCAGAGGGAGATCAGAGCAAGTAATTCACCCTCCCAAACATCATCCACACTTACAAACTCAAACCCCACAGCGATTTCCACATCATCCAAATATCTTCTCTCTGTAAAAGCTGGATGCACAAAGCGACTGCTCACAAACCAGGAACAAAACCCAGCCCTTTTCTCCCAGGGAATGATAGCACTAGAATGACCCCTCTGGAAAATATAGCCCACGGGGCTGTTTATCAATTAAGAGGTCTGTGAAGCCACAGCACATTCCTGTTGAGCCAGGGAAGGCATCAGGCTATAAAACAACTCCACAGCAAAGGACAGAGCCAGGAGTGCTCTTTTGCACTCCTGTAGCCAGAGCTACCCCTTGTTACTGGGAGTCCTGTTTGCCCAAGGGGGCTACAGGGAGCAGCCCGTGCCAGCCCCTCATGGACAGAGGATGCTGGAGGACACAGGAGGGAACAGAGTCAACCACAGTGCCCACAAGACTCGGGAGCAAAGCAGGAAACCCAGGGGATGTGGTGGTCCAAAAACCCAGGGGAAACATCCTGCTGGGGCTGTCCCCATGAGGAGACACAAAGAGCTGGGATGATGTGTCCCTCCCCACTCAGGACCATGGGATGCTGCCACAGCCCACCCATATGAGAGGAACTGAACCCCTGGGATGCAGTGCCCGTGTCCCAGAGGTGCTGCTGGAGGCTACAGGAGCAAGGGAGGCACCCAGGACACACCAATGGAACCGCGGGAGCCAGGCAGCTGAGCCAGGGAATGAGACACCCTGCACCCAGGGTAAGGGCTGGGCTCAGACCTGGGGACAACCGTGCAAAGGCCAGAGATGCTCCAGAAAACTGCAGCACGGAGACCTCGAAAGGGCAAGCCCATGGGACACCGTGCCCACAGCCCCAGGGCCAAAGGACAGGCTGAGCCAGGAGCATGCCCACAGCCTGCGCCAAAGGACGCTCAGGACAGATCCTGAAGGGACCGAACGCCCGGGACGCGGTGCCCCGGACTAAGGAGCAAAGAATGCTCAGAGGAACACCTCTCCGGAGAAGTGACCCCAGACCGTCCCAGGAGCTCACCCACCCGCGGGCGGGCGGCCGAGCACGGGGACCCCCGGCCCACCCTCCCGCCCCGGCGCGTCTCCCGCGCAGCCGCCCTCCCAGGGTACCTTGATGCGCTCCCGGCATTGGGACGGGGTGCGCTCGTAGCCCAGCTCGGCCAGAGCGCGGGAGACGCGCTCGTACATGGCGGGCCCGGGCGCTTTACTGCCGAACACGGTGCCCGCACCCTCCAGCTGCTGGTACCGCGCCTCCACCAGCCGCTCGTTGCCCCACACGGCGATCAGCGCGTTGGTCTCCGCCGGCGTCCAGGACATCCCGCGGCAAGCGGCGGCCGCGGCGGCGGCGGCGGCGCCGCCAGGCGAGAAGGAGACGGAGGGCGAGGCCCCGCCGCGGGCGCCCAGCGCGGCCCCGCCGGCCGCCGGCCCCGCGCCCAAGGGGGAGGCGCCGCTGGGCGTGGAGGGGTCGGACAGGCTGGGGTTGCCGTCGCTGAGCGCGCCCGGTGAGCCCGGCGACAGCACCTCCATCTTGGGGACGCGGAGCGGTGGCTCGGCCGGCGGGAGCTGCGAGGAGCCGCAGGGCGCCGCCATGATGGGGGTGCGCACCGAGCGGGCGGAAGTTGCGTGTGGCCCGGGGGCGGAACTTCCGGCAGCGCTGGGGCGGGCCGCATGTGAGGGCGGGGTCAGAGGGGGCGGGATCGTGCGCGCGAATGTGGCGTGGCCACAGAGGGGGGCGTGGCCATTGCAAGAGGGGAGCGGGCCCGGCGGGGTAGGGGCGTGGTCCTGCGGAAGGGGCGTGGTCAGATGTGGGGCGGGGGGGGCGTAGTGGGCGCGGTCATAAAGGGGCGGTGTTTGTGCTGTGAGTGGGCGTGGCCAGAGGTGGGCGTGACTGGCATCTTTAGCACCACCCGATGTGGGCGGGGCCCTGTGGTGGGCGGGGCCCCACCGGGCAGTGTCCCCTCAGACCTCTCAGGGCAGAGACCCTTCAACTGTTTCCTCTCACGGCGCGGGATTTGTCTTGCCCCAAGGACCCCAAACGTGCGGCCGAACATCCCAAACGTGAGGTTTAGCGCTCCCAATCTTGGGGCAGAGCATTCCCATGGTACTGGAGCCGAGCTCGCCCCGCCGAACCAAACACCTCCCCCCGGGCTGGGCGCCCCCTCTGCCTGGTGGGGAGCACCCCTGGAGTCTGGGCTTCCAGAACTCCCAAACCTCGTTATTGAGCATCCCCCAAGGACTGAGGCTGATTCCGGGGGGGCAGAGAGCTCTCTGTTCTTACTGCCCCCAGCCCTGGTGCCTCGGAAGCCCCGGGACCCCAATTAACGGTGCCGTGATTGATGAGGCGGGGCGCAGCTCGCGGGGGCTGCGGGACCACCCCAGCTGCGCCCCAACTCTCCGGTAAGGCAAGACTAACGAGCATCGGCGACATTCCGCCTCTCCAGACCCCCTCTAAAGCACCCCCCGCCATCCAAGGGGGGTGGTTAGAGGGATCCTGTGGGACCCCCACCCGGGTTGGTTAATTAAACGCTTTAATTAGGGCCGTGTTGGTTAAACAAATGGGGAGGGTGGTGGGGGAAGGATGGAAGGGGACATCCCCCCTGCCTCTGTCTGCCCCTGCCGTCCCTGCCCGCAGCACGGCGCGAAGCCATCAGGAGTGTAATTATGCCCCTCTAATTAGCGGGATTAGGGGCTAGCGGCGGCGCGAGGCTGCGGATGTCGCGGGGAGCGTTAACCCCACACTCCATCCCCCACGCCGACCGGGCTCTTTGTCACTGCTGTCCCCAGAGAGTGCCCACAAGGGACGTCCCCAATGCCAACGTGTCCTCAAAGGGATGTCCCCACCGCTGGTGTCCCCAAAGGGTTGTCCCTGCTGCCACCACATCCCCGAGGCTGTAATGAGCCAGCGTGCCCCCAAAGGGATGTGTCAATGGCAGTCCTGTGGCATCCAAAGGGATGCATCTTCCTCTGGCATGTCCTCAAAGGAATGTTCCTGGTGCCACCACATCCCCAAGAGGTTGTCCCTGCTGCCAGCGTATCAACCCACTGTCACCACTGTGACATGCACCCAAACAGACACACAGCTGGTGTGTTCCCAGAGGGATATTCCCACTGCCAGCATGCCCCCAAAGCGATGTCCCCAATGTCAGCCCCACATCATGTCACCAAAATTATGTGTCTGCCACCACCATGTCCCAAAACAGAAGTCCCCACTGCTGGTGTGGCCACAAGAGGACTTCTCTGCTGCCACCATGTCCCCAAAGGTGTGCACCCACTTCCCTGGAGTGTCCTCAAAGGGGTGTCCCCACTGATGTGTCCCCACTGCCACTCCTGTGACATGTCCCCAAAGGGATGTCTTCACAGCCAGCTGTGCTGTGTGCCCCCAGAGGGCTGCACCCACCACCAGCCATCCCATGGTTCCCCAAAGCAGGGTCCCCAGAGGGGTGTCCCCACTGCTGGCGTGTCCTCAGATTGCCAACCCAGCTGCCAGTGTCCCCGCGGCAGTAGACCCCCATCCCCGAGCCCCCCGGAGCTGCCCAGACCACAATTAGAGGCCCGGGGAGGGGGGGATGGGCGGGCCGGATGCAAATGAGGGTGGCGGTTAATTAGGGCCTGAACACTCATTACGGCCGAGAGCAGCTGATTGCGATGCAGCTCCGAGTCCCGGCAGCGCCATTTGACCGCGCGCTAATGACATGGGGGTGGGGGGCGAGGGGCCAGCGGGGGGACATGGGGACATGGGACCCCCCCCCCAGCTCGACAGCACCTCCGCAGTCATTCCTGCAATGCGCAGGGATTGTGCTCGGCCCTGCCAGGAGCTGGGATTGTGCTCAGCCGCGGCTCAGCCCTGCCATGAGCTGTGGCAGTTCTCGGTCGGGACCGCCCCGTGCTGTGAGTTCTGGGTGTTCTCAGCTGGGCTCACCTGTGACATGGGCTGTGGGTGCGCTCGGCCAGGATCACCCACGGAATGAGTTGTGGCCATTCTCAAATGACACTCACCTGTGCAGACTTGTGACAGTTCTCAGGCAACGCTTATCCGTGCAGCGAATTGTGTCTGTTCTCAGCCCAGGCTCACCTATGCAAGGATTTTGGGGTGTTCTCAGCTGGGAGTCACCCGGGAAACGAATTGTGACCGTTCTCAGTCAGGGCTCGCCCATGCAGTGAGTTGTGGCCGTTCTCAGCTTCTGGGGGTGTGCGGACGGCGGGACAAGCAGCGTGGGGAAACACCCCCCTGGTCCCCAACACTCTCCCGCCGCCTCGTTCCAGTCAACCTTCCAATTAAATAGGCATAATTAAAAGTCCGCCAAAAAGCCGAGCGGACAAGTCATTAGACCCAGAGCCGTGTGTTCTGCAATTTACTGACCTGCTTGTAATTAACCTCCTGCCGCCAAAATACGCTGCTGAAAAGAAGTATAAACTTATTAGTGGCGACGGTGGCTAATTAAAGCGAAAGCTGTAATTATCCCGAGATGTGGCCGCAGGCAGGAAACTGATGAAAGGAGAGAAAAGACGCTCGATGCAATATCTGGAAGGACGCGGGGATGCCGAGCGAGGCAGCGCCCTGCTGCCGCACGCCGGTGCCCATCAGCATCCTGAGCGCCTGCATCCCGATCCAGCTGCCCTGCCCGCTGCACAAAGGGGACCCAGGCGGGCTAATTCGGCGCAGGGGCAACCGGCACGCCCCCCTCTTTGTCTCCCTTTCACAGCCAATATCCCGACCCCAGATGGGTTAATACATAATGCAGACAAGCAAGTAATTGCTTGCCTTTGTGAGGCCGTCAGCGCTGGGTCCCCGGCCCTCTGATCCCCCATTAGCGGCCATGCAAACAAGCCTTCCACCCAATTAAGCCCAGCTTTGATAAAGCCTTTCCCAATGATGTGGCGGTCCCAAACTAGCGATTCGCACATGAGCCACTACCTGTTAAACCCGGCTTCGGCTTCCTTCGGGGACGAGCATCCCTCGCCTCTCGCTATGACCCAGCTGCCGAGCTCTGCCCGGCTTCCCCTGGCCCTGAAGGGAGGCTCGGCTGATAAATGATCTCGACAAACTCTATATTAAAGAGGTGGAAATGGGATGTTAATATACCCCAAGCCGCTCGTCTCGAGAACACATGGGCTCCGGCTTTCCAAAGATGCTGGTAATGAGGCGGGCTGGGATGCCCGCGAGGAGATCTGACCCACCGGCCTCCTGCGCCTGCCAGGTGTGGAGGACAGACACCCGTCCTCTGAGGCATCCCCACACCGTTCCACAGAGGCTCCATGGGTCATCCCCTAAAGCATCTCAATCTGCTCACTGAAAGCATCCCAGCAGCATGCCCTAAAGCATGCCAGCGCACTTTCTTGGAATATCCCAGCTTTATCCTTCAGCACACACCCTGGCATCATCCCCTAAAGCACTTCAGTGCACTCCCCTAAATCTTCTCAGATATCCCCGAAAGCATCTCACTAAGCTCTCCTAAAGCATCCCAGTATCATCCCCTAAAAACTTCTGTCACTATCCCCTAAAATATCGTAGCATCAACTCTTACAGCACCCCAGTGTCATCCCTTAGATCAAACCGGCATGTTCATCTGAAACATCCCAATGTTATTCCTTCACACACTCTGGCACTGTCCCTTAAAGCCTCTCACTATCATCCTCTAAATCATTCCAGTGTGCATCCCTAAAGTTTGCCAGGATCATTCCCCTAAAGCATCCCAGCACCATCCCCTACAGCATTCCAGCATTATTCCTTGCAGCACTCTAGTGTACTACAACACAGTGTCTTACCATCATCCCCTAATACATCCTGGCATCCTTCTGTGCATCCCAGACTCATCCCCTAAAGTGTCCCAGTGACATTTTCTAAAGCATGATAGTTTGCTCTCCTACAACATCCCAGCATCACACCCTAAAGTCCCATAAGGTCCCCTAAAATATGCCAGCATCTCTCCTTAATTCATCCCACCATCATCTCCTAGAGGATTCCAGTCTGTTCTCTGAAAAAAATCCCAGTGTCATTCCTTAGGGCACGTCAGTATCATCTATTAAAACATCCCAGTGTGCTCCCCTTAAACAGCACTATCCATGAGTGCATCCTGACATCATCCCCTACAGCACCCCAGCGTCATTCCCTACAGCATCCCAGTGTCATTCCCTACAGCATCCCAGTGTCATCCCCCACACCATCCCAGTGTCATTCCCCACACCATCCCAGTGTCATTCCCCACACCATCCCAGTGTCATCCCCCACAGCATCCCAGTGTCATCCCCCACAGCATCCCAGTGTCATCCCCCACAGCATCCCAGTGTCATTCCCCACAGCATCCCAGTGTCATCCCCTACAGCACCCCAGCGTCATTCCCTACAGCACCCCAGTGTCATTCCCCACACCATCCCAGTGTCATTCCCCACACCATCCCAGTGTGCTCCCCAAAATACTCCAGCTCCATGCCCTAAAACATCCTAGCATTGTTGAAGCATCCAAACATCATACTGTAAATTACCACAGTATCATCCCCTAAAGCCCCCTGGAGTCATTGCCATATGCTCCCCTAAAACATCTCAGCATCTTTCCTTAAAGCATCACACTGTTATCCCTCAAACAATCTCAGTCGTGTCACTCACTCCCTGAAGTATCCATCATCATCTCCCAAAGGATCCTACTTTCATCCTCTAGAACATTCACTACCTTCTCCTAAAACATCCCAGCATCATTCCTTAAGGAATCACATCACTGTCCTCTCAAGCATGCCACCATCATTCCCTACAGTATCCCACAGTCATTCCTGACAGTATCTCAATGCCATCCCTCAATGCATCCCAGTGTCATCACCTACACCACCCCAGCATCATTCCCTACAGCATCCCCGTGTCATTCCCCACCACCATCCCAACACCACCCCAGTGTCATCCCTAAAGGATTCCAGCTCCATCCCCACTACCCCCAGTCCTCAACATTGCTCTTCCCTACCCTCCCTCCAGCAGCCCCCGTGCTCCCCTTTCCCTCCTCCCCACCCCAAGTGCTGCCACAACCTCTATAAATATTCAAAAAGCCGCATTTCCCGGCCAAGCGGCTGGCTCGGGGTGGGGGGCTCCCGAGGGGAATGTTAATAAAGGGGCTGCCAGGGATTCCCCCCTGGCAGCGGGGAGGGGGGACCCAGCCGCTCATTTGCCCAGACAAATATCTTGTCGCTCCTCATTACAGCCAAACTTCGTGCCTCAGTTTCTCCCTTCCCCCCCCTGCCCCAGTCCCTCGATGCCACCCGACGAGGGCAGGGAAAAAACAGGAGGAATAAGAAAGCGGCAAAACCGCTGCAGAATAACGAGGATAACAAAGTACGGAGGAAGCCTCCCCCTATCTAAAAACTTTGAGGAGGGTGATTTGGGCAAAGCCTGGGCAAACAGCCGCTAATCGCCAAATCAAGCAGCAATTAAATGCCGTGGCAGTGAGAATAAATCTGCTAACAAGGAGGCGATGCCCCCGCCCTCGCTGTTTGCCCAGCTGATTAACGGGGATGAATCTGAGGGGGATTATCCATCGGGATGAGGCGGCTCCTTTGTCTCCATTCCCCATCACAAGCTCTCTCAGAGGAGGTATTGGATGCGCGTGTGTCACCCCTGGGAGCCCATCGCTGCAGCCTCAGGGCTCATAGTGGGATTAATACAGAGGTGCTTTAATCCCTGAGGCTCCCAAAACCTCCAGGATTCCCATTAAAAATTCTCCCATTTTCCAAGAACTCCATGAAAAGGGGCCCAAACGCTTTCCAGGGATTAACACCCTTTCCCATCCTGTAGTTCTGTAGTGTTGGGGATGTCCCATTCCTCAGGTCAGCTTTTCAGAGGGACTCAAAAGGAGAAGGCAGGGAAACGTAGCAGGTTTAGATATTCCAGCATTGCCATAAATTCCCGTCCCAGAGAAGTATTCAGGTAATAGTTGGGTAAACCTGTTATTCTGTGGATATTTTTCTCCCTGATCCTACTGAGAAATCCCTGTGCTGCTGCACTGCCAGCAGGAGAAGCGGAAAAGCTTTGTGCTCCTACTAAATTAATATTTATTTACTTTCTCTGTGCCCGGCTCCAGGGGACAGATGAATAATGCATCGCCCACCGGACACTTGGCAGATTCGGTGGGATATGGAGAGCCCAGAGGATGCTGGTGAGGCTGAGTCCAGATGTGCACCCGTCTGCAGCCTCAGCACAGCTCTGGGTGTGGAAGCGCAAGTCTGGGCAAGCGCTCCAGATGGGCAAGCTCTCCAGATGTGCACTCACCTTGTGCCTCCAGATGTGCACACATGGAAACCACCTGGTTCTCCAGATGTGCTTGGGCATCCCTGTGCCTTCAGCTGTGTGCCCAGCTGTGACATCAGGGACATCTCCAGCTGTTGGTCTGAATGTGGCTGCATGCCCTAGACCACCCAACCCTCCCAGATGTGGAAAAGCCTCTCCCCTGCCCAGGTGTGCCCCAAGAGTCCTCCAGAGTGCCGTGGGGACCCAGATGTGCAAACACGTGTGGGCACATTTAACTTACTGCTGTGGATGCAGATGTGAGGACTCTTCTCCCTCCCAATATCCCAGATGTGCATACCCACATGCATGTCCCCTCAAGTCCTTCCCCATTGCCCCTTCTCCTCCTCACCCCTTCTTTCTCCCTGAGTCCCTTCCAGGTTCCCCAGACTCTCTTCCCCTCCCCACCCCCCCCCCCCCACTTTTACCCTATTCCAAGTGCCACTGTAATGAAACCCATAATTAGCCCCCCCTCAACACCCCCCCATAATGAACCTCCCTAACGAATGCCCCCAAACCCTTCCCCACCCCGGGTGTTCACAGTAGGAGACTCATTGCTTTCCACATCAGCCCCAACACGGTAATTAAGTGGCCAATTGCTTCTTACGGATTCACTGGCACACGTGCTGATTCCTTCGTGTTTCCCCCCACCCCAAAAAAACCCCAAAATTCAAGGCCACTGGTGGTCTCAGCACCCCCAAAGTGTCCCTATCCTTACCAGTGTTGGGGTGTGTTACTCACTCGAACAGCTGCATTTCCCCGTGGGGTTCAGGGTTTACTGAGGGGGGGATCCCGAGTGGGGGGTGACAGCAGCCCCACGTGGTGTCACGTAATTTGGAGTGAAGCCAGGGAGCTGCTGCGTCTCTTCGTTCTCCTCCCTCCAGCTTTAGGATCCCCTTTTCCTCTGCCCCCTCAAAAAGTCTTTCCAGTTCCACTCAACTACGAAGCCCCCATCCCCTACGGGACACCCCCCGCCTTCGCCCCATCCCGCTCCTTACGGAGAGAACACAGGGACGCCCCCGTTCCCCCGCCCCAGCACCGCCCTGGCCCGTCCCCCAGCCGGGGGCGGTGCCGCAGGCTGAGCCGAGCCGAGCCGAGCCGGGAGAGCTGAGCCTGCCTGAGTCGGGTGTGCTGAGCCGCGCTGGACTGAGCCGAGTCGAGCCGGGCTGAGCCGGCTGGGCTGAACCGGGTCGGACTGGGCTGGACTGAGCCACACTGGGCTGAACTGAACTGAGCCGGACCGGGCTGAGTCTGGCCAGGCTGAGCTTGACTGGGCTGAACCGAGCCGAGCCCAGCCGAGCCGAGCCGAGCCGGATCGGGCTGAGCTGAGCCGGATCGGGCTGAGCTGAGCCGGTCTCTGCCGTGCCGGGTGGTGTCGTGCAGAGCCGACCTGATCCGAGCCGATCTCAGCCAAGCCGAGCAGAGCCCGGGCAGGATGCTGCGGTACCTGCTGAAGACGCTGCTGCAGATGAACCTGTTCGCCGACTCGCTGGGAGCCGAAGGCTCTAACTCCTCGCTCCTGCTCGGCATCAACCGTTCCATCGCCGCGCTCCACCTGCCCGATCTCGTCCCCGGTAACGGTACGTGGTCCCCGGTCCTCCTGTCCCCCTGCCCCGGAGCTCCTGCTCCTGGTCCAGCCGGGATGCTGGAAGCAGCCCGCAGACCCCAGCCCCAGCTGGGACGCCACCAGCACCGACACTGGATTCCCAGACTGTCCCCAAACCGGGACCTGCCCCATTTCCCAACTCCAGAATTGACCCAGTGTCCCCACACCAGCTCCGTGTCCCCATTCTGGGACCAGCTCCCCATCTCCAGACCAACTCCCGGGAGTGATGTGGTGTCTTTACATCGTCTCCCCGACCCCAGACCGAGACCAGCCCACTCTCCCAAAGTCAGAACTGTCCCGGTGTTCCCAAACGAGTCCTGTGTTCCTAAATCCTGAACTGCAGGCAGCTCCCTGTTCCCAAACTGTCCCGTGTTCCTACATCAACTGCCAGACCACAAACTGGGAGAGACACGGCATCCACAAATTGTCCCCAAATCCCCAGACCAGTCCCCAGACCCCAAACCAGGGGCAACCCAGTGTCCTTAAACAACCTTCACGTCCCAACATCCGTCCCCAGTCTCCAAACCAGGACCAGCCCTGTGTCCCAAAACTGTCTCTGTGCCCAAACCAACTCCCAGGCACAACTAGGAGGGACTCCATGTCTCCAAACCAGTCCTGTGTCCCCAAGCCAATCCCCAGATTACTAACTGGAACTGGCTCCGTGTTCCCAAAGTATTTCTACATTCCTGAACCATCCCAGTGTCCTTCAACCAGCTCCGTGTGCTCTAATCTTCCTCATGTCCCCAAACCAGCCTCATGACCCCTAACTGGGACAGACTAGGGGTGAAGGAGGGGTGAGGGAGAGGGTGTCTGCCTAAATTTTGACTCTGTTTTGAGCTTCTCCTCTCTTTTTCAGTCTATGCCCCTCCAGCTGGTCCTGGGGGCTGGTGAGGGGTGGGGATGTTCCTAAACCTCGTGGGACCCCCTGCCCCTGCATAGCCAGCCGGGCACAGGAAGGGGCCTGCCCTGACCCCCTGCTTGTCCCAATTAGTCACCGGGCCCAGCTGCGGCCCCCTCAGTCCCTGCTGTGCCCCCCGGGGGTGCCCAGTACCCTGCAGCATTGCTTCTGTCCCCATGGCAGCCACATCCCAGCCCCATGGCAACCCCATGGACACCCCAAACCGCAGCCCCCTTACGCCTGCATCCTGCCAGGGTGTGGGGGATCAGGGGAAGGGGGTGTGTGAGTGGGAGACACGTGTGTGGTGTGCATGTATGTGCAGCCTGCATGCGTGTGCGTTTGTGGGCAGTGTGCATGTGTGGGCATGCATGTGCATGTCTGTACAGTGTGCACACGTGTGCGTGTGTGCATTTGTGTGCATATGTGCACGTGTATGCAGTGTGCATGTATGTGCATGTGTGCATTTATGGGCAGAGAGTGTGTGTGTGCATGTTTGTACAGTGTGCATGTGTGTGCGTGTGGGTGCATGTGTGTGCATGCATGTGCAGTGTGCATGCATGTGTGCATTTATGGGGCAGTGTGCTTGTGTGCATGCATGGGCAGTGTGCATGTGTGTGAATGTGTGTGCATGTGTGTGTGTTTAAGGGCAGTGTGCGTGTATGGGCACATTTAAGTGCAGTGTGCATGTGTGTGTGCATGTGCATAGCTATACATTGTGCAGGCATTTGCATGTCTGTACAGGGTGCATGTGTGTGCATGAGTGTGCATGTGTGTGCATGTGGGTAAGCGTAGGCTCACCTGAGCATGTGTGGATATGCAGGGATGTGCATGGCTGTGCATGTCCCTGTGTGTGCCCCTGTGCATCTGTGTGTGCAGCCTGTGTGTGCAGGTGCACCCCTGTGTGAATGTGTGCCTGTGCATGTACCTCTGCATGCCTGAGCACACGTGTGTAAGGACACCCCCCACCTGAATACATGCATGTGTGCAGGTGTGTGTGTGTGCATGCACACCCTGGATGAATGCACGCACACGTGAATGCATCTGTGCATGTCAGGGCATGCACCCCTCTGCCAGGATGCACATGTGTGCATGTGTGTGCAGGTGCAAGCACATGTGCGTGGCTGCATGTGTGTGTGCACACTGCTGCATGACTGCCCACACAGCTGCATGCACCTATGTGTGCGACCACCCCCTGCACGTGCAATGCACATGCGCATGCATGCACAGCTGTGCAGTGCACACTTGCACATGCATGTACACAGAGACCTGTGAGAGCCTCCATGTGTGTGTGCATGCACACCCCTGCACGGCTGACCACGTGTGCATGCACGCACCTGTCTGTAAACACATGCAGTGCATGGCTGCACGTGTGTCTGTGCACATGCAGGTGTGTGCAGACTCACAGCCGTGTGCACATGTGTGGCTGGGCATGCAGTGGTGTGTGCCTGTGCCGCTGGGCCAGCAGTGACACTTGGGGACCAAACCACCAAGCCACCCCAGACGGTGTTGGAGGCACACGTGGTTCAGCCCAGCCGGCCCCAGCATTAATGACTATTAATTATACCGGCATTAATGACCAACCATTAATTACCCTGCCCTAGCAGGGTGTGGTGTTTTTTTTTTAACAGCCCCACAACCCCAATATGGGCCTTTTAAAAACTTCAAATTAAGCATTTTCTGCAGCCCAGAATGATCAGCTCTGCTACAGAAAGTCAGCACTTGCAGCTGATGGAAAAATCCCTGTTTGGGGGGAATTTAGCCCCAACCCCATTTCCTCAGGGATGCCCAGGTGGAAACTGGGTGGGAAAGGCCGTTACTGGGAGTGAAGCTGCATTGTCCCACTGGCTTTGCCTGACAACCTCCCACTCTGATCTTTAGTTGTGCCAAGGGAAATTTAGGTTGGATGTTAGGAAAAAGTTTTTTACTGAAACAGCAATAAATTACTGGAATTGTCTGCCTGGGGACATGGTGGAGTCACCATCCCTGGATGTGTTTAAGAAAAGATCAGATGTGGCACTTGATGCCAGGGTTTAGTTCAGGGGGTATTATAGCATGGATTGGACTCGATGATTTTAAAGGTCTCTTCCAACCTGGTGATTCTGTGATTCTGTGATCCTGCTCCCTCCCCATGCTGCCCATCCCGGGATACACTGGCCTCACTTCATCTCTCACCTCCTGCCTTCCAAGCAAAGCAGGGTCTGCAGGCAGGAAAGCCCCACACAAGCCAAGGATGCTCAGCCTCTCAGACCACCCCCTCCCCACCCCTCCTGATTTTCCTGCAGGATCCAACCCCCAGCTGGAGGACACGGCTCCTCGCATCGTGGAGCACCCCACGGATGTCCTGGTCTCCAAAGGGGAACCGGCCACGCTGAGCTGCAAGGCCGAGGGGCGCCCGGCGCCGGTGGTGGAGTGGTACAAGGACGGGGAGCGGGTGGAGACGGACCGGGAGGATCCCCGCTCCCACCGCACCCTCCTCCCGGGGGGATCCCTCTTCTTCCTCCGCATCCTGCACGGGAGGCGGGGAAAGCCCGACGAGGGGGTTTATGTCTGCGTGGCCAGGAATTACCTGGGCGAGGCCACCAGCCGGAACGCTTCCCTGGAGGTGGCCGGTGAGTCCTGAGAGGGCGGCGAGGATTTGAGAGGGAGAAATTTGGGGTTCTGGTATCACCCCTGAGCCCAGCCTGCTGCGGTGGCTGTGGGACGAGGGGCTCTCAGATTCCCAGGCTTCTGTCGGCAAGGGAAGAGGGGGAAAATAAATGAAAATAAGGGGGAAATAATTAGAAATGAATAAAGCAAGTGAAAAAGAAATGAAAATGAATTCAAAGGAGAGATATTGGAAATAAGTGAAACTAACTGAAAACAAATAAAAAAAGAAAACAAGTGAAAAGAAATTAAGATAAAAGCAAGGGAGTAAGAGAGAATGAATGCAAATAACAGAAAATAAATGAAAACGTGAAAAAAGAGAAATTAAATAAAGTGAAAAAAACAGTAAGTGAAAGTAAATGAAAAAAGTGCCAGTTAGTGAAGAGAAATAATGAAAAAACTGAAAATAATTGGAAATAGGTGAAAATAAGTGAAAATTACTGAAAAGGAATGAAAACAAATTACAACATGGTAAAATAAATTAAAAGAGGTGAATATAATTGCAAATACATGAAAATAAATGAGGAAAAAATATTTGAAAGCGTTTGAAAATCAAGTAAAATCAATGAAGATAAATGAAAATCTGTTAAAGCCAATTCAGACGATGTCCCTGGTGCTGCCCCCAGCCCAGGGGGTGCAGGGCTGGGCAGCTGAGGCCGCTGTGTCCCCGCAGTGCTGCGGGACGATTTCCGGCAGCCCCCAGGGGACGTGGTGGTGGCGGCGGGAGAACCGGCCGTGCTGGAGTGTGTCCCGCCCCGCGGCCACCCCGAGCCCAGCGTCTCCTGGAAGAAAAACGGAGTCCGGGTCAGCGACAGGGACGAGCGCCTGACGGTGAGGGGGGTCAGAACCAGGCTGGAGGTGATGCGAGGGAGATGGGGAATATTATAGGGATACAGGATGCCGTGGGGATGTAGGGTGTGACGTGGATGTGGGTGCTGTGAGGATGCAGGATGCAGTGAGGGTCTGGAATGTGGGATGCAGCAGACGGTTGTGTGATGTGATGGGGATGTAGGATGGGATAGGGATATGGGATGCAGCAGAGATTTGGGATGCAATGGAAACATGGGATGTGATGACAGTGTGGGTGCAATGGGAATGTGAGATGCAGTGAGGATACAAGATGGGATGGGGATGCAGAATGCAGTCAGGATGAGAGATGCAATGAGGATTTGGGATACAGTGGGGACATGAGATGCAGTGGGGGGTAGGATGCAGTGGGGATGTGGGATGTGATGAGAATGCAGGATACAGCGTGGATGTGGGATGTGATGGGGATGTGGGATGAGCTCTACTTCCTGCAGATCCGTGGTGGGAAGCTGATGGTGGCCAGTACTCACAAGAGCGATGCTGGCGTCTATGTCTGCGTGGCCACCAACGTGGTGGGCGAGAGGGACAGCGAGCCAGCCGAGCTGGTCGTCTTTGGTGCGTGGGGATTTACTTTTTGGGGTGTCAGGGAGGTGGGTGCTATCCTGGTGGGACTGACGGCCACCCTGCAGAGCGCCCAGCATTTGGCAAGAGGCCCCACAACCAGGTGGTGCTGGTGGAGGGCACGGCGGAGTTTGCCTGCGAGGCGGTGGGGGATCCGCAGCCGGCGGCGCGCTGGCGCAAGGAAGAGGGTGAAATGCCACTGGGAAGGTGAGTAGGGGGTGAGGGGGGTGGCTCAGGGACACCAAGGCCAGTCAGGGTTCTGTGGCAAGCTCGGCGGCATCAGTGTGTGCCAGCCTAGTGTGCTTGGAGCGCCTGGTAAACTCATGACATCAAGTAATTGCATCCCATAACCCTGGTGCATCCTCCATCCTTAGTACATCCTGCATCCCTATTGCATTCCACATCCCCACTGTGCCACATCTCCATCACGTTCCAGATCCCTCTTCGCATCTCAAATCCTCATTGCATCTTCTTTGCATCCCACATTCTTATTGCATCCCAAATCCCAATCACATCCTATATCCTCACCACATCCCTGCTGCATCGCACATCGCTATCACATTCCACATCTCCACCACATTTCACATCCCTGTCTCATCTCCCGTTTTCCTGCATCCCAGATTTCCACTGTACCCATCACATCCACATCTCCATCACATCCTGCACCCTCACTACATCCCAGCCCCATGGCACCTTCCATCCTCCTGGTGCCCCAGCACACTGCTGGTGCCACAGCCTTGTGGGCTTCCCCCCAGGTGGGAGGTGCTGCCAGACAACACCCTGCGGATCAGCCGGCTGCAGGTGGAGGATGAGGGCACCTACACCTGCGTGGCTGATAACAGCGTGGGCAGGTCAGAGGCATCAGGCACCCTCACTGTGCATGGTAAGGGGGGCCCTGGGGAGCATCCCTGGGTGCTGGTGGAGTGCCCAGACAAGCCCTTGTCTCTCCCCACACTGCTGCAGTGCCCCCCCAACTTGTCACCGGGCCCCATGACCAAGCTGTCACCCCTGGCCAGAGCGTGACTTTCCAGTGCCAGAGCAAGGGCAACCCACCACCCGCTGTCTTTTGGCAGAAGGAAGGGAGCCAGGTCTGTCCCCTTCCCTCATCCTTGACCCCACACCCAATCATAGTCCCATCCTCATTCCAATCCCATCACCATTTCCATTCCATCTTGTCCCGATTATCATAATAATCCTCATCCCAATTCCCACCCCATCCCCATCTCATCTCCATCCCAATCTCATCCCATCTCAACCTCACACCAGTATCAATCCTCATCCCTACCTGTCCTCATCACCATCCCATCACAGCTCCTATTACATCCCTGTCCCCATTCCATTCCCATCCCCAATCTCATTCCCATTCCCACCCCTAACTATGTCCTCATCTCATCCCCTGCTTCTCATCCTCCCTCTCCCTCATCCCCCCACTAATCCCATTCCCTTTCAGGCCCTGCTGTTCCCGGGCCAGCCCCCAGTCCCTTCTGGCCGTGTTTGGGTGAGCCCCAGCGGTGCGTTAACCATTGTCAATGTCCAGCCCAGTGACGCTGGTCACTACCTGTGCCAGGCTATCAGCGTGGCCGGCAGTGTCCTGGCCAGGGCAGGCCTGGAGGTGGTGGGGGGTAAGTCCAGTGCCAGTGGAGAACTGGAACATTCAATGTATGAGCAACACCCACCCCACTACCCAGCAGTTCCCAATTTTCTCCCTGTAGCACGCTCTGAGCTCCACCCACCGCTGATCAGCCTGCTTCCCACTAACCGCACAGCGCTGCCAGTGGGGGCCACAGTGCGGCTGCCTTGTGGAGCAGGGGCCCATGACCCCCCAGGCAGTGTGGGGTGGCTGAAGGATGGCAGCGCCCTGGTAGGTGTCCAGCCCCGTGCCAGCCTGCTGGAGAACGGCACCCTGCAGATCACCGGCCTCCGGGTGAGCCGGCCCCGGCAGGGGCACCCGTGGGGGTACTGCAGGGCACTGGCTGTGAGGGGTGGAGCAAAGGGAGGTGGATGCTCGTGGTGCTGGGGTTCAGGGTGCTGGGTACAAAGCGTGGTGTGTGCTCAGGGTGGTGGGTGCCGAGGTGATGGGTGCTCAGGGTGATGGGGCAGGAGCTCTTTCCCCTGCAGGTGAGAGACTCCGGGCTCTATGAGTGTGTGGCCACCAGCCCAGCGGGCGAGACACGCTGGGCCATCTCCTTGGAGGTACAAGGTGGGTCATGGAAATGTCACTGCAGTGGGGACACTGTGGCACCGGGAACAAAGCCACTCCAGACCTCCACGCATTTCCCTGCAGGTGATGAATCCAACCTCTCCCTGCCTTCCCCTGCACCTGGTCTCCTCCCTGGGCCACCCTCCACTCCTGTGGTCACCAACGTTACCCAAAGCAGTGTCACCCTGCGCTGGAAAGGGAACGAGGACAGTGGTGCCACCGATGTCACCTCTTACATAGTGGAGGCTTTCAGGTATCACACAAGCCTCTTCTCTGGCTGCAGGGATGATGTGGTGGCCTGATACCACCCTGTCATGAGTCACCCCTGTCCCCCGGCAGCCAGGTGTTGGGTGGCCCGTGGCAGACAGTGGCAGCCGATGTGGAGGGTGAGACCCACACAGTGACCGGCCTTGTCCCTGACACTGTCTACCTGTTCTTGGTGCGGGCGGTCAACGCCTACGGGCTCAGTGACCCCAGCGGCATCTCGGAGCCTGTGCGCACCCAAGGTGAGATCCAGCTCTGACATCACTGGAGGTGTCCACAAACCCCCCACCCTTGGGCCCATCTCCACTTGGTGACAGGAACAGAGGTGCCCATGCACCCAAAATCTTTGGGTCCATCCTTGCCCAGTGATGCCAGTGGAGTTTCCCATGGACCTGCCATGGGTATGAACTGTCACCATGGCTCCTTCACTTGGTCACACCAGTGGAGATATGCATGGACCCTCCACCCTCTGGTGCTTCCAGCAGACACCAACTCCATGCAGCTGGATCCTGAGCAGGTGCAGCAGGAGCTGGCACAAGTGGCTGTGCACCTGAAGGAACCTGTGGTGCTGCCACTGGGCACTGTCCACCTCTCCTGGACTGTGAGTACTGGGCCCCCCTACTGGTACAGGGCTCCCAGTGTCCATCATCCTCCCATCCCACTCTTCCCTCGGGTCCTCAGGTGGAGCACCAGGCACCCTTCCTTCAGGGCTACCGGGTGCTGTACCGGCAGCGTGGCGGGCACTGGGAGGAGGCACGGACCGTGTGGGCACCAGGGGAGCGGGGGGCCCTGCTCACGGAGCTGCGCCGGGGCCAGGACTACGAGGTCAAGGTCCGACCCTATTTTCATCACCTCAATGGTCCTGACAGTGCTGTGCGAGCTCTGCGTACCCCTGAAGCGGGTGAGTGTAGGGATGGAGGGGATAGTGTGGGTCCCCGGGGACAACCGGAGGTGACAGACCATGTGTCCTCCGCTGGCAGCTCCCAGCGCCCCACCACGAGCTGTCAGTGTGGCTGGCAATGGTACCAGTGTCCGCATCTCATGGCAGCCACCACCTGTGGCAGAGCAGAATGGTGTCATCCGTGATTACCGGGTAAGCGTGGTCGGCAGCAGGGATGTGGCAGGTCCACTCTGTCCACTCATGACAGCATGTCATAGCATCCCTATGGGTGTCCCCCATCTTCCTCCTGGTCCTCACCAGATTTGGTGCTTGGGCAATGAGAGCCGCTTCCACATCAACCAGAGCGTGGAGGGGACGGTGCTGGCGACAGTGCTGCGGGGACTAGTCCCTGGGGTCCCTTACCGTGCTGAAGTTGCTGCTGCCACCAGTGCTGGTGTGGGTGCCCGCAGTGCCCCTGTCCCCATCCACATCGGTGAGTCTCTCCTTGTCACAGTTTGCACCCATGGGTGAGGCAGGATGGGGTCACCCACTGCAGGGCTGGGGATGGCTCCTTGGCACCCTGCTGGTGTGTCCCTCTTTCCCGTGTCACTTGCAGCCCCCCTGGTGGAGCGAGACGCGGGGTCAGCAGGCGGGAGCAGCTTGGCTGAGCATTTAGCAGAGGTAGCCAGGCAGCCAGCCTTCATTGCCGGCGTTGGTGGTGCTTGCTGGGTCATCCTCGCTGCCTTTGCTGCTTGGCTCTACAGCCGCCGCCGGAGGAAGAAGGAGCTCAGCCACTTCACCGGTACAGGGGGGTGCTACCCCTGGGACCCCTCACCCCTCACCTCTCACCCATCAGCCACCCACCGTCCCTCTCTTTACAGCATCCTTTGCCTACACACCCACTGGTAAGCCCATAAGTGCTGCGGGGTCCCAGTACGGCCTCTCGCTGCCCTCACCCCCATCTCTTTCCACAGTCGCCTTCCCGGCCCCAGTGCGCAGCAACCCCAGGTAACGTCCCTGACATCCCCTGCCCTCCCCAGGAGCCCCAGGGCTGACCACCAGCATTCCTTCTGCACATCCCCTTGCAGGGCAGCTGCCAGCGGTGGTTACCCGTGGCTGATGGATGCGTGGCGTGGTGGCAGCACAACCAGTGCTGCCCCTTGCTTGGGGACCACTGAGAGATACTACAACGGTGAGGGGTCAGCATGGGGCTGGGTGGTTCTGATTGAGGGGGTCCTGATCAGCCCTGAAGATGATGGTCACCATCTGCAGATGCTGGCATCACCCGTTACATCGCCCAGACGGAACAGTTTGGAGCAGGGGCTGGCGAGGGGCCGGTTTACAGCACCATCGAGGTTGACAGTGAGGAGCACTGCACATTCCCCCGTCCCTTCTCACAGTATGGGACCTCCTACCCTGGGGTGGGTTCCCAGCCAATGGATGCTGCAGCCTCCCAGGTGCCCCGTGGCCGGGCTGAGCACGGTAGGGTGGTTGGATGGGTGAGGGCACACATGGGTGCTCGTGGTGCGGTGCCCTCCCCACAGCCTCCCCAGCATCCCTCCTTGGCACAGGGGCCAAAGCAAAGCTGGGGCAACCAGTGAAACCGCCGGTGGTGAGCTGGACAGAGCTGCTGCCCCCGCCGCCCTCAGCCAGTGAGCTCAGCCAGTGTACCCAGGAGGAGGAGAAGGAGGAGGAAGAGGAGGATGAAGAGGAAGAGGCAGCTGGAGGGTGAGTGTGGGGGCTTGGGGACTGGGCATGCCGCCCCCAGCACCTACCCTGTGGTCTCCACCCTGCAGGTTGGGGATGGAGGTGTGGTACCCTGGTGAGGACATCCCTTGTTGTGCCACGGCTGCATCCTCACCCACCACCTCCTCCGGCTGCCGTTCCACCGCCACGCTGACACCATCACCTCGCACCACGGAGGACATCCCTCGCCTCCGCGACTTCGATAGCTCCCTCCTGCCCCGGTAGGAGATGGGCCTTGCTTGGTATGGCCGTGCCATTGGGCTCTGGATGTCCCATCATGGTCCAGATGTCCCACCATGGCCTGGGTGTTCCATTGTGATCCAGCCATGTTACCAGTACCCAGCCCTGCCATGCCATCATGGTCCAGCTGTGTCATTAGGGCCCAGGTGTCTCATTGGGGTCCAGATGTTCTGTTTGGGGGATGCCCCACCATGGTCCAGGCATCTCTTTGTTGTCCATCCATGGTGTCACCACTCACCCCTGCTCTCCAGCTGTGCTCTGGCCATGCTGTCATGACACATCCATGACATTGTGGGCTGACTGGGGCAAAGCAATACAGCTGCACCATCATGAGACAGGTGGGCCATCGTCACCCAGCTGTGCTGTTGTGACCCAGCTCTGCCATGATCCACCTGTGCCGTCACGATGCTGGCACAGCACTGCACTCCAGCTGTGCAGCTGCAATCAAGCTCCATGGTTGCAATTCAGCTGTGCTATGATCTAGCTGTGTCACGATAAGCTGTGCAGCTGCAATCTGCTGGTGTGCTTGCAATCCAGATGTGTGGTGATCCAGCTGTGCCACTGCAATCCAGCTGTGTGGCTGCAATCCAGCTGGGCTCCAGATGTGCCATTGCAGGCCAGCCGTGCTATCACAACCTTGCCAGGCTGTGGTCCTCCACCCTAGCTGTGCCACTGCACTCATCCAGCTCCCCTTTGCCATCCCTGTGGCAGATGTGTGGCTGTGATCCAGCTGTGGCACTTCTGTCCAGCTGTGATGCTTCACTCCACCTACACCAGTGCCATCCAGCTGTGACAATACCACAAGGCTCCTTCTGGCTCTGGAGGGCTGGTGCCAACACCGTGTGGCCACTGAGTCACCATCCCACTCCCCCCACCCTGGCTTCACTCCACCCCCTCTTTGCCAGGAGACAGCCCCATGGCGTCAGCGCCCCCTCACAGGCCCCCAGTCCCTCGGTGACCCCGGATGCCAGCGAGGGCCACCCACCCCGTGCCCGCTGCCCTCCTGGCACAGGTGAGCCCTGAGGGGCCACTTCGGGTGGGTGGGGGCCTCACTGGCTATTGCGGGGGCTCACGCTGCCATCCCCACCTCCCCAGGGAAAACCCGCGGGGTGATCTCCAAAAGTCGCCCGAAGCCCAAATCCAGCCGCTACCGCCGGGAAAAGCAGATGGGAGGTGAGTGGGAGGGGGAAAAAATCGAGGAAAAGTCCGAGGAAGCTCAGGGGAGCTCAGCCCTCTCCTCCCTCTCCGCCGCAGACCTGCCGCCGCCGCCGCTGCCGCCGCCGGGCGAGAGCCCCGGGCCCTCCGCGGAGCTGGGGGCGAGCGGGGCCGAGCGCAGGGTCACCCACCGCCCGCCCCGCGGCGGTAAGCCACAGCCACCCACTGCGCGACGGAAGGGCTGGGGGCGTCACTGCCGGCCCCGACATTGTCCCCTTCCCTGCAGATGAGGTCACCCCCTACGGCAAACCCTCCTGCCTGCCCCGCGGGCAAGTGTCTGGCAGCTGCTCCACCACGGGCAGCGTCTCGTCCCGCGGCTCCACCGGCTCCCGCGGCCACGGCTCGGGCCGCAGCCGGACTCCGGGGGACCGCGGCGAAGGGACCGGCCACTGCCGCCGCCCTGGGGCCCCGTTTCCCTGCCCGCCGCAGGAGAAGCGATAAAAGGGAGGGCGAGTCGGTGACAGAGTTGGGGACATGGGGATGGGAACACAGGGGACACGGAGGGATGTGCTTTAATTTCTGAGCGGCTCCTTGCAAATAGGGTTGCAACAGAGGTCGCGGCCGGTGGGCGTCAGCGTGAGGGGGGACAGGGATTCTTGGGGTGGGGCAAGGAATTCACAAGGAATGAGGACCCTGGGGAGGGACAAGGATGCTCAGGAGGGACAAGGAAGATGCTCAGGGAAGGACATGAACCCTGGGGACAGAAAAAGCTGGAACAGATGAGCAGAAGAGGGATGAGGGCGCTGGGGAGGTATAAGCAGGATGCTTAAGTGGGGCAAGGATCCTGGAGACAAGGACAGTTGGGAGGAACAAGGATGCTGGGAAAGGACGAGGACGTTTGGGAGGGATGAGGTGATTGAAAGGGAAGGGGGCAGTTGGCAGGGGACAAGATTACATGGGGGGGACAAGGACACAGGAGATGGATGAGGGTGCTAGTGAGGGACAAGGAAGGCTGGGGGACAAGGATGCCTGGAGGGAAGAGGACATGGAGGAAGGACAAGGATATACAGGGCATTGAGGATTGCTGGGGGGAAGAGGACACTTGGGAAAAACAAGATTGCTTGGGAGGGGCAAGGACAGTAGTAAGGGACAAGGAGAATGGTTTCAGGGTGCTGAGGACAGTGGGGAAGGAAAAGGACTCTTGGCATGAAGGACAAAACAACTGATGAAGGATGAGGGCTTCTCAGGAGGGCTGAGAAGCCTGGGAAGGAGGATGATTAGGAGGGACAAGGACATTTAGAGGGAGCACAAGGCCACACAGGTGGCTTTGGAAGGATGAGAGCACTTGGGAGAGGCAACGATGGATATGGTGGGACAAGGATGCTGAGGAAGGGCATGGACTATCAGAAAGCACAAGGACAGCTGGAAGGAATGGGAATAGTCAGCAGGACTGGGGATGGTCAGGGGTCAACAACCTTTGGGAAAGACAAAGACAGGGTGGACGACAGTGCTTGGACTGGAGAAGGATTAGTTAGGGGGCATGAGGGTGCTGGGGAGGAATGAGGAACTGGGAAGGGGTAGGGACACTGAGGAGGGATGGGGACACTGTGGAAGAAGGAGGACACTTGGGAAGGATAAGAATGCTGAATAAGGAAGAACACCCACCCACCCAACTTGGTGCCACCCACCCTTTGTGGGTGGCTTTTCCTAGTAAAGAGCCCCTGTTTGGGGAACTGTCTAATAAAGCTGGATTTTAGCTCAGCCAAGGGGACTCTGGCCTTGCTGTGTCCTGTGCCCTGGGCTCTGCCACGCTCCTGTCCCCCTTGTCCTCAGCTCACCACCTTCCCTGGCCCAGGGGCTGCCAATCCCTGACCCCGGGCCACCTGGAAAGCAAAGGAAACATTTTCCAGCACTCTGCAACACCTCACCACCCCCAGTGCCCACCACTCCGGCATTGGATCACTGTGCACCGTTCATACCTGCCTCTGTCCTGGTTGTCTGTGGGACCTCCAGCACTGACCACCAGTCCCAGGTGGTCGTGTGGACTCTGGGTGGGAAGACCTGCTCCAAGGGCGATGGTGGTGGTGAGGGACCTGCAGGGAAGAGATGGTAGCATCATCATGGTGTCATGATGGAGCCATCCTCCTTGAGGAGGTGACAATGCTCAGAGTCAGAGAGGAGGCCCAGGGACCCTTCACTCACCCCCATAAGCCTCGTCGGTGTCTTTAAGGCTGTAGCAGAGGCCATCGACAGCCACGGCCAGCGCCCGGGCAAAGCTGGCGTCCAGGAGGAAGGAGCCATCACAGGAGCTCACCAGGCTGCAGCGGGTGCTGGCAAAGTTGTCCTCCGAGACAGACCCCCAGCCATTCAACAGCGACCCTCCTGGCGAACCCTGCGTTGCTGTACGGTCTTCCTCTTCCTCCTCCTCTTCCTCCTCCTCCTCCTCCTCACCTAGCTCAGAGGCTGGTGGCCCATAGATGTAGCCATAGGTGTGCAGTGGTGAGAAGGACCGTGGTGTGGTTGGTGCTGGGGGTCTGTGGGGAACACAGTGAGGGTACTGCTGGCACCAGGGGATGCTGCAATCGTGGGAGTGTCCCAGGGGGATGGGGAATACCTGCAGCAGGTAGTGTCCTGGTCCATCTCCAGGACCTCAGCCACCTGCTGTTGTGTGAGGACCCCGTCGCTGAATGCCAGTGAGAGGCGCCCGGTGGCCAGGGACGTGTCCTTGGGGTACCTGGGAGCCGGGAATATGTCCTTTGTGTGCCTGGTCTCCAGTGACATGTTCCTGGTGTGGCTGGTGGCTGGGGACATGTCCTTGGGGTACCTGGTGCCCAAGAACATGTCCTTCTGGTGATCTTCAGTGAGTGGAGATGCCTCTTCTGGATGCCTGGTGGCTGGAGATGTGTCCCTGGGGTGTCTGGTGGCTGGAGATGTGTCCTTGGGATGCCTTATTGCTGGTGGCATGTTTTCAGGGTACCTGCTGCACAGAGACATGTCCCTTGTGTGCATGGTCACTGGTGATGGGCCCCTGGGGTTCCTGGTGGCCTGAAACATGTCCTTAGAGTACCTGGTGCCCAAGAGGTTGTCCCTGTGGTGCTCAGAGACTGGTGACATCTCCTCACGGTGCCTGGTGAGTGGAGATGTGTCCCTGGGGTGCCCAGTGGCTGGAGATGTGTTGTTGGGATGCCTCAAGGCTGGTGACATGTTTTCAGGGTACCTGCTGCACAGGGACATATCCCTTGTGTGCATGGTCACCAGTGATGGCTCCCTGGGGTAATTGATGGCTGGGGAAACATCCTTGGCATACCTGGAGGCCAGGAACTTGTCCCTGCAGTGCCTTGTGTCTGGGGACATCTCCTGGGGGAGCCTCATGCCTGGGGATGTGTCCTTTGGGTGCCTGCTGGCTGGGGACACGTCCTTGGGGTGCCTGGTGGACAGTGAGATGTCCCTCTGGCACTTGGCCACTGGTAATGGGTCTCTGGGGCACCTGGTGACCATGGAGGTGTCCTCAGGGTGCCTGGTGGCCAAGACTGTGTCCCTCTGGTGCTTGGTTGCTGGTGATGGATCCTTGTGATGCCTGGTGGCTGGTGACATGTCCCTGGGGGTCCTGGTGACTGAGGACACATTCTTAGGATGCCTGCTGTCCAGGAACACGTCCTTAGGGTGCTCAGTGACCAAGGACATGTCCCTAGGGTTCTTGGTGGCCAGTGACACACCCCTGGGCCTCTCAGTGATTGGGGATGTGTCCCTGGGGCATCTCATGACTGGAGATGTGTCCCTGGGGATCCCACTGCCTGGGGACATGTCCTTGGGATGCCTGGTGACCAGAGATGTGTCCCTGGGGCACACGGAGGCTGGGGACCTGCAGGTGCAAGGGACATGTCAGGTTTTGCAGCACAGGGTTGGGTTGCAGGGCACCCATCTGGATGGGGACACCCAGACTCACCGTGTCACTGGTGGGTGCCAGGCATGGGGTGGTCTCGGGGGTGCCACCGGTGACATGGTTACACCAGAGGCCAGTGAAGTGCTGCCCCGACGTGGTTTTGGAGAGCTGAAGGCTGGTAGCTGCGGGTCCCTGCTGTCCATCACGGCAGTGGCGGTGTCACCCTCATGTCCCCTTTGCTGAGGCTGCCTGGCTGCCAGCCCAAAATCTGCCCCCCACTCGCCTCCAATTCCAGAGGCAGGGATGTGGCTGGTGCCAGCTATGAGCACCGGGGTGCTGTGCACTTGATGCAGCTCTGCAAGGGGAATGAGAGACACAGAGCCGTGGGCCATTACCCTGCTGTCCCCCATGTCCCCCCATGTGCCCCCACACCCACCTCTCTTGCGAACACGCTCCCAGGGTGCTGGGCTTGGGGTGCTGGGTGAGGAATGCACCCCGGGGTGCCCCCCACCACAGCACCCCATGTCCCCAAGCGTCGGTAGGTGTCCCCCATGGAGGCTGCTGTGGATGGGGGGTGTGGGGGGGCCAAGGCTCGACGGCTCCAAGGATAGGGCTGGAAGAGTAAGAGAGGTCAGGGCACCCATGGGGCCACGTGTCCCCTGTCCCCTCTGTTCTTAGGTCTGTGTGTCCTCAAGGCCTTGCTGCCTGCAGACAGACAATGGAGGACACCAAGGTGAGGGTCCCATAACACTGGGGGTCCCAGGCATAGGGTGAGGGTCTTGGGGATAATTTTGCTGGTCCCATGACACTCTGTGAGGGTCCTGGCCTGGGCTGGGGGTCTGTTGAAGGAGGCCAGGGTTCCATGGAACTGAGTGAGGATCCAGTGGCATCACATGGTATGGATGGGGCTCCCATAGTACTGGTGGAGGTTCCATGGCAGAGACTGGGGGCTCTATGGCACCAGGTGGGGGTCCCAACCCTAGTGTTCACTGGAGGGGTGGGGGTCCCATGGCAGTGGGCGGGGATGCCAGTCTCCATGGGGCTCACTGGAGGGGTGGGGGTCCCATGGCAGTGGGTGGGGATGCCAGTCTCCATGGGGCTCACTGGAGGGGTGGGGGTCCCATGGCAGTGGGTGGGGATGCCAGTCTCCATGGGGCTCACTGGAGGGGTGGGGGTCCCTGCCGTCACTGCCCAGGAGTCGGCTGCTGAGGGTGCTGCTGCTGCTGAGGTTTCGGGGGGCACAGCTGGGTTTCCAGGGACCACCAAGCCATGGTGAGTCACCAGTCACCAGCCTGAAGGGCAAGAAGAACTGTCAGTGAGTGCATCAATCCCCACCACACCAGGGATCTACTGTGTCCCCCACCCCATGGCCTCTCACCTGTGGCGAGCTGCAGCGTCCTGGCTGGCACGGCGCTGGCAGAGGAGGAGGAGGAGGGTGAGCAAGGCCAACCAGAGCATGGAACCAGCAGCTGCAATGACAGCAGGCTGCCGCAGTGCCTGGACCACCCTGCTGCTCCCTGCTGTCAGCCCTGCAAGAGTCCCATCAGTGTCACTTCATGTCACCACCTTGACCCCCACCCGCACCCCACTTTGCTCTCCATCTCCTACCCAGGACTCCACACGTGGCATTGCTGGGAACCCCCAGCCCTGCGCTGTTGAAAGCTGCCACCTGGACACAGAATTCGGCCCCAGGGTGTGGGAGGAGGGCTTCCAGGCGGCGGGTGGCTCCGTCCACTGTCCTGTTGGTGGGACGCTGCCAGCCCTCACCCATTGACCAGACCTGGCAGACACCAAGAGGATGTGTGCCCTTAGATGATTTGCCTTGATGGCCCCCCTTTGGATGGCCCCAGTGTGGATGGATCCACTTGGACAGTCCCCCTCAGATGAACATCCCTTGATAAACTCCCACTGATGGATTCCCCATGGATAGATTCACTTGGATGGGTCCCCTCAGATGAATCTCCTTGACGGACTCCCCTTGGAAGGACCCCTTTGGATGGGCTCACTTGCATGCCCCTAGGATGGACCTCCTTGGATGAATACTTCTTGAATGGACTTCCACTGATGGATCCTCCTTTGCATGGACCCCCTTGGCTAAATTCCCTAGGCTGGGCTTCTTTGGATTAACTCCCTTGGATGCCACTAGACAGATGCCCTGGGATGGACCCCCACCTTGGCTGGCCCTTTTGGATGAATCCCCATGTTGAGATACCTCCTGGATAGATTCCTTGGATGGTTCCCCCTTGGACAGACCCTCACCCTTGACAGGCTCCCTTTTTGGATGGATCCCCTTGGACTGACCCTCCTAAGCCAGCAGACCCCAACCCTGCCCCCTTGCCCCATTGCCCTGAACCTGGTAGCCCCGGATGACGCCATTGTGGGCTTCAGGAGGAGGTGGCTCCCAGCTCACGACCACGGTGCCGTTCCCTGTCTCAGCCTGGCTGATGGTGACACGCTGGGGTGCTGCACTAGGCACTGAAGGACAGGGATAATGAGACCCCTGTGACCCCCAACCAACCTCTGTGTCTTCTACCAAGAAATCCCAGGAGACACACGACGCACCTTCCTCGGGTATCCAGAGGTGCCTGCTGTTGCTGTCGGAGCCCTGGGTCCCTCCAGTGTAGGGTCGGACCTTGAACTCATACTTGTAGCCCCTGCGGAGCGCAGGGATGATGGCACTGAGCTCCCTGCCTGCATCGTGTTGGATCCAGGAGGTGGTGACCGGGAGCAGGCTGCGGTACAGCACCACGTAGCCCACAGGCACCGGCACCGGCATCAGCATCTGAAGAGCATGGGAAGAATTCCAGGTTAAGGTGGGACGTGGGGATGTGCCCCATCTCCCCCATCCGCTGGGGACAGCTGAGCATGGCACCAACCTGCCAGCGGAGCTGGACAGCAGCCGTGGGCAGTGCAGTGCCGTTGTCCAGGTGCAGCCGCACGGCCAGCAGGTCCCGTGGTGCAGGCTCCTGCTGGCCTGTTGCCAGCCGGTCTGTGAGGCAGAAGAAGGTGAATGGCAGCACCAAGCAGGACCAAGGTCCCCTGGTACTTGCCCAGACACCCCCCTCTGATACCTGCACATGGAGATCCTGATGTCTACCTGGATGGACTCACTCAAATGAACAGAGACCCTTTTGGACAGACACCCTTTGATGGATCTGTCTTGAATGGATCCCTCATGGATGGGGCCCCTTTGATATGTTGCCCCTGGGGACATGGGATGGGATCCCATGATATGCCCTTCTTAAATGGACCCTTTGGATGGATATTTCTTGTTCTATCCCCCTTTAATGTACTTCCACCTTGTATAGATCCCCTTAAATGGATCCTCCTGGAAGAACCAGGATGGATGGACTCCCACCTCGATGCACTTCCTTAGATGGATGCCCTTACATGGACCTTCTTGGATGGAACCCTTGGATGGATCCTGTTGGATGGATGTGTTTAGATGGACCTATCTTTGGAAGTTCCCCCTTTGATGGATCCCCTCAAATGACTTAGCTGGGTGGACTTTATTTGATGGATGATGGACGGCCTTGGATGGACCCCCCCACAGACGGACTGCCCTTGGATGGTCCCGTTGGAGGAACCCCATTAGATGGACCGTGTTAGATGAATCCCCTTGCATGAACCCCAAGATGGCCCTGGGTGCCTGTGATGGTGGAAGTCCCACCATCCCACCACTGACCCTCCACGTGGAGGAAGGTGGTGGCGGCGGCGGTGCCCAGCTGGCTCTGTGCTGTACAAACGTAAGTGCCGGCATCGGCGGACGTCACGGCGTAAAGGCGCAGAGTGTGCTCCCGGTCCACCTCGTGCCTGCAGGTCACCAGCTCTCCATCAGCCCCAGCCCCACACCAGGGACGGGACACCTCCCCCCTGCCACCACCTACCTGCCCCAGGGCAGGTCTCCATGCTCCTTGTGCCACTGCACCTGCGGTGCTGGGTCACCTCGGGCGCTGCAACCCAGCTCCACGGTGCTGCCAGCCACCGCCACGGCATCGCTTGGGTGCCGCACAATGCTTGGCTTCTCTGCAGGGGGACATTAGGGACATAGCACCATGGCCGGGTGTGATGTGCCCACCGCCTGTGGGAGACCCTTGGCTTACCCAGCACAGAGACACGGGCACCCCGGCTCTCCCTCTTGCCTGCCGCGTTGGCTGCCACACAGATGTAGAGACCAGAGTCGCTCCTTTGTGCTGATGCCACCTGCAACTTCCCCTTGGTGACCACATACCTGCCACCTACCAAGTCCAATGTCACCCCGTCCTTCTTCCAGGTAATGTAGGGTTCGGGGTACCCCAAAGGGGGGACACAATCCAGCTCCAATGCTTGCCCCGCTGTGGTCACCAAATCACCCGGCTGCAGGCGGAAATTGTCCCGCAGCACTGCGGTGGGGAGGGCACGTTGTGGGTGGAGGGAACAGGATTTTCTAGTGTCTCCCCACCTGCATCACCCACCCACCAGGTGTCCTTACCAGCTGAAGTTTGGGGTGCTGTAGCCACGCTGGGGAGGCGGCAGCCTGTAGGGTGACAAGGAGGCGGGGGAATGCCAATAGGTGCCCCAAATGGGCATGGTCTAAGATCCGGGGTGGGGCAGGGGGCAGAGTTAAGTGGATTTTGGCCTCCATGGGCTGCACTCACCTCCACGGTGCAGGGCAGCGAGGCAGAGCCCCAGGCCCAGCGCTGTCTCCCAGCCGCCCGCCATGCCGGCCCTGGCCAGCCTTCCCGTTTCCTCCCAAAATCCCGGTTCCTCCCTGCCAGCACCGGGGCTGGAGCCGGCTCCGGATGGGGGGGTACAATAGCCGGATGCGGGGGCCGGGAAATGCTGAAGGGGGGGAAGGTGACGGTGAACACAAACAGCTCAGCCATCCTGTGGCAGTGGGAGCGCCCGGCCACGGTGGCATTGGCAGCACCCGGAGACAGCAGAGTGGGGGACACCAGCGGTTAATGAATTTAATTAGTCAGAATAAATTCCCCTTTTCCTTCGCCATGTTCAGAGGAAGACAAATTAAGAAGAAATGGGCTCTCAGCTGAGGATACCATCAGTAGGTACCAGAGGGAGCAGTCCAAGGTCTCCCAAGCACTTCAAGTGCCAGATTGAGTGCCAGCCAGGTGCATCAGGTTTGTGTGGTCTTACCTGTCAGCCAGTTCTCATGTGTCCCCCCACCCTGAGGGACCCCTGTCACCCAAGACACCCAAGGGTGCCACCACCAGACGGGTAGTAGGTTTAGTTTATTGGTTAGTAGTGCACCCCGAGCACTCCAGGGTGCCCTGGCACTCACCCTGGGTGCCCCAGGGCCCGGCTCACTTGGCCGGCTGCTCTCTGCTTTTCATCCTAAACCTATTTCCCATGAAGTCTTGGGGAGATAAGCATTGTGTGCCCCCCAAACCGGGGGATTTTCACAGAAAATCCTACCGTGGCAAAGGGGCAATGCTTGGGCCAGGGCTTCCAGCCCATGTTTAGGGGACATTGCAGCTGGGGAGCTGGGGGGCAGGAGGGAGCCCCCTGTTTATACCGCCTGATGCATGTTGCACCCTTGGGCGTGCTTGTGTGCCAGTGCATGTCCTGCTCCATGCATGGGGGCCTGTGCCACAGCGCATGGGCACCGTGCTCTTACACACACACGTGCAACACATGGTTGCTGGGCGTGCAGTGTGTGTGCTCCCCGTGTGCATGTGCACGCCCCAAGCATGCTCAGCTGCTTTGTGCTCGCTCTCTCCACGTGCACCACACACACTCTGTGCAGGCACAGCACATGCACCTTTGCACACTCACTGCAGGCTCCACGCATGCCCTGTGCCAGCACTGCAGGCTCGCTCTTACGCACTCTGAGCACACTCAGCTGCTCGCTTTGTGCACACTCTTTCCACACACACCGTGCACGCTCTGTGAGTGCTTTGTGCAAGCATTGCACACACTCTCTTTGCTCACGCTCTTTGCACACTCACCACAGGCTGTGTGCATGTCCCACGCAAACGCTGTGTGCGTGTTCACTCCACATGCTCCGTGCACACTCTACACAGGTGCTCTCTGCATGGACTCTCTCTGCACACTCTGTGCACACTTGGAACACACCTGCAGTGCTGGCACACTCACAAGGACCATGCAGGCTCAGTGGACGCTCTGCACACTCCATACGCACGCTGTGTGCACACTGTGCCATCTTAGCTGCACACTCCATGTGTGTTCTCTCCGTGGGCTCCACATGTTCTCTTGCATGCTCTGTGCATCCTCCTTGCACACTGTGTGCACACTTGCTGCACACCCTGTCCCCATGCACCCTATGTGCACAGTCCGTGTGCCCTCCTGCATGCTTTCTCTGTGCAGTGCTCAACGCTCTCTCTGCATGCTCCGTGCACACCTTCTGACACACTCTCTCCGTGCAATGATTGCATGTTCTTTCTGCACATGTGTGTGCTTTCTGCACGCTCCCTGCACACTCGTCCCGGCGAGAAAGCCATTAAAGCGATGCCCCAGGAAGATGGGGGACGGAAGAGGGGAGCTCTGGGCGGGATCAATAGGAAATTAGTGACTTTACGCCGAGCAGAATGACACCCAGTGGTGGGAGCAGGGCTGTGCCGGTGTCCCCGTTTGCTCGGTGGCAGAAGTGTGGCCGTGCTGGTGTCCCTGCTCGCTTGCACGCTGCCACCAAAGCGCGCACAGTCCTCCCTGCTCAGGCGCTGATCTCCACGGCGTTGGCCTCCTCCTGCTCCCGAATGACGTGGACGCCGGCAGTCCGCAGCAGCCGCGGAGCGCCGCGGGAACGCGCCGGCGAGCCCGGTGGTGACCTGTGGGTCCGCGTCGAGGCGGGTGAGCGGGCTGGCGAGCGATGGTAACGGCGAGTGGAACGCCCCACTGGTCCTGGCGAGCGTCCGGCTGCTGGTACTGGCGAGCTGGTGTAGCCTGGTTCAACTGTGCCGCGGGGCTCAGGCAGTGAATCCTCCTCCGCCTCTGGCGAGTCCTGCCGAAAGCCAAGAGCAGGAGACCATGGGACATGTGCGAGACCCCGTGCTGGGACACTGCCGGTGTGCTACTGCTGCTACTGGGTCTCACCTTATCTTTGAGGATGTACAAAGCCACTGGGTTCTTGCGCTCGTGCTCGCCGCTCCGTGGGATGCCTTCAGCTGTGTGGAAGCAAGGTGCTGCTGTTCACCATGCCAGGAGCATTGGTGTTCCCCCAGCCCGCCGCCAACACGCTGGGGCCGGCACTCACCCTCGTGCTTCAGGCGCTCCTCATCCTGCTCAGCGTAGTCAGAGCTTGGTTGTGTCTCCGCTTGTCGCTTCTCCCTGGAAAGGGATACGGGATGGGGCAGCACTGGCGTTGTGTTAGGGGCAATGGGAGAACTGCCTGTGGCAGGGAGGGAGAGATGGGACAAGATGGAATGGGATGAGATGATGTGGTAGAATAGAACGGAATGGAACGGAATGGAACGGAACGGAACGGAACGGAACGGAACAGAACAGAACAGAACAGAACAGAATAGAATAGAATAGAATAAGAGAGATGGATTGGGATGGGACAAGATGAAATGGGATGAGATGATGTGGTATGGAATGGAATGGAATGGAATGGAATGGAATGGAACAGAACAGAGCAGAACAGATGGATTGGGATGGGATGGGATGGGATGGGATGGGATGGGATGGGATGGGATGGGATGGGATGGGATGGGATGGCGTGACGTGACGTGATGTGACGTGACGTGACGTGACATGACATGACGTGGCATGGCATGGCATGGGGTATGATATGTCAAGATGAGATGAGATAGGATGGTATGGGACAGAAGAAGATAGGATAGGAAGAGCTAAAATGGTACAAAATTGAATGGGACAAGACAGAATGGGACAAGATGGGACAATCCCCTTTGTCTCCCATGTTATTCCCAAACATACTTCTTGGAGGGTTTCCAGCAGGCACAAACTGTCACCAGGGTGACAAGAAGAAAGATGCCACCTGTGGACAGGATGATGTACAGAGAGCTCCGGCCTGCGGGAGAGGAATGAGGGGGGCCAACCCCCCCAGAATTTTAGCTGAAAGCATCTACAAGGGATGGCCAAATCTGGAGTAAAGGAGAGGAGAAGAGGTGGCTTACGGTAAACAGTGAGCTTCACAGGGATACTGCGGCCATGGCTGATGGGGTTCTCCACCAGGCAGCTGTAGACATCATCGTCAGCCATGAGAACACGGGTGATGGTGAGGATCTTCTGGTCAGGGGAGAGGAGCAGGCGGGAGTCGTTGCTCAGTGGCCGCCCATCCTTCAGCCAGGTGTAGGTGGGCTTGGTGCCATTCTCGTGTGAGCAGTTGAGGGTGAAGAACTCACTGAGCTCCAGCACCGTTGAGGAGGCCACCAGCACTTGTGGCTTTGAGATGGGAACTGTGGGCAAGTAGAGGAACCACAGTGATACCATGTCTCAGGGGACAGATGGACTCAGGGGACAGGAAGAGAGACATCAAAACCCCACCAACTTTGCTACATAGGGTGGTTGAAACCCTCAAAACCACCTCCCAGTTCTACAAAGCCCTCCCAGTATGCACTCAGAGAAGACATCCCATGGATAACCCCGTCTCCACTGGATTTCCTTTTTGCCCTTACTGTCCACAGTGAGGTTGATGGTCTTCTCGCCGGTGAAAGTATCATCAGTGATGGACACCTCCACCTCATAGGCGCCTTCATCAGCCAGCTGCAGGGGGCTGATGAGCAGCGAGCCGTTCTCCAGCACCCGGATGCGGTCTCGGTAATCGGGCCGGAGGTTGCCGATGATCTCGGTGCCGATGGACTGGACGACGGTGACGGGTTTGTCCCTCTTCAGCTGCCACTTGACCACGGGCTTGTCCGCACTGGCACTGGCGTAGCGCACCGACAGCAGCGCCGCCTTGCCCGCCGTGCCACGGACCAGCGGCGTGGGGCTGGTGATGTTCACCCCTGCCAGCAGACCTTGGGGTGCGGGGAGAGACAGTGGGGTGCCGAGCATGGAAACAGCAGGGAACCCCCAAGCTAGAGCTGTGCTGAGCACCCTCAAGCTGCCCAGCTTGGTTCCTCAACCTTTGCAAAGATGCATGCATGACTCCAAAAGTGCATGATGGGGTAGGAGCCTTCCTGCACTCAGATCAATGCAACACGTTGTAAAAATCAAGGAATCACCCCTAAATTAGCTTTGGTCAATGCAACCCCCTGTGAAGATGCGTTGTCACCCCCCAAAGCTGCACTGGGGGTGGTAGCGCTCCTGCAGCCATGCCAATGTAACCAACTCTTTGCAAAAATGCATGCATCACCCCAAAAATGCAAGGAGGAGGTGTGGATGGCACACTTCCTCTTGCTAAGTTCTGCAAAAATGCATGTTGTGCCCCCAAAATGTGCAGGGGTTGGGCAGGAGCTCTCCTGCACCTGGGTCAATGCAACTCATTGCAGAAATTAATCTGTCACCCCCCAAAATGCAGGGGGAGTGCTCCTGCAGCCAGGTCCGTGCAACTCTTTGCAAAAATGCACACAGTCATAAAAATGCAGAGGGTGGGAGGCAACCCTTGGCAAAGTTGTGTCACTGCCCTGCAAAAGCTTCTGGGGAGTGAGACATGCCAGTGCTTGGATCAGTGCAATGCTTTGTAATGATACCTTAATTCCCCCAAAAATGGTGAGGGGGAAGGATTTTGTATCCCACCTCCATCTCCATTGGATGCTCCTGTCCAGACAAAGCCCCCTCAGATGCAAAACTGCATCACGGGAGTCTGTGCACGTGCATTGCTCCTCATCGCTGGTTTTAAGCCAAGAAAGGCAGGGAAAAAATGTAAAAACATGATTTTCTGGAGGAGAGGACTCCCTAAAACCTTCTCCCTCCCCAAAATACCTTAGCATCCCCCTCCTGACATCCCAGAGGTCCCATCCGCGAGCCCCTCATACGGATCCCGTCATCGACAGCAAACAAACCCCATATTGAAGAGGAGGGGAGAGTTGGAAAAGCAGCTGGGCAGAGTGAAGCAGGAGCAAGAAAGGCCTTAAACAAGCCCGAAAAGTCATGGGACCTATTGGTATGCAGCATCCGTCCGTCCGTCCTCCCCGGCAGCGCCGCGCTCGGCCCCACAAACATGTCCCGACTCGCCAAGTTTAGGGGAACCCTCACTCCACAGGGAAGGCTGAGGCATGGCATGGGGATGTGGCCTTCAATACGTCCTTGCCCCCTCCCTGTGCACTGCCAAATCGCCGCTCTTTAACTCGTTCTTCCTTTTCTTTAACCCTATTCCTAATTTTTTCTCTACTCCGGAGGAAAAAAAATTTAGGGGTTCATTAATAAATCAGGAAACGTTCTGTTTTCCTACAGCGTCCTCAGATGGAGATCTCCCAGCCCTTTTCAATGGCTTTTGTTGAAAAAAGCCCACCAAAAATCCTCATTTTTACACTGTTTTGTGGCACAAATGCCTATTTTTTTTTTAAAAAAAAAGCCCTGCTGGTTTTTTTGGGGGTGTCCTTGCTGTAGCCCTGGCTGTTTTTAGGGTCTAAATCAAAGCCATTTGGTTTTGTTTTTCATCCATCCTCCTCATCTGAAGGGATATAAGGCCTCCCCAGGGCTGCTTTTGTGTGCAAACTTCGGTAAAACGGAACAAAATTGTTAAAAGTGAATTTTTATGTTGCCAGACCTGGGATGGGGTGGTTTGGGGCTCATTAAATTCCAAAATATGAGAATTTAGAGAATAAATTATGGAGAAACCCAGGGTTGCAGTGGGATGAGGCAAGCCTAGAAATGGGGTGAAAAATGACTTTTTAAGGCAAGCTGAAGAATAGGTAAGAGAAAATATTTGGAGATGCTAAAAAATTATGAAAAAAATGGGGTTCATGAAAGAAAAAAAAAACGGGGGAGAAGCTCAGGGTGGGGGCGGTGCCAAATCCTCCCCCACATCAGGAGCTGCTTGGCTCCAGTAAAGTGTTTTCCCCAGTTTTCGTTTCCAATTTTACCCCCTTTTTCCCAGCTCCCAAGCGGAGGGTACTCTCGACAACGCAACAACCCTCCCTCTAACCCCTGCATAGGTTACCACCGCCCTCATCACCCCCCCGGCCTTCATCCTCCATCTGGATACCCCCAAAAGCCATGGAAAAACCAGGAAAACCGTGGAAAAAAAAAAAAAAAAAAGAGAAAACTCCCTACCTGCATGCAGCGCCAGAAGGCAGGTCACGGGCAGCAGGCAGGGGGGAGCGGGGTGGCCCCGCGGGGCAGCCGGCGCTCCCCACATTTCGGGCAGGCTCGCCCCCCGAATTGCTCCGCTTCCCCACTCTGGGCACGTCCCTCGGAGCTCCCGGCTTGGCGCTTCGCCCGGCTAATTTATTTTTTTTTCCTTTTTTTTTTTTTTTTTTTTTTTTTTTTTTTTTTTTTTTTTTGTTCTTTCCTTTCTCAATGGAGCCCTGTGTCCTGGTGGCTTTCGCCTCCTCGGCGTCCTCGAGCTGACATTTATTTGAGGAGAAACCACTCAGATTTGCAATTTTTCCCCGGTTACAGACCCCCCAGTTCCATGTTTTCTCAGTCCTCGGGACACGCTTGGGATGGGGCGCATCACCCCATGGATCCCAACCGAGGTTTGCCATCCCCTCCGCGGACAATCCAATGGGATTTTGGGCTCTGAACACCCCATTTGGGCTTTTCTTCAGAAGGGGTATTTTGCAAAGCTGGACCCCCACCCTAAAGGAGCTGCCCCCGCTTTGTTTTTTGTTTTTTTTGTGGTTTTTTCCCCCCCCCTCTTCCCAGGCTCTAAATCGAAGCCCGGTGGCATTCAGGCTTCGTTCCAGCTTCATGCCAATTAGAGCTAGTTCTCCGGGCATCGCTGAATAGGGCAGCGGGATGTGAGGCAGGATGCCCGGAGCCATTTCCCACCCCCCTCCCGAGACCTGCCAAACTCATCATCCCAGTAAACCACCGCTCACCCCCCGGGGATCTCCTGGACCCCAAAAGGGGTCGACGCCTCAAAGCATCCTGTGCCAGAGGGAGGGAGATGCTCTGGGGGAGACGCGTTATGGGGAGATGGTACAGGGGAGGGCTTTGGGGGACTTTTGGGGAGGACGCTATAGGGAGATGCTACAGGGAGGGGTGGGGGGGATGCTACAGAAAGAGACTTTGAGGGAGTTTTCGGGCGGCATGGAGGGGGGCAGACTCGTGAGGGAGATGCTTTGGGGTCACGCTATGGGGCGGTGCTTTGCGAGGGCCTTTGGGAGGATGCTGTGTGGAGATGTTGTACGGGGATACTCGGGCTACAGGGACGCTGTGGGGGGATACCATGAGGATATTTGGGAACTACTTGCACGGGGATGGTCTGTATGGGATGTTCCTGGGATGCTCTGAGGCGGACACAGCTGCTCCGCTCCCGTTCCACCGGAGGCGGGACTCGAACCGGAGACCTCAGAACTCGGAGGGGCTGGGGCTGGGGCGGCCTGGAGTTGGCTATGGGGCAGGGGGCGGGGCTTGGGGCGAGGCGGGGCAAGAATGGGCGTGACCGGAACGCTTGGGGGCGTGGCCGAAGCGTGCCGGGGCGTGGCCTGGGCACTCGGGGGTGTGACCGATGAGTGAGCGGGGCGTGGTCAGGACTGCAGGGGCGTGGCCGGGGCGCGGCCGTGCGGCGGAAGTGGCGCCAGGATTCAAAGCGCGGTGGCGGCGGAAGTGGCGGTTGGTGCGTCCTGAGGCGGCTCCGTGGGGCCCGGGGCTGGGCGCGGGGGTTCAGGGGAATGACAGTGCACAGGCCACCGGGAGAGGGTGTTTGGGGGGATACGGGAGGATGAGCCCGAGGCCGTGGAGCAGTGCACAGGGGTGGGTGAGAAGCTGAGGGTACGGGGGCACAGAGAAGTCCCGGGGGGTGGGGGGCGATTGCGGAGGGGCTGGTTGAGATAGAGGGGCTGTAGAGTTGGGGGTACACGGAGATTCGAGGGCCGTCGGGGAAAGGGGAGAGCTGAAGGTGGGGTGCCGTGGGGTTGGATAACGGGGGCAGTGATGGGGGTGAAGGGGACATTCAGCCACGGGGGGCTGCGGGTCCCCGGTCACAGTGCGGAGCTGCAGGCGGGGTACGAGAACTGGGAGGGCACTGGGGGGCAGGGGGCGGGTTGGGGTGCCCGGGGACACACCCTCACCTCCGCTCCCCTCCCCAGGGCCGGGCCCGCGGCGGTGCCGGGATGGTGCTGCCCTGGAAGGAGCGGCGCCGAGAGGCCGGACAGCCCCCGGAGAGGCTCCAGGCCAGGCCCCTGCAGCGCACATGGCGGGTCCTGGCCCAGAGGAACCAGAGCGTGGTCCCCGTGGGCGCCTGGGTGGAGAGTGCTCCAGGGCAGCAAAGCCCGGCCTTTGTGAGTGCGCCGAGGGCACCATCTGCCGGGGCTTCGAGAACCCTTCAGTGTGCCAGTAAAGCTCCCGGCAGGGGTCAGAGCCGAAAGTGATCTTTTGCACAGCCTGAGGGCAGCCAGGAACGTGGCTCTTAAAATAATAATTTGTTTTAATGTGATTTAGTGGCGTCAGAAGCCGCTGTTATGTCCGTGTAGTCCGGCCTCTCGTTTGCATAAGCTCACAACATCTCTCTGAGTTGATTCCTCTCCATTAAACTGTGTTTTTGAGGAAAAGTGCATCAATGTTAAACATCAATCAGGTTGGGAACCCAGCCAGTGCTGCTTCTCGCTTTCCCACTCATAGGTAAAGGATGTCAGGGAGTCAAGATTTTATTCTGTGTTGCTGATTAAAAAAAAACAAAAAAAACCCCAAAAAACCAAAACCTGAATGTTTCAGGGTCTGGAGCCAATCTCCACTGAACCCCCTTAAAAACATTCCAGGAAATCTTCATGGATGCTTATCTCAGGGATTTCTGTTTTGAGGGTTATTCTAAGAGGACTGAAAGTGTGTTAAATGTTGGATGATGAGTTCAGTCCCCTGTAATTAATGTCTGAACATTATAGAAGCTCCTGCCCTTCTGACATGATTTATTTCTATATTGTAATTTAAATCCTGAAAGGTTGAGATAATTTATGGAAATCAATCATCTCCATATTCTACAGGACTTCCCTCTTGGCACTATGAAACTTCTAGGGGAGCTGAACTTTTCCTGACAGCTTCAGGGGGCCTGGATATTCCTAGGGCCCCCCATGTGAGGCTTCCAGAGGTGAATTAAGCTTCCCAGGGTTATCTGAGCTTATTTCATACACTTCTAATTAATCCATAGTAATGCCTCATGCATCAGAGTTGCTGCTGAGGTGGGCAGTGGGTGAGGTGGCACTGGGCTGTTCCTGGAGCACTGTCTTGGTTTTGTCCTTAACAGTGTGGATTTCTCCATTTCTTGGAGCTTTGTTGAACTATGCTGACTTTGGTGTTCCAAGTTCATCTTTGGCCTCACCCCTTTGCTCCATCCCTTCAGTCTCTGGTTTCTCTTGCTCTGTTGGCAGCTAGGAGAGGAGTTCTGTTTTAATTTAAGCCATGGTGGTGTTGCAGAGTTGCTTGGCAGAATTGCAAGGAGAATAAAATGGGATTTTTGGGTTTTTCAGGTCATTGCTCTTAATCTTTCACTTCAGATGGTGGAAGACATTCCTGAGCAGTGCTGTGCTCTGTGAATTGCTTCCCTGATGTACTTCCACCCTTGCAGAACATTAACAGGATGAGGGCCTGGCCTGTTCATTTTGGATTCAGGCTGTGGATATTTGATCCAACCTTTCATAGGAGCAGAAGCTGGGAGCAGCTCCATGGGTCTCCTTTTCTTTCCTTCCCTGTGTATTGCAGAGAGGCAAAGGCAGAAGTGTGCATACTCTGTATCTCAATCCAGCCCATAATAAGCCAATAGATATTGTCCAAGCTGTTATTCCACATAATTTGAAACAAAACCATGAAGTTTTGGCTGCTTGTCTGCCTGGTCCCTCCATACGGGGAAGGGGGAATACAGGGATACAGGCTGCTCTAATGCTACGGTGTAGCAAAACCCTGGTGAAATCTGCTTCCCCCTGTGCCAGGCTTCAGCATCCCGGGTGGAGGAGGAGCTGAGGCAGCAGCAGCAGGAGAAGGCAGCCAGGCTGAGGAGGTTCCAGGGCGAGGTGAGGCAGCGCGTGAACCGGCACGTCAGGCTGCGCCGGAGGCAGGAGCTGCAGAAGGCCTGTGAAGCTGTAAGTGAGGCTCTGTCTGCAGAAACTTCTCCAAACCCAGCATAAACTGGGAGAAATCCAAACGCTGGAGCATAAGTCAGCACCTGAAGTCAAAGTGTTAATGAGAAGAAATGCAGTTCCAGAGCCTGTGGTTGCAAATGGTGTCCAGGCAGGCTGGGTCAGCACAACACTTTGGCCTGTGCTGGAGGTGCTTTGAAGCCTCCCTAGGGAAAGGTTACTGGCTCCCTCAGGCAACAGCAGAACAGAGTGCTGAAGCTCTCTGCAGAATTGCCTGGGGTGAAAAAACAGCCAGGGAGGAGTTGGGAATGGTGTGGATGTTTCCTGGCTGCATTTGAAGCAAAGCAATTTTTCTGTTTCTTTTCTGATCCCTTTTCCAGAGCAGCCAAGTAGTTTTCAAACAACACTTTCCCTCTGTCTCCACATTCCCTTTCCCCCATGGGCTTGTTTTGGATTATCCTGTGAATATAATTAATTCTTTCTATTCTCAAACAAGTGCTGGGGAGACTTGCCAGGATCTGACTGTGACAGAAAAGAGAATGCACTGACATGTCACCAGCTTTGGCCACCGGTTGGGGTGTTTGGGCTGTTTCCATGGCCAGGGATGTCCTCATGTAGCTCTGCCAGCCCCAAGCGGGAAGCCCGCAAATGCCCTCAGCCCCAAAGAGCCTGATGGTTCTTTGTATTCTCTCAGCCTGGAGAGCCAAAACCTCCCTCCCAAGAAATTTCACCCACGGGTGGTGAAATGTCAGCACGGTTGACATCCTGCCGGGTCGCGGAGATCCCACTGGCTTTTTCCTGGCAGGCGGAGAGGGAGAGCTGTGCTGCTGTGCAGTACTCGGCGCCCTGGAAGAACACGTGCCTGTTCCAGAGCCTCCCTGCTCCCATCATCTGTGGGCCAGCCCAGCCAGAAGAGGAGCATGGGGAGCCATTCCAGCAACAAGCTGCCGAGGTGAGCCCTGCCCCTCCCGTGTCTCCATCTTTGCTTCGGCATTTTGGATCCTCAGTGTTTGAAATGGGGAACGGGCCATGTTTACTTGTATTCTTCTACAGCACATCACGAATATTTGAGTTTAGATACTGAATGAAACGTTAGCTCTCGTTGTCACCCTGAACGTTGCTGTGCTCCTCAGAGTGGCACCAGGGTGGCTCGTTCCTGGTGCTGTGGCTGAACTGGTCTGGCTGCTGGCAGGCACGGCGTTTTCCCAGCCGTGTCCTGGCGCAGAGGTGGCACTAGGTGGTGCCAGCTCATTGCAGCATGTCTCGTGTAGACCAAAATCTGGGAAAACCTGCCTTCAGGATCGTTTAAACTTTTTTTTTTTTTCCTTAATAGTGATGTTTATGGTGCATTTGGTGGTTTAGAAAGCCTGTGTGCTCGCCTAGGAGCTGGAGTTATTCCAGTTGAAGCACCATGGGATGCATTCCAGTTGAGGTACCTTGGGGTGGAAAATCACTTCTGGCTGAATACCAAGCAAGAAAATTTGGGATCTGGCATCTCAGCAGCATGTTTTGGGAGCAGATGAGTTGCCCGGATCAGGATTTCAGTACCTTGGGGCAGCACTGAAAGACTTTGGCTGATTGTGTGTTGGGTCGTGCTGCCTTGATGGAGCTCTTTGGCTGGAGCAAAGTGATTGGGAGAGTCCTAAACCTGTCCTGTGTTTTCTTTGGCTGTGCCGTGGGCACAGCTCAGCAGGGCTGTGCAGCAGGTGCGGCGCAGGCTGGCCTCCTGCAGGACCGTGTTCCCCGGAGCCTGGAGGCAGGAGGTGAGCAGAGGGCTGTCTGGGCTGAGGGCAGACAAATCACCTTGCAAACTGCTGAAGGTTTGCCTCTAATTAGCAAATCTAAAGCATAATTCAGGAAGTTTCTCCAGCAGGAATGAAATAAAGTGTGCTTTCCTGACACACCTCTTGGGTAACCCATTTCAGAGAAGGCAGCAGGATAAAGTGTGTGAAAACATCTCTGAGATGAACTCAAGAATGCAAAAAAGACTTTTAAAGGTTGAGATTGTGATCTGGGTATCTGGGAGGAACGTGATGACCAGCCCTCCCTTCAGGTGTCTTCATTTCTTCGAACCTCAACAACTCTTTCCATTGCATCAATCCCTTGTTTTGTGTGGGTGGCAAAGATCTGGAGGGTTTTTCCTTACCCGGGGCTGGCTTCTGCTAGAGAACGATTGGCATGCAGCTGCTTTCCTCAAAGCAGTGCATAGAAGGTCAGTCCCTCCTTTTGTTCTGCTGCATTTCATCCTGCCTTTGCTCCTTCCGTTCTCAAGAACACCTTTGTGTTGTAGCTATTTTCCTGGTCTCTATGCCAAGACCTTTCTTAAACTGATGTACTTTGGAGAACACCAGGGGCAACCCAGCCTGGTGTTTTGTGTTATTGGCTCTGGAGCCAGTTTCCTGCCCATCCTGTAAATCTTCATTCCCCTCTCTTTCTCAGGTTCACCAAAGGTGAAATAGAGCTTTGCTGATTATCTAAAAACTACTCTTTATAGAAGGGCTGGTCTGGCTCTTCCTCTTCTTTGTACTCTTGGACTTCTGATTAAGTCAGTCAGCTCTGCAAATAAGATTCAGAGAAACACAATAATTATGGTCTCAAAAACCTTGTTACCTGTTTTCAACAGCAAACATCCTTCTTGTTTGTGCCATTAGTGCAATCAGTAAGATGAGTTGATTTATGACCTCAAATAATAAAGCCACTGCCCAGGTGAGCCAGAGGGTTACAGGAGATCCGTGGGAGTCCTGGGCAAGTCACCCACAGCAGTGAGAAACACTGGGAGGTGTTTGGGACCATCCTCCCATCCCAGCCTCACTGCAGCTACAGCTAATCTACATAAGGAAGTTTAACAACTTCCCTGATTTATTCTGGGAGGAATATATTGATTTATTGCATTGCTCTGTTTTATTACTCCGTGATACATGAGGAGAGATAAGCTCCCCTATTTATCTGAATCTCTCCCTGTATGGTTTGGCATGTTCCCAGCCTGGCAGGACAGCAGCGTGTTCCCTTCTCTTCAGGTGCAAAAGGTTGCTACAGACATAACCACAGACTTAATCCCTTTGGTAGTGCTGCCTCTGCTTTTGTACTCCCTAGCTTTCCTTGTGCTTTGTATTCCAGCCCATTTCTTTGGTTTTTCACCCAATACTTCGACAATGCAAGTGGGGTCAGTAGCTTAATCAAGATGCTTCTTTCTTCCTTCATCCAGGCTGATAATGAAATCAAAGAACAGAGCCCACCTAGTTCTTACCCTATTTCTGTGCAGCGAACTCCTGAGACCTAATCTGGGCCATGTTTTTAATCAGTTTTGTGCATCCCACATCAGACTTCCATTTAACAGGTCTTGCTTTACCCCAGTGTTGAATTAGGCCAGTCAAAAGCTCAGCTGAACCCCAGAGTCTTCTGCTGCTCTTTGCCTGAGGCCTTTTCTTTCTGTTGTAGGAGACATTCAGCTTAGCCTGACCTGACTCGCTCTTGACAAATCCATGCTGGTTGCTGCTTATCTTGTTTTCTTGTGGATTACAGGCAGTTTGCAAGGTGATTTCCTCTTGTTTTTTCAAAAGTCACAGTGAAACTCTTGAGGCTAAAATCTTCTATTTGGTATTTCCTTTTCCTCTCCTTTAAATAAAGAAAGACACTCCTTGTGCCTTTTTCTGATAATCTGGACCTCCTTAGATTTCAGGGAGCTGTTTGCACCTTAGCTGCTGCTCCTGGCAGCAGCCCAGGGCAGGTCCATCCTCCTTAAAAACTTCAGCTTTAGTAATAACCTGACTTTTTCTTCCCAATAATAGATCTTTGCTGCATTTTTCTCCCTACTGCTGCTAACTCAAAGCGAGTCTTTAGCTGAAATGTTTTTTTCCTTCAATCCTGTTTTTTTTTTGCTTTTTTTCTTTTCTCCCTGTAAAGTGTTGCATTCCCAATGATCAATAATCCATGTTCCTAAAATTGTTGCTCTTTCTCTCTCCCCAAGATTTCTTCTCAGGTTAAAAGTATCCAAAGAGTTAATTGCCTGGTTTCCCAAGCAGATACTGGAATGGTAATTGCCTGGAAATGACCTGTCCAGTGTTCCAGCTTATCCTGTTACTGAGTCTTTGCCTTCAGGCTTTGGTGGACATCTGTAGCTCCCCAGCATGGCAGCAACCAAATTCTTTTCCCCAGTGTCTCATTCCACCAAGTTGATGGTGTTTTTTCCAGTTTCATGTCTTTTTACCTCCAGTGCTGCAGAGTAACCTTCCAAAGCAATAAGCCTTCCCTTATCCTTACCAAGCAGCTCTTCTGTCATAATGGGGTTGATGGAGTAATTCCTGTGCTTATCAAATAATTCCATGTTCAGACTGACTTCAGGCTATTCTCTGTCCCTCCCAAACAGTAGCAGAGCCATATCAAGGAATTCTTGGCATTACCTGTTCTCCTGTTGATCCATCCTTCCTCTCTGTCAGCAGTCCTGTGCTTCCTTTCCCACCATGCTGAAGGAAAAAAAAGCAAGGGGAAAAAAAAATTATCCTGGCTTCAAGCTTGCTTCTGGCATTTTGATTTTTTAGTTTGTAGGAAACAATCTGTTGCCTCTCAAAATATTGTGAATTGCCTCTGGGGAGCCTGCCCACTTCCCATCTGAAGGAGTGTGCTCCGTACTTGGGTGTCGCTCGGATCTCAGCTCCTTGCCACTGTGAAATTGTGCCTGGAGAGGTTTTTCCCTTGCCTCCCCTTCACCCCACACGTCTGTCCTGCTGCTTCTGCTGCTGGGGAGGGCACAGTTACAGTCACCCTGCTACATTCCTGTTTCCCAGCTCTGGTGGCCCACGGTGCTGCCAGATCACATCCAAGTGACAGCACACACAGCCTCCTGAGTGTTAAAGCTGCTCCAAGGGTGTTCAGTTTTCCCTTGGCACCAAAGCAACCGGATTTCGATTCCATGTTTACACCCATGTCCTCCCTTCTCCAGAAACCAGACCCTTGCCTGGCAGCTGCAGTGCCCGTGGAGGAGAGCGAGGAGCTGCTGCTGGCAGGACACCACGATCTGCCTGCTGAGCTGCTGGAGCAGGGCACAGCCCCAAATGGCAGTGGGCAGGATGATGACTTCTACATCAAAATTGAATTTAAAAAAGTAAGACTCGTGCAAAGTTGGTCTTAAGAGGTTTGGATCATTAGATTTATTTTGGTGTCTGGAAGAGGCTGCTCTTGTAATAGAGCAGTTGCTCTCTCAGGCCTGCTTAACTCTTAAGCCTACAGTCCTCAAAGTAGGCTCAGGAGCTCAGTGAGGTCAGCACTGCCATTCCCTGCTTTCATGTGCAGTTGTGGCCTTGAATTCTTGCCTGCTTGTGATGCCACTTGGCAGCCGCCCAGGCACAAGCTGAAACCGAGGGAGTGCAGTCACATCATACCCAGAGCCATGCTCAGACCACAGGAAAAGACCCGAGTGTGGAGGAGATCAAATCAGTCAGAAACCTCCTTGAAAAGGGAAAATAAAAAGCAGCTTTGTATCAGGTGAAGGAGATGGCTGTAGCAATCTCAGTGCCTGGAGGTGGCAGCCCTGCCCTAGGAGGGGTTGAGGAGGGCTTGATGTACTTATCCTTCCTCTTTTGTTTTCAGGCAGCTTTTTTTTAACATCCTGGGGGTGGAAAGGGTTCATCCCGATTACCTGGGGTGGTTGGCAAAGGCTTTATGGCTGTGGCAGTGTGTGCCCAACCTTGGCTGGGGATTAGTCCGGCTTGGAGCAGAAATACTGGCTGGGCAGATAGAGACACAGCGGAAATTTGTGCTGTGGTTTACACTGAGGTTTTGGGAGATGTTGTCTCCCAAACATCTCCTTACAATTAGTTATTTTTTTTGCACTTCAAGAAGTTCATAATAGAAGTTTGGGATGGGGAGATGTGCATCCATATTTAAGCTAAACCAAAACCCTCCTCCAAGGGTATCTTCAGAGGTGTTTTGACAAAGCTTTGCTGCTCAAACTCCTGTGTCAAGATGTGGCACATCTCTCCTGTTCATGGCCAACCTGTGCCCCAGATAAAGCCAGTTTCCAAGGTGGATCATTGAGGTCTGGAAGGATCACACAGAAGCCCTGCCTCCAAATGCAGAGCATTTTTTGGGGGGAAGATGAGAGAACTGTGGTGATGCTGATGCTGCTCCCTTCCATTGTCTCTCAGGTCTGTGACGAGTCGGTGAAGGACTCGAGCCTGCCTGGGCCTCCTGGGAGGCCACACAGCAAATACCAACCTCTCCCCAAACTCTGGGCTGGTGTTGACCAAGAGGAAACCAGGAAGCAGGTCTGTCCAGGGGAGCCAAGCCCTTGTGGTTTTGTTTCAAAGGGGTTGGGTGTTGGAAATGCTGCTGGCTCAAATAAGAAGCCTCAGAGGAGCTTTGATGTGTGAAACCCCTACTGGGTTTAGTTTGATAGCTTCAGCGGTGTCTCAGGTCTTGGGCAAAGCTACCAGGTTATTTTTTAAAATCTGTTGTGAATAAGTGCAGCTGTTACCTACTCCTCCTTCAAAATCTAGGATCTCACTAACACAAGAAGTTTGAAGGAGAAACAGGCTCCTTTCATTCTCCCTGGCAAAACCAAGGGGTGCTTGCTGTAGTTGCAGGAAGCCCAAGAGGCTGCCAAAAATGCTTAAAAAAAAAAAAAAAAAGAAAGAAAGAACAAGCCAACTTTATCTTGTTTAAACACAAGGCTGGAATATAAAGGTTTCTCTGATTTTAGGAATAGCCTCAAGCCCAGCCTGCAGGCCAAATGGATGATTTCACAGTGAGGGTTTACAGCCTGTGTCCTGGATAGTTTGTCTCATGCTAATGTCAGTGATACAGAGGGATGATGTTTGTCTTGGATGCCTAAAGCCAATGACTTTTATTTTCCTGCTTCCTCCTGCCATGGAGAGGAACATTTCTCTCTCCTTTTATCACCTTTCTTGTAGCTTGCAGCACGAAACTCTGAACAATTTGTATTTTTTGTTTCTTTAAGTGTTTTCCAACCAACTGATCCCAAATATGGTTGTGGTTTCTTGCCAGTGTGACAACAGCTGGGACTTCTCAGGTTGCTCCTCCTAACCCTGCTGTTCCCTTTCCCCTTGCTTTTAATCTCCTTGGCTCTGATCCATCTAAGATAACTGGTTTTGCAGCACTCTGCCTGGGTTTGTTCCATCTGGTTTTCTGTACTGGCAGCCTGGTGATCTCTTCTTCTCCTCCTTTATCTCCAACTGTGCTGGGCTCTCTCTCTCCACTGACTGAGATGATCCAACTCAGGCCAGAGGTTTTGGCATTCATGAAGAAAAATCTATGCATTAAACTTTTGGGAGTCCTGGAGCTCAAACTATCTCTGTACCCCACAGCAGGAGGGCTTTTGATGTGAGTTTAGCCAGGAGCTTTCCCTGCCCTTGCTGCATTGGTGCGATCAGCCAAAGCCCAGACACTAAACCCTCAGTATCCACATGGGAGTTCTTCCCTGCAGGGCCCCTGGATTTGTCTCAGCAGTGGTTTTGCCACCTCTGTGGTTCTCCTGCATGTAGAGAATCCAGTTTGGTGTCATACGTTCATCTTTTGGAAGAGATACAGGCTTCCAGTGCACTGCAGGGGAGCACCAGAGCCCAGGTGGGCCCAAAATCAAGCGGGCTGAAGTTGGAATTGGCTCTTTTCCCCTCAGCAAAGTGAGAGTTTAGGAACTTGCCAGGTGGCAGAGCTCCCATCCATAAGCAGCTCCAGTGGAGGGATGCCAGTACAAAGCTCTCCAATGCTTCGAGGTGACTTGGTCTTTCCTCCCTCGGTGCCATCTCTCCAACTTCCCAATGCTGGGTCACGTGCACTCAGAGATTTTTGAGGGTCTTTTGGGGAAACAGCCAGGTTCCATCCTCCAGAAATTAGGCTGAGCACTGATACTGCTCGATATTTATCCCAGACATCCTTCCCAAACGTCCTCCTCCTCTCCTCCGCAGCGGCAGAGGGAGTTCCTGCGGTGCCGGCGCCTGTTCATGGCCGTGGAGCGGCAGCGAGTGAGGGAGCAGCAGCGGCAGCGAGAGAGGCAGCACAGAGTTGCCCAGTGAGTCTGTGCAGCTGGTGGGGGACCTCCTCCATCAGGGTCCTTCAGAAGGTTGGAAAAGTCTTGTGAGCTTGTCTGGTGTAAGCCAGACACTGATGTGTAACCCCCCTGGGGTGGGATTGACACAGCCAACGCCCCAGCAAAGACCCTTGGGCCATGATGAGTCCTTTAGCATTCTCTGTCTTGTTTTTTAGTCTCTTGTTTAGGAGTTGGAAGCCAAATCATGGGGCTGGGAGGGGGGTGCAGCTTCCCAAACCATGACTCTGGGAACTAAGCCTGTGTTTAGAAACTTTGGGGTGAGGTCGCCTGGTTGTACTAAGCTGTGACTATCCCTGACATTTTTAGTGTCAGACCCTTCACCTTCATAGCCATAAAAGCTTATACAATGTAATAAAATGATTTCCAGGCTTTTGTTCCAGAGTTGAACACTTGTTATCTTTGTAAAAGTATCAGTTGTGCTGGAGTTTTCTCACCTTCTCCAGTGAAAGAGTTTCACTAAGGAGGCGCTCTGCAAATTCGCAGCCAAATAGGAAAGATCCTCTAATTTTTTTTCCCTGGCTTTCCTTTGAATGAACTGACCTAAAGCTGGCTGTCCTGGCTCTTCTTTAATCAGGCTTTGGGGGAGTGGGACAGGCACCACAAAGCAGGATTTTCATGGGCATTTTTTGGCAAAACCTGCCAGTCTAAAGCAGTGCTCCTTGAGCCACATCGTGACATTCCAATGGCACTTGAGACCTTGGGGGAGCTTGTCCTACCCTGTGAATGCTGGCAAGGCCCCAGGGATTTCCTAGTTATGTGTGTGATACTTTTTTATTATTAGTTTCTTCCCTTAGAGTGTGTGCAGAGGGAAGAAGGGTTTGTAATTATGGGGTGTAAAGCCCCGAGCTGGCCTTTGCCTCAGTTTCTGAAACAGATTTATGGTGCTATACTTAAGGTTCTACATTTCATTAAAAAAAATTCTGAGTTTATAACTCAACCAGAGAAGTTTGACTTTAGCACTTGCCTTCTGGATGTAAATATTCGACTCCTTACATGAAGTAATGTCTTATCTTGGCTTCTTCCCAGCCTTGATTTTGTTTTTAATGCCCCTTGGGAAGGAGTGGCCTGGGACACATTGTTACATTTGGAAATAAAATATCAGATACTTTGGTGTAAAGTCTTTGTGCTGTGCAATTGCTGCTTGTCAGGGGAATGTGTGTTGTGTTTGGTGGGAATTACACAACGCAGTCCCACTAAAGGGCTGGAGGGCCACGTAGGTGCAAGGGACACTGTGGAAATAGAGGAAAACTTGGTTAAAAGTGTATCTTAAAGCCTGTTTTGGAGTAAAGAGTGGGATCCTTGGAATGTCTCTGTTGTACCCAGCCCTGTCCTGGAAGGTGCTTCCAGAAGGATCCAAGCTGCCTCATAATCAGAAGCAATGGGCAGTGGGGAAGCTGGGAAGCCGAGGTGTTGGTCCTTTCTGGGGAGCATTAAAGAGCCTGGCCTACATGCTTTGTTTAAGGACAGAAGTGCAGCTTTGGGGAACTGTGGGTGGTAGGAGCACGTGTGGATGTGAGACAGGAAGGAGCTGGAAGAGGAAGTCCATGATGGTGAGAAAACAGGCAGGCGGGCAGAGTTTGAGGGCAGGAGAGCATTCACAGGCTGGTGTTGCCATATGGGGGGGAGAATGGTCAAAAAAAGCTTCCAGTCTATATTTAAATCCAGTATATTTGTTATATTTATTTCTATTTAATGCTGTGATTAGTGCAGAATGACTTCTGCCTTTGAAAGCAGCAGCATCACCCAGATTTCTGTGCCCCGACCTCACAGCTGGGGGCCAGCCAGGAATGGAGGTTGGGATGGGGAAGCTCCTTCTCTAATCATGTGTGTTCCTGCAGGATTAAGAGGCAGAAGGAGAATCAGCGCTGGGCAGAGGAGCAGAGGATGCGAGACCTGGCTGAGCAGCGAGAGCCCTCGCTGGGAGAGGGAGCCTGGGAAGGCCTGGCCCAGCTCCAGCTGGAGGAGAGGAGAGTGAGGGACAGACAGCAGCGGGATAAGGAGCACATGAGGTACAGCCAGTGTGCACTCCTCCTGCAGAGGCAGGTGTCACTGGCAGAGGTGAATGTTTGATCCCTTGCAGGTATGTTGAAGCTCTGAGAGCCCAGATGAGAGAGAAAGTCAAATTCTGTAACATCGACTTGCCCCCACTGTGTTCCTGTGGGTCTGATTTCTGGGATTCCCACCCTGATACCTGTGCCAATAACTGCGTCTTCTACAAAAACCACAAAGGTAGGAGCTTCTGCTTTCAGAGAGGGGATGTCTGGGCCTGATTATACAGGGAGAAATTAAACCAGGATAGGTGTTTCCATGCTCCTGGGCTTCTGGGCAGAGATGCTTCTCCAAATATACCCTGGAGAGTGCAAGTCAGGAGCTTTGATGCTTGAGCCAACCTGTCCCTTAGGGAGTGTAGTGCAGCCTCAGCAAGGTACCAGCCCCTACAGTGTGTTAAATAACACAGCTGTGACACAGCTGCATGTGGCTATGGACACAACCATGAGGAAAATGCTGCAACGCATCTTATTAGGGTCACAGAGCCCTCTGCCTTAAATGCTGAATCTTCTGCTGGGAGGATGCACAAAGGTGTGGTAAGGGCCTTCCTTAGGTGGTGGAGTGCTCTGACCTTGAGGACAGCTTGGAAGAATACCTGGCTGGGCAACTGGGAGTCATCTGAGAATGAAAATGGAGACATTTGGGTCCATAAAATAATCTCTTGCTTGTGTACTGCTTTATGTTTGGGAGCATAGAGAGTGTGCAGACGAGTATGTGGAAGACTACAGGCATGTCAATTTATTTTAAACCCCAGTCATTGTCTGTTCTGCTGAAAGGCTAGAGGCAAGCCCAGTTTTGGGCCACAAGTGCAATCCCCATGCCCTGACAGTGTTTCTGTGTCCCCATCCCGCTCAGCCTACAGCCAGGCGCTGCACTCGGTGATCTCCTCCTATGCCCACGCGGCCACACGGCCTCTCCAGGACCTGGCTGCTCTCTGTGCTCGTGCAGGGAAGCGTCTGTGACCAAGGCAGCTCCGTGTCCCAGCGACTGATGTGAGCAGGGAGTGGGGCAGTGCCGTGTCCTGCCTGCCCCTCCACGCCAGCTGCCAGGACGGTGTCACCTTTGCTCTCCTGGTTTGTGCGTTCCTGTTTGTGCTGTGCCTCTCCCACTGTGCTCCAGGTGTGCAGTTGGTCGAGGTGAAGGAGGCAATTGCTCTGTGGGGTTGGTTTATAGCAGGCACTTGCATTCCAGCATTTGACTGTGGAATAAACTGTTTTCAAGGATTGTTTGTCTCATTTGAAGTGTGAAAGGAGGAGAAATGAGGTGCCAGGGGTCAGTATCTCTTGGGGAGGATTTCTAACCTTTCCCTGCTCCCTTCTCTCCCTTTTCCTAGGGCTTCTGCCAGCCTCTGCCACTTGGATCACCTTCCAGATATTTACTGTTCCCTCTTTCTTTTCTGTGTGAGGAGCTCTCTTCCAATAACACCCATGCAGCTTCGTACCTGACCCATGCTCCCATAGCCTCTACTTTGCTCCTGAGAGGAAGGAGCATTTTTCTAATAAGAAAAATCTGCAGGCCTTTGCAGGAGTGCAGCAAGATGGGTTTTCCCAGAACTGCTTGTGGTGAGATAACGTGGTCCTGGGCAGAGGTTACTCCATACCCTGTCATTAATATTTACTCCTTGCTGGCCGTCCTCTCCAATATTAACCATGGCAGGAAGGATGGGTGGCCGAGCGTGCCGGATCACTTCTTTTCCCTCTTTCCATCCCATTGGGCACAAAGCAAACCCACCCCTGGTCCAGAGGTGGCACAGAGGCACAGAGCCAGGGACTGCTGCTCAGTTCCTCCTGGAGAATCATTCACTGAGGGATCCGTGGTGGCTGATGCTGTTTATTAACAGCCTCTTGCGTCAGGGGAAGGTGCTGCAGCCCTAATTCAGGTTGTTGGAGTGGGTTTGGAAGGGGCAGGATCTGCCTTGTGAGGGGGCAAGGAAGCAAAGGGCTAAAGCTGCCAATGGGCTTTTTGTAACTGATTTCAGCTCTAGGGCAGCTGAGGACAAGCAGTTCCTTGGCAAGTCCCCAATGAACTTGCTCAAGCCCTGGGAACCCCTGTTCCAGCCTCTCTGGAGTGATCCCCAAAGGGGCTGTGGGCTGAATCGGGGCTTAGTCAAAGCAATAAATAAAGCTGTTTCTGTTCCTCATCCTCAATCTGCCCCTAGCAAGATAAATGAGACACTTTGAAAGGGGATGGGGTGAGAGGAGGACTCCCAAAATCCCTGGCAATAACCCCAAAGCATGTCTAGGGTAGCTCAATCACCATCAGTGCAGTGAAGCCTGTTCAGGGCTTGCTGGGAATGAGAGTCGAAATCTTAAATCCATTTTTTTTTCTGCTGCAAAATACAGCAGCTGGGGAAGCTCACAGAGCCCCGGGGGGATACAAAAAGGGCCGGTCGGTCACTTCGGGGCTCTGCCGCCTCCCACCGCCCAGCGCGGCTGTTCCCTCCTTCCAGCCGGCTTTGGAGCGGAGTTTTGCGGGGACAGCCGGCTTCACCCCTCGCGGCCCGAGGCGCCGGGGCTGTGCCCGGGCAGGGCCGGGGCGGGACCGAGGCGGGAGCGGCGGCCCCGGGGGCGGTGAAAAGGAGCCGGGGGCTGCCCCAGTGCCGCCGCCGCCCGCCATGAGGGCAGCGCTCGCCCCCGGGGTTCGCCTGCTCCGAGCCCTCCCCCGGGACAGCCGGTGAGCGGGAGCGGGGAGCGGGATGGGGGACGGCCCCGGGTCGGAACTGTCACCGGGCATAGGGACTGACAGGCAGCACGGAGGGTTATCGGCACAGGGATAGGGGCGTTCTCTGCAACGGGGCTCACTCTTTTATGGACCAGCGCTGGAATGGAGACTGGCCCTGGACGTGGGAGCCGACACCGGGATGGGGACCAGAACCGGCGCAGGGATCAGCCCTGGGTTAGGGAGGAGAGGGTGTCATTCCACTGGGGACTGGCAACCGCTGGAAGTGGAACGGGATAGAGACTGGCCCTGGGCGAGGGGCTGGCACTGGGATGGACACTGACCTCGGACCGAGGGACCTGCACCAGCGCAGGGACCAGCGCCGGACTGGAGACCACTTGACTTTATCTGGGGACTGACACTGGGACAAGACCTGGGGTGGGGACATGGATTAGGGGTGACTCCCCCGGCATCGCCCTCGGGCACTGGACCCGCTGTGAGATGGGATCAGCCCACACCGGCTGCAGCCCAGGGCTTTGGGCTCGGCCTGGGGGGACCTGGGGGGACCTGGAGCTGGGCAGCAGTACCCACCAGCCTCCAGATGTCTCAGGCCCTCACACTCCAAATTCAGTGGGATGTGGCCAACACAGAGACCTCTCCTGCTGCCTTCTCTTTTAACGAGGTGATGGGACAGCTGCCCATTTAATTTCAATTAATATTTGGATTTTTTTGGAAGCCCGTTGCCAGACACTCGCCTTGCTTTTCCATCTGCTGGAATTTTCCCTGCCAGAACACGTAGGGTAAAAAAGAAAAAACCCAACACCCAAGTGTCTGGCCCAGGGAGGCACTGCATAAGAAGTTTATCTTTCCCTTCCCTGTGACCTCTCTGCTCTTCTTGGATCAGCCCTGCAGTTACGGGCAGTGATTTTGGGTGGTTTATTTATTTTTGGGGCCGGGGAGCAGCAGTTTCTTAGGCACCGTGCAGCCTTGGAGCCAGCACCACAGCACAGGGAGTTGCCCTGGATTTGCAGGGCACCCGTCCTTGCTGCAGCTCCAGGGAGAAGTGAAACTGCAAAGAGGAGCAGGATGGGACAAAACCACCAAAAAAAAGGTTGTTGGTTTTTTTTTCTAAACTTGGAGCAGCCCTGTGACATGTCTGTGTGCTGCAGCTGCCCCTGACCACTTGCATCCTCTGCGCTGCCATAAACCCCTTCCCGAAGGCAGGATAGCTCCTTCAGAGATACTCATCTTGCTCCAGAGAATGCTAGATCCTACTTGAGATTCTCCAGGCTTTATCTGTCAGCTTTAATGGGTGCAGCATCCCCATTTTCTGAGCCCAGACTCCCCCATTTTCCTGTCTTTAATCCAAACAAAGAGGGTGAAATGGCTTTTTGGTGGAGGAAGGGGAGCTGGTATTGCCTAGGGCATCCCACCCCCTGCTTTTTTTTCCAGCTTATCTTTGATTAACCCTGGGAGTGATGATGAATCAGCACAGTTTCCACTCATGACACCAGGAAGACATTTACTCACCCCGTGTTTTGTGTTTTGGTGGGTTGAGGAGATGGAAACAACTGCTTGAGGAGATGGAAACACTGCTTGATGCACCCCACAAAACTCAGCTGATCCTCTTAAGCCACATCCTGGGCTTTTTTGGAGTGGTCTCCTCACTTCCTGACCAGCTCAGCTGAGCTGATTCAGGTCACTAATCCAGTAGAAGAATCCCATTGGGTGTTGAGGCAACTCATCCCCGTCCCACAAACCCTGACCTCTATGCTTCCTTCCTTCCTCCCACAGCTATCGGGGACTGACTCTGGTACTGACCTTCCTCTCCTACACCAGCTACCACCTCTCCCGAAAACCCATCAGCATCGTCAAGGTGAGCTCCAGCCTCACTACTGCTGTGGGGACAGGGAGCCTGGAGGGAGCACATGGGGAGGGGGTGCACACAGCACCTCGATTTCACATCCCTCTCTCTCTGCAGAGCCAGCTGCACCCCAACTGCTCGGCCTTGGGCCCAAACCCCCACAATGACTCCAACAACACCAACTGGTGCAGCTGGGCACCCTTTGGTAAGTCTGAGCCTCTCCTAGGTACCCCAAAATCCACACTCGTGGCAGCTGAGCTGGGCTCCCCCCTGTTCCCTAGAACCAGGTGGTGGCCAGGGTTTGGCAGGGGGCCGGCTGCTCATTAGGCACCCGGAGGTAATTAAGTGATAAACGTCTGTCCCATGCTCCTGGGCCAAAGGGCAGCAGTGGGTGGTGAATTCCAGGACAGGACCAGGTCCCAGTGCCGGTGGCACCTGGCCATGCCCCCAGAAGCCCCCATGGAGACCAGGCTTTTGGGAATGGGGGACAAAACTGAGCCCTCAGCTACGGAGAGGAGACACAAGATGGAGACCAGGCTGAAGTGGCCCTAATATTTGTTTTTCAGATGGGGAAAACTACAAGGAACTTTTTGGGGCGCTGGATAATGCCTTCCTGGTGGCCTACGCCATCGGGATGTTTATCAGGTACCCAGGGCCTTCCCCTCCACTCACCAGTTTGCACCAGTCTGGCGGAAGCTGGTTTCCATTGGGATGGGGTCATGCTAACAGGAAAGCAGCCAGGAATCCTCTGCAGATTCGGGTACTGGCTCAGTGTGATGATGCCCATTGCTGGCATCACCAGCAGTGTTCTGCTCTTCCCTCTCTCTGCAGCGGCATTTTTGGGGAGCGCCTCCCCCTGCGTTACTACCTGTCGGGGGGAATGGTGCTGAGCGGGCTCTTCACTGCCCTCTTTGGCCTCGGCTACTTCTGGGACATCCATGTCCTCTGGTACTTCATCGTTGTGCAGGTGTGTCGAGCTGGAGGATGCCCAGGCTTTATCACCATGGCATCGTCCCGGTTTTTCAGTGGCCTTCAGGGATTGGGGTGGCCCAGTTTCTGAGCAGGGGAGCACTGAGCGTTTCCTCTCCCCACAAAACCTGGCCGTGCGTGGTGTGGGCGTCGAAACCTCCGGGCGTGCCCATCTCCAGACACTGCGGGCAGCTGGTTTGGCAACACCAGCCACTCCCAGTTTAGCCATAGGAGCAATGCAAACGGCTCCAGGATTGCCCCAGCAGGGAAAAAACCAAACAAATCGAGTGTTTTCTTAACAGCTTTGGGATAGGGGTGGCTGTTTTTGAGCCCAGTTGCCCAAAACAGTGCAGGGGGTGCGTGGCTGTGGTCGGTGCTTGCTGGCTGATGCTCCCCATCTCTTGCCAGGTCTGCAATGGGCTGGTGCAGACGACTGGCTGGCCTGCTGTCGTGGCATGTGTTGGAAACTGGTTTGGCAAAGGAAAGTGAGTTTTTCTCCAGCATGTCCCATGCCAGTCCTGGTCCCTGTTGACCCTGGCAGCCACCCCAGTGTCACTGACCCGGCTGTGTCCCCCCCAGGAGAGGTTTAATCATGGGCATCTGGAACTCGCACACCTCCGTTGGCAACATCCTGGGGTCGCTCATTGCTGGTGCCTGGGTTTCCTCTGCCTGGGGCCTGTCCTTTGTTGTGCCTGGCATCATCATCATCGCCGTGGGCATCATCTGCTTCTTCTTCCTCGTGGAGTGTGAGTGTTGTGATCTGGGCCACAGCAGGCAACCAGTGTAATGTATACAATTTTCCACCTTGCCCATCTCTAAGCATTTTTAACAATGCCTAACACTTATTTCCAACACTTATTTCCATATCCAAGGATGTGGATGTGACCACCATGGGGATACTCAGCATCATTGGGGTGGTCCAGGCAGGCTCATCCCCATACCAGTCACTCCTCTGAGCTTGTCTTTCTAGGAAATACCAGGGAAGTCCTTTGGGTTTTTACAGGGGACGAGGATACCCAGAGGTGCAGCCTAGACCTGGGGGTTCCCAGCCCCTGTGAGATGCTGGAGGGAGAGCAGGTGGAGTGGGGTTGGTGCAGGCTCCCCTCACAGAGTGTTCTTTCTTCCTGCAGATCCTGAGGATGTTGACTGCAGTCCACCTCTGCATCATGTGAGTCATGCCAATTCCCAGCGGGCCTGTCCTGGGCTGGGTGTTGCTCAGGGCACAGTGAAATAACTGGGTCATCAGGTTGTAACAGCAGGAATTAGAGCAATGTTCAGTTGTCACAGGGGATATTGTTGCTCTTCCACTGGGAGCATCCTCTGGGTCATGCCCCGGCAGCAGAGGCAATATTTCAGCCTCCTCCAGCCATGAGAGCCACATCTCTGCTTTCGGCTTGATTTTAGACATCCTCTGATGATGATCCTGGAGGAGTGACCATCAGTGAGAAGGACCCTGAAGCAGTCACCTCCAATGAGGGCCCACTCAGCGTCTCAGGCCAGAGCAGTGTGGAGCACTCCAACAGCCCCAAGGAGCCAGCTGAGGAGCCTGAAGCCATCAGCTTCCTTGGGGCACTTCGGATACCTGTGAGTGCTGGGATGGAGGAAAGAGCAAATCCAGAGCAGCTCAGAGCACCTACAGGGCAGAAAATGGGAGAAACCCACCATCCAGAGGAGGCTGGGGGTAGGAGGCTCCTCTGATGTCCCCTTCTCTTCTCCCAGGGTGTGGTGGAGTTCTCCCTGTGCCTGCTCTTTGCCAAGCTGGTGAGCTACACCTTCCTGTACTGGCTGCCCCTCTACATTGTCAATGTTGGTGAGTTTTGGAGACAGCGAGGTGGGAGAGAGCCTTGCAAGGGAAACATCTCCTCACCCCTCTCCTCTCCCCCACAGCTCACTTCGGTGCCAAGGAAGCCGGGGACCTGTCGACCCTCTTTGATGTCGGGGGTATTTTAGGTTGGTCAACATTTCAGGGTGGAGGGGGTGGATCAGGGATGATTTAGGGCCAATTCTGACCTTGACCAGTCTTGGCTGGTCCCTCCCACAAACAACACCCTCTCTTTCCCCTGAGAGGTTTATGCAGTGTTCACAGCACTCAGCAGGCAGCAAACGCCCCTCCATTTTCTTTTGGCATCCGTTTGTTTTGATGACCATCACAGCCTCTTTCCTAGGGTCTCGCTTGCTCAGGCACTCTTTCCTGCAGTTTGCAAGCATGGAAGAGACCAGAGGTGCATGGAAGTGCTGAGAAACCATCTGCAGGGAGGGAGTGGGAGGGATAAATCAAAGCTCTTCACTCTGATATTATGATGATTAACCTTGGGGGCACAGTGATCAGAAGATGAGGGCTGAGAGAGCATCACGTTGGATTTCAGGCTGAGCCAGGGCAGAGCTCTGCCTTTGGGGTGGTGTGACTGACACCTGCCACTCTTGTAGGCGGGATCTTCGCCGGCCTCATCTCGGACTACACCGGCGGCAGAGCCACCACGTGCTGCGTGATGCTGGTGGTGGCTGCTCCCATGGTGAGCTGTCACGCGGGCTCCAGACCCCGTCACGAGGGTTTCCTCTGCTCCGGCTCCTTTGAGTCACAGCTGCCTTCCTCTTCCCAAGCGCCCGGGATAAGCTGGTCACGCGCTCGGCTGAGATGAGAGCTGGGATTGATTCACGTGCCCAGATGTTCCTGGGAAGGATGTCCAGCTCTAGGGGCTGGGAAGGGATTGCAGAGACCTTGACAACTAAAAAAACCCCTGTAGGTTTTTCCATCCTGCCATAACTCTGCTCAAAGCCTTGGGGGTCCCACCGAGCCGGTCCAGCTTTTGTTTCTTTGATTTTCATCCCAAAAGCCCCAATGCTAACAGCCTCGTGCTCTGCTGGAGCTTGGCTTGGACATCCTTCCCAAGCACCTGCACGGAGCTCGTTTGGCTTTGCTTCCACAGCATGGCTAATTAGTTGTAATCCAATCCTGGCTGGCTCTGGGGTGGGAGCCTCTCCTGCCGAAGGAGCTGGCACATGCTGGGGAGCAGAGGGGCTGTGTCACGTCAGCAGCCCCAGGAGCACCACTGGGGCAAATTATGTCTGGCTGCAGCCCTGGGAGGCAGCAGAGCCTCATTGGCCAGAAATTGTGGCAACACCTCTGTTTGCCAGCTGCCAGGTATTTCATCATGCCAGTGGGATGCAGAGGTCAGGGGTGCACTCAGCTCCCCATCCCAGCTGGTGCTTGGCATGAGCAGTAATTCAGGTCTCCACATTCTCCATCCAGTCACCAGGGTCCTGCTGCAAGGAAAACGCTTGGTAAAACAGCTGGAGTAGCCATAACTGGTTCACCTTGTGTCTCTTTTCCAGCTGTTCCTGTATAACCATGTGGGTCAGAATGGCATTGGCACATCAATAGGTAAGGAGCTCTGTGGTGCAGCCTGGTCCTGTCACTGAATTGGTGATGGACACTGTGGATTTATCTCCCTTTATTCCTCCTCTTGAGCCAGGCTCCCAGGCTGAATTTGGGGGAGGGTGGTGTTGGGTGAGTGTTCACTGCCTGCTGGGTGGGATCTCTGTGGGAGAATGGAGATGTGCAGGAGGTGGATGTGTGGGACAGAAGTGTCCACACACAGGCTGGGAATGATGGATCCAATGTCCTGCTGCTCCCTGCACCTAAAGATTTACTCTCTTCCCGGGTACCTCTGCAGCGATGCTGATCATCTGTGGTGCTCTGGTTAATGGGCCCTACGCGCTCATCACGACAGCGGTGTCGGCAGATTTGGTAAGAGGTGCACCTCAGACCCCGCCACACTGCCCTTGCACGCCCAGAGGCTGTTCCCTCTTTCCCAGAGGGATGTTTTGCTGGGATTTCTGCGCTTTACCTTTTTTTTCCAAAGTCTCCGAAGCCCAGTGAAGAAGGGCAGAGCTGTCACACCTGGTGCTGTGCTCTGCACCCTGCCTCAGACACAGGGTTTTTTACTGTTGCTTTTTCACCTTGGCCACATGACTGTGTTTTAGCTTTGCTGCATCTCCCTCTGAGCACAAGCAGACTGAAAATGTATGGTGACAAATCCTCTGGGAATTTCTGCCCACTGTTGGCAGGTTTTGCCATGTTTGGCTGCAGGTAGCATTTGAGTTTGGTCTTCCTGTCTGTGGCTGGGTCTGACACATGGAAATTGCTGCCTGGGGCATTGGCCTCACTGTGGGATATCCCAGCCATGTGCCCCAAAGCTGCTTTTGCTCTTTATGTTTTATTCCTCCATCCTTACAGGGAACCCATGAATCTCTCAAAGGAAATGCCAAAGCGCTTTCGACTGTCACAGCCATCATTGATGGCACAGGATCTGTTGGTGTGTATGGCTGGGCTGTGAGGGGTGTCCTGGGCCCCTCTGGTGTGTAAGCTGAGGCTGATGTTCCTCATGTGTCCCCGCAGGTGCCGCGCTGGGGCCGCTGCTGGCGGGGCTCATCTCTCCCACGGGCTGGAATAATGTCTTCTACATGCTGATAGCCGCCGATGTTCTGGCTTGTCTGGTAGGTCTCTCCTTGGCAGGACTCCTTTCTGTGCCCTGCGGTGTCACAGGCCCCCTTTCAGCTGCCTGCTCTCTGATGGAGGGCACAGATGGTTCTCAGCAGACATCCAGGCACAGGGCAAAAGGCCTGTATTGACTCCAAGCCTCTGCTTTCACTTGGCTTTGCCCAACAACCTCCTTCTTGCTCAGGTTCAGTTCACATGATCTTTGCTAGGAAGAGGTGTAGAATTGATCTCCTGGTGATGAAAACACTGATGCCAAGGCTGGAGGCTGCAGTGCCACCAGCCTTGCAGCCATCCTCTGCCCTTCCTCTTGCAGCTCCTGGCTCGTGTGGTGGTCAAAGAGGCGCGTGGCTGGTGCGGCCCCATGGCCAGGCAGAGAGGGTACGTAGTTACCACCCCGAGGCAGCCTCTGGTCCCACAGTGCCCAAACACGGTGTCAGTGCTGCTCCAGAAAGATGTTTGTTACCCCTTGCTGTCGCTGCTGCATCTTCGCGCGGGCATCGCGAGGCCGCCTGCCCCACGCCCCGCTCCCGTGGCCACAGAGACATTTCCACCTCCAGCCAAGGCAGCGCCTGGGGGATTTTAGCCAGCTGAACCTCAAAGAAAACCCTCTTGGGGTGCTAAACACAGCGTCCTTGTGTCTTTGTAGCTCTAGTGTGCAGCTAACAGAGTCAGTGATGGATGGGAAGTAGCTCGGTGTGAGTATCTTCACTTGAGCCCTGAGGATTAAATGCGAACACAAGCCTGATTCGTTCTGATTCTGAGTTTCGCTTTGCAGGCTCAGCCTAGAAATAGCCACTCCTCCAATCCTTTAGGGCCGAGATCAAGATTTCTGAATCAAATGATCAAATTGCAATGGCTGGGGAAGAGTGGGAGGGTGTGGGAGGAACCGAGGAGAGGGGGATGTGATGTGGCTGGGCAGTGCATCCATGTCTCCACCTGACTTAGGAGATACTGGCCCAGATGCCAAATCGATTGGAATTGATTAATGCACTTGAAACATCTGAATTTATAGGCTTTGCCCACCTGTGCTACTGAGCTTGATTACACACAGCCAGGGCTCACTAATCAAATCTGTAGCCGAATCACTGCAGCGAGTGTATAAATAATCTCCAAATCAGCACTGGCCTGGCTCTGATTGCCACCAACATCCCCGTGTGCCACCTCGAGGAAGGGGCCACAGCCAGTCCTGGCAGTGGGGCTGCCAGACCCTGTTCCCCTGGGAATGTTTCGTCCCTTATGTCTTGTGTTTGCAGGTGAAAGACCAATAGTCTGGGCCTCATGCTGCGGTAAGTGCAGCCCAAATCTCCTTCTCCGCCTGCCGGTGGAGGGCTGCCAGGTTCTGCTCTCGTGTGCCGGGGCTGGTCAGGGTCACCACTGTCCTAGGGTTCACAGCACCCCTGTTTGCACCAAATACTGGCTGGTTTCTGCTGGGGGAAGCAGGTGGCTCGGTTTGTGGCAGTACTGCAATGTCTTGAGCGCTTTGGGGAGTGTCTCTGGAGCAGCTTGCAGAGAAGAGGCACAAACGCTGTAGGATTTGGGGGGACGTTTCAGCTTTGGCAGGAGACAAAACAGTGGCCGGATCTCCTCCTTGCGCCTGCTTCTCCTCGTGTTGCGGATGGGGCTGGGCTTTCCCGGCAGAGCTGTCTTCCCTTTCCATCTCTGGCAGCAGTGCAGTGTCCACCATGGATCCCAGCAGCTGTGGGGCGATGTCCTCAGCCGCTCGCTTGTGTCCCCGCAGGTATAAGGAGTTTTGATGTGCCCCTGCGAGCCGCCCCAAGCCCAGAGGGAGGAGAGGCTGGGGCACACCGGGAGCGTCTCGGCAAAGCTGCAGCCCAGCCTCGGGCACGGCCCCGCGGGCTCACTGCCACCGTGGGTCTGCTCCCAACGGAGGCAGGGGCGAGGAGTGGTCAAAGGGCCCTGGCCAAACAGTGTTCTGGGTCAATTCTTCACCATCGGCCGTTTTATTAATAAAAACCTACAAAATCTGTGTGGCCGCTCTGTGCCATGTCCTGACAGGGCTCAGACAAGTCTGTGAATAGTTGGGGACAGTGATCACACCCCTCTTCTTGCTTTCCTCCACGTGCAGTCTCTGGTTTGTGAGCCTGCCCCATCCAGATGCTTGGTATTCCAGGAGCTGGATCACGAGGATGATTCCAAATCACTTTAGGCACTGCCTCCCCAACAAAGCGCTGCTTATTCTACACAGGAACATCTCTGGGCTGAGCCCAAATTACGCTGGGTTTACTCTCCTTGGCTCATCCCACCGCAAAAAAAAAAAAAAAAAGAAAAAAAAAAAGAAGAAGAAAGAAAATAGAAAATTAAACCCAATGTTTTTCCTGATTATTAATATTCCAAAATCATACAATTTAGCTCCAAAAGAAGGACATGCATCCACCCCCACATGATGATGAACCATTCACACACTCCGGCTGCTCTCGATCCGGTGCGGGCAGCTGATGATCTTAGTTAGACACTTCCTAATTAGCAGGGGCCCCGGGGGGTTCAGGCGGTGCCGCTGGCTCAGAAGCCCCGCGGTGTCAGTCGACTGAAGCCAGGGCCAGCTGTGCAGCCAGCTGTGTGCTCCGGGGGAGCCCGACCTTGATGTGTGCCGAGCCGGGGCGCTTGGAAGCCGCGGGATGTGTTCGCAGTGCCCGGGATGTTGTGACTTCATCCCTTGGGATGTGTTTGCATCCCCTCGGCAGCCGGGGATCGCTCCTGGGCAGGCTCCGGCTCGGGGGCTCCGCATGTGCCTGGGATAAATTGCAACTCTAATTGACTTCACCTCCTTGGACCCTGACCCGAGGAGAAAACATCTGTGCCTGATGTGATTTTATTAAGAGCTGATTTCATCAGTAAAGGGGAAAAAAGGGTGGGGGAGGAAAGTTGCTAGCCACTTGGACCAGCTCCCTGTAAACCTCTGAAGGTGATGGCCCAGGGGATCAGGCAGCTTGGAGAGTGGCAGCTGCAGGTTTGAGGGGCCCAGTGATGGCCTTTGGTCCCCTCCACTCTGACTGGTGATGTTCAGTGGGCCTTGGGAAATAAAGCAGGAAAAACGATGGAGCAGGCAGAGAAAAACCAAAATCCCCAACTGCCCTTTTTGCCAGGAAAGTATCAATCCTGCTGGGCTAAATCCTGAAAGAGCCATAGGGAGAGATGTCACAACAGGGTCTGTCCTCAGCAGAGGCCAAGGGCTGACCCTGCAGTGTCCCCAGGCCACTGCCCATGAGCCAGTGAGTTTATTTGCCTTCATTGTGCTCAGAGAAACCTGGAGCCTTGCTGTGATACCGTATGGGCTGTCTAAAAAATATTAAATATTAAGTATCATATGTATCATATGTGATATGTTCTATATTACAGAATAGATAGGCACAAGGACCTCAGCACCAGCAGAGATCCATGAGCTGGGCTGAGAATGGCTCTGTCAGTGCATGTGTGATGCTTAATGGCTATTCCCTTGTGGAGAGAGGCTCAAAATACCTTTTTAAACAAAAAAATTCTGTAAGTCCTGACACCCATGAAGGCATATTGCAACAGCAAGTTGGTTTTGGGGATTTTTCGATTTTTCCCCCCTTCCTTTTTTTTTTTTTTTTTTTTTTTTTTTTTTTTTTTTTTTTTTTCCCTCCTCCTTCTTCTTCTTTCTCCTCTTCTGCTTGTTCTTTCAGCTGCTTACAATTTTTCCGGGACAAATTTATGTCTGGGCCATGTCCCACTTTATGTTTGGAAAGTCTGAACAGCCTTGGCTCCGCTGTCAGGAGTGAGGAGAAAGGGCACACAGCCCATGGCAGTTTTAAACTTAAAAAGAGCCAAATGCCAAAGAAAACTCCAGATCTCACTGAGCTTTGGAATTGAAGGGTGAGCGGGAAGGCAGAGAGGGGATCCCCTGGGTTTGCCTCAGCCAAAAAAACTAGTTAAATGGAGCTGAGCTCCTCTGGGAGGAGTCTGGAAGACAATTTGCCTTGTTTCTCCTCTGCTGGATAAGGGGCTGCTGCTTTTCCTCTTCCACGAGCCTCTTTGGCACTGTGAGCCCTGAGAGTCCACCTCTGTGGACTCCGGACAAACCCCACCTCAAAGGGGCTCTTTAGGTTGGGTAAGAGCAGCACTTGTGTTTTTGTGTAGGTGACGCCACAGCCCCGCAGCACACAGCGCCCTTCGCCAGGAGGCAGATGGGGAAGAGGCTGCAGAGGTTTTGGAGGAATGCCTGCAGTCTGCTGGGAAGGTGGAGAGGTGGCTGGGGCACGGGCTGCGATTACCTATGCAAGGAGCAGCTGGCAAAGGCTGAAGGGCTTTTTAATTAGCAGCAAATCAGGATCCAACAGCAGGGAAGCTGAAGTCAGCAAAGTCAAGGTGGAAATCTGAGGGCAGTTTTTCCAGGGAGGGTAATTAAGTGCCAGCAGAGAGCAGCGTGAGACATGAGGAATTGCCGTCATTCAAGGACCTTAAATCAAGGAGAGGAGTTTCCCCTGCAGACAGCCCTGCTCCTTCCATCTCTGCTTTGGCACTGCTCTCTGCCCTCCGGCAGGAGGGAGCAGCTGCCCTCGGGCTGGTGAGCCTGACGCTACCTGGGCATGCATCCTGCTCATTTCTAACAAGCCAGGCAGAGAATTTCGGGAGAGAAAAGGGCTGCTTTTCCAGCTGACCTGGGAGCAGCCAGCCTGCCCTCATCCTGGCACACGGGGGATCTTTTAGCACAACAGCTTTCTTGCACTGAGGTTCAGCTCGATTTTTTGCCTGGATGGGGCTTGCACCTCGGGACTCAGCAGATCTGGTGCTGTCATCCTGCAAGAGGAAGGCTGGGTCACTTTGGGCTGGTGTTGGTTTTCTTATCTTCTTTTCCTCCTCGTGTTAGAGCTGGGATTAATATACGGGAGCCGCAGTTTCGTGTTCGGACTCTGTGGTTATTAATTCTTATCTATATTACTATTATTAGAGCTCATGAGTTGTGAGCTCTAACTAGCAAAGTAGAAAACAGAGGTCAAATGGACTTAGACAACGCCCCAAATCCTCCATATTTCTTCACATATATTACTATATACTAAAATCTTAAAATCTTAAGTGTCTGGAATTCCAACAGGCTGGAGCAGGGCTCCTTGGCTGTAACATCCTCTGAGGTCCCAAAATCAGCAACCGAGAGGTTGGGGTTTAAACAAACCTGTCCTGTGGCACATTTATTCTGAAATAAAGGATCAGGCTGCTGGATGGAGGCAGATGTGCTAGCAAGGGGTTATCCTCCAGGAGTTGGAGCTTCGAGATGGGGATGGGAGCAGAAAAGTCACCATTTGGGGCTGGTTGGGAAGCTGCTCTGGCTCATACCAATTCCTTGAAGTGGTCTTTCCTTTTCCAAAAATAAACAGGAACCGTTTGGAAAGCCCCTATGTGGGGAGGAGCAGAACTCCCCAGAATAAATAAATACACAGAGAGCCCAGGTTGAGTTCATCCAGCTGGTTGTTCCCCACTGCCAAGGGTTGTGAAGGATGAGGATGAAGCTCAAAACGTCTCAGTGGGGGTGAGAGCACAAGAGGCTCTTTCCCCAGCTAATGGGGTTTTTGGGAAAATGCTGAAATGGCCTCCTTTAGCAGGAGCTACTCTGTCTCTCCTGCAGCATGGCTTTCTGCTCTCCCCAAAATAACTGTTGCACTATCAGCCTTTCAACTCATTTTAGCCACAGTTTAAGAGGACAGAAAAAGCCCTTATTTGGGTTTAATTACAGTGCGAATTGGGGAGAAGTTTCACATTTCTGCTTTTAGGGTTGGGTTTTTAGTGCCCCAGCTGCTTTTGCCGTGGTTTCCCTCCCATGTGCTGGACTGAAGCCCCAGTGAAACACCACTGTGGCCTCGCTGAGGCTCCCCAAATCATCCCACAAACCCGGGGATAAGAACACGGCAGGCACAGAGCTGGAGCTGCCAGACAAACCCCGGGTTCTAAACGTTATTAAGACGATGAATTAAATATGAATTTTGTTTCAGGCGTAACATCAAAATCACCAGGAGACCCCAATGCGCTTGTGTTGCATAAATGCTCAGCATTTCCTCAACACACTCGTTCAGCTCCCTTGGACACGGGCATCAGGACAGGAAGGGATTGAGCGTGGCTGCAGCTTGGAAAGCAGAAATGCCTCTTCTCTGGTTTTTTTTGGGGGATTGTACTTATATTTTTTAGCTGACTGAATCAGTGCTCTGGGGTGCTGGGGCATTTTCTGCCAGGGAAGCATCACCTCCACACCCACTGGCTCTGCCTTATCAATCTTTCATGTCCTGAAAGCCCTGCCTAGTGACTGACAGCTGTCAGGAAAAGGTTGGAAAAAGCCAGTTGGTTCTCTCATTTTTGTTCTTTGCTTCAAAAATAAAACAATCATAAAAAAAACCCCTTCTAAAACAGGAAAAAAATTTTAAAATCTGAGTTTCTGCCCTCAAGTTTTTGGCTGTGTTCATCCTGATCACTGCTCAGGGTTGTCTCACTGGCTTTGACCTCATTGTAATACTCACTGCCTGCTCAACCATGGAAGGCTGAGCAGCTCCATCCCTGTGGGGCTGGAGAACATGAGCCACAACAGAACCCACCTCACCCTGTGACCTGGGCACCTGTGGGAACCTCTCCCCAGTGCAGCAGGGAGGGTGAAGGCTTCTTCCCTGCTGCAAAACAGTCACAGGATGCTCCAGGCCACCAAAAATGCTTTTCTCCTGCAATTTAAAGCCTTTGAGCTTTCATGCAAGGAAACAAACTGCTGAGGGCACAGAGCAGTGGTGGCTGTGCTGACAGCTCTTGCCTCTGCTGCTCACCTCAGCACAGGTTGATGGCTTGGCTCTGCTTCAGCAGGACTCTTCCAATGGCTTCCCCCCAAAAATAGGGACAAAAATGGGATTCAACCCCACTGCTGCTCCTGCAAAACATCGAGTGTTTTCTCCTGCAAGAGGAGAAAAGGGGGACAGAGAAGGTGTTGGAGTTGATCAGCAGGTTCTGCAGGATCTGTGCTAGAATCCAGCAATAGTTTGAAGTTTTAGGGTAGCAGCGACTCTGAGGCTTTGGCAGCACCCAGGTGACACCTCAGGGCTTTCACAGGCAGGGAGCACTCAGGTGTCAGCAAGGGGCTCTTCCATGGCTGGCAGGACCAGCAGAGTTTTTCCCTCACTCCTGGGGAGGGCAGCTTTGCATTCACTGCTCTGGCATCACTTTGCACGTTATGCACTCCCCACTCCAAAGTTGCTCCAAGGGACCATCCCAAACAATCCACGGCCACACACGGGTGTTTGTTTGGTTCTTTTCTCAAACCCCCACATCTGCCTCAGAAAAAGGCACTTTTCATGGGCACTTTCACCACAGTGTGGCCAAATGTTACATCCCTGCGGAGTAAATAAAGCCTGAGCCGGGGATTTCTCAAAGAGTTTTATTAAACCACAGTGAAAAAGGAGCAGTAACAAACCATCTCTTGTGGGTAACAATAACAAACCCTCTCAGTTCAGTTCATTGCACTGAATCAGGAGCAGCACCAAGTGCCTGGATCTCAGCTCTCCTGTGAATGAGAGCAGGATTCAGAGGTTCACACACCTTTACAGGTGCAGAGGCTTGAACCCCCTGGGGAGGAAGAGGCTCATGCTCAGATCACACTTTGCTCTTTAAGATGAAGCAAAGTCTTCGCACGCTTCGCTGGCTCTTTCTGAGCTCAGCAAGAACATCATGGTCACCTCCAGAACAGTCTCCTGGTGTTTCTCTCTGGTTTATTCCCATGAAATCAGGATTTGCTCTTTGCAGAGACCGCTGTCTCTAGCTGCTGTGGAGTGGCTTGGCATACACAGGCTCCATGAGGTGATAAATCAGGAACAGGAACAGGCACCCGAGGAAGACCAGGCTCATCACAGCCAGGAGGATGAAGCGGCCGATGAGGAAGGTGTCCACAATCTGCAGGGAAGAGAAACACACAGATCCCAGCACGTGACAGCCCCAGGCTGCTCCAGGAGCATGGAGGGAGCACACTATGCTCTGGAAATAAGAACCACTGAGGCTCCCCCAGATTTCTCTCCTTGCTTTTTTCATCCCTGGCCATGGGCACTCTCTGGGATGCACAGTGTTCGACAAACGAGAACAAGGATCTCTGCAAAAAGCTATGGGGAATGTTAATGTGGAGCAGCACAGTACTGAGCACAGGGAAGAGACAGCAGTCAAGCCCTGAAGCAGTTCTCTCCAGTCACAAACCTCCAGCCCTGATTCCCTTGATTCCCTTTCAGAAGGGAGATGGTGAGGAAAAAAAAAATTAAAAAAAAAAAAAGCTATGGCAGCTAGGCAAGACACAAAGAGAAGCCCACAGCGAGGAGGCTGTTTATGAAATCCCCTCTCTGCCCCCCAGAGCTCTGCTCAGCCCCAGCTCAGCTTTATCCATCGCATTAGCTCAGCCCTGCTGCTCCTGCAGAGGGTCTCTGGTGAGCCAAGCGCCGGCTCCTTCTGCACGTTTCACTTTTTAATTAGCCAATTAGCAGAGTTTTGGTGCAGAAAGCCCAGGTCATGTATTATTGATAGGCAGGGCAGGTCCAGTCCAATTGAAGATCCGTAAAAAAATAAGCTTTTCCAATTCCATTTGCCTCCCAGGCAACAAACACGCACCGGGCTGCCCTTCATCTCGCCGCCAGCCTTCACACGAGCAGGTCAGATGTGACACAGGCAGAAGAAAAGAACATCACAAGTATCTTTTAGTAGGGATTTACACAGAACAAGAACCAGAAGAGCAATAATTAACATGCATTAATAATAGAACAGAGGAAACGGCACCTGAAAGGCCACAAAACTTTGTGTATTCAAAGCCCGAGGAGCTCTGGGAGAGCCCAGACAGCGTGATCCAAAAGCTGCGGGACATCCCTGTGCCTGGCCACGCCGATGGCTTCGTGCTCAGCCACGGCAAGAACCTACAAGAGAGCTCAAGAGCTGTTACTGGGCTTCAGCCAGAAAACAGAGATGAGGGAAAAGCAAAAGGCTGCAGAAGTGGAAGGAAAACGATAACGAAAGGGAAGGGCAGAGAGCGAGCAGAGGCTGCTGGAGCCGGGACTGAAGCAGGAGTGCAATCCCACACAGAGCCCCTGGGGACGGGAGGAGGGGAGCCAAACCCCTCGGGTCAGGCGGGCCACAGTGTAAATCAGCAATTTAGTCAGAGAAATTAATAGTTGCCGGCTCCACGAGCGACACAGCCGGTGCCAGCGGGAGATGCCGGAGAAGGAGCCGCAGGGGACCCAAAAGGCAGCACGGGGCATTCTCCTGGGCTATCGCTGAGGTCAAAGCCCATCCCCGGGGCAAAGAACCATTCCCAGGGCTTCGGGACGGCCGCTGGGGCCATTCCCAAGGAAAGGCCCATCCAGGGGCACCGCCGGTACCGCCCCGCCCGGGCTCACCTCCTCGGCGCCGGCCGGGGCCGGGCTCTCGCCCTCCCGGGGGAAGAGCAGCAGCGCTGCCGTGAGCGCGGCGGCCCCGAGCGCCACCGGCACCGCGGCGACCCTGCGGCGACAGCGGGGAGGGAGCGAGCTCAGCGCCGGCGGGCCCGAGCCTGCCCCATCCCCATCCCTGCATTCACCGGGCCCGATCCTGCCTCATCCCCATCCCTGCATTCACCGGGCCCCATCCTGCCCCATCCCTGCATTCACCGGGCCCGATCCTGCCTCATCCCCATCCCCGCCTTCACCGGGCCCGATCCTGCCTCATCCCTGCATTGACCGGGCCCGATCCTGCCCCATCTCCATCCCTGCATTCACCGGGCCCGATCCTGCCCCATCTCCATCCCTGCATTCACCGGGCCCCATCCTGCCCCATCTCCATCCCCGCCTTCACTGGGCCCGATCCTTCCCCGTCCCCGTGCTCAATGGACCCGATCCTGCCCCATCCCCGCATTCACCGGGCCCGATCCCTCCCCGTCCCCGTCCCCATCCCCGTCCCCGTCCCCGTCCCCGTCCCCGTCCCCGTCCCCGTCCCCGTCCCCGTCCCCGTCCCCGTCCCCGTCCCCGCGCTCACCGGGCCCCATCCCGCCCCGTCCCCGTCCCCGTCCCCGTCCCCGTCCCCGTCCCCGTCCCCGTCCCCGTCCCCGTCCCCGTCCCCGCGCTCACCGGGCCCCATCCCGCCCCGTCCCCGTCCCCGTCCCCGTCCCCGCGCTCACCGGGCGCGGCCGGCGCGGAGCAGCGCCAGCACGAGCAGCAGCGCCATGGCCCAGAGCAGCAGCAGCGCCAGCACCCCCGGCCCCACGCCCAGCGCGGCCGCCATGCCGCCCCGCGCCGCCGCTTCTGCCTAGCAACCGCGCTGCCCCGGCCAATCAGCGCTGCCCGCGGCGCGCCCCGCGCTGTCTATTGGCTGAGGGGCGGAGTGCGGGGCGTGGCCGCCGCTCTCCCTGCCCCGCCTGGCTCTCTTTCGGCGCTTCCCATTGGCTGAGGGTGGAGGGATGGGCGGGGCTCTCTGCGCGCCGCCGGAGCGGGGGTCCGCCGGGGGGACCGAGTGCCCGATCCCGGCTCTGATCCCGATCCCGATCCCAGTCCCCGCCCCGAGCCCGGCCCCGAGCCCGGCCCCGATCCTGATGCGGTCCCAATCCCAGCCCCGATCTCGGTCCCGGTCCTGGTCCCGGCCCCCACTCCGGTCCCAGTCCTATTGACCCCCGGCTCTCCTGGCCACATGGAATCCCAGGATCCCGCTCCAGCCGCTCCCCGTCCCGCGGCACTGCCCCTGTCCCGGAGCTCGCAGTTGCTCTCGGTGGAGCGGGAATTTCCCTGTCGCCCCTCCCGGTGCAGACGGATCGGTGCTTCATTACCTCCCGTTGGCCGGCGCCACCCCGCTCCTGCCCGCTCTGCTGCAGGGAGCACCTCGAACACGCTTTCAGCCCAAAACCCTAAAAATTGAGCTGTCCACACCCTCAATTATATTTAGGGCCAAAATCAGGCAGATTTCGTTAATACAGTAACGCTGACACGGGGACTGCAGCAGGGTTTTGGAACAGCCACGCCGGGGGTCAGCGGCAGCCAAGCCAAGCTGGGGAGGTCTGTCAATGCATCTTCTGGTATCAAGACAAGAGGGATTTCCATTTAAAATAAATATTTCAGCCTGTTTATAAATCCTGTCTCTTCACCATCACATCTTGCCCGTCAGCCCCAGGCCACTGTGGTTTGATGAGTGACTTTATCATAGAATCTCAGAATTACATCATAGTTTGGGTTGGAAAGGACTTTAAAGACGATCTTGTTCCAATCCCAGGCACTCCAGGCTCACCCACCAGTTAACCCAAAAAACCCCCAGAAAATAAACACTGATATTTTCTGTCTCAACTGCTTGAAGCCTGCAGTACTTTGGCTGCATAGAACACCTCCTGAGTGGGCGTTTTCTGTCGCTCCTTTCAAGGGGAGGAATAAAGCAGCGGTTAATTATTCCGCGCAGCGCCGCCCTGCCTTTGCCTGGGATGAAATCAGAGTCGCCAGCGTGACACCAAATGCTCCAGCGAGCGGAACACAAACTGTCTCCGACACCTGCCTTTACTTGGCATAGAGTGGCAACCGGCTGCCAACATATTAAAAACGTATGTTTGAGAGCAAACTCCTTCCTGCTCTGCCTCGTGTTGTTAACCCCACCAGGCGGGGTTTTTCCCCTCTGCAATCCCTGCCCTGCTGATGTCCATCTCTGCTGTTCTTTTCCCAGTCTTTCTCTCCTGTCATTCCCTGAGCTTCCAGCTCCTGCCGGGGATGAGAAATTAAACATTTGCTTCTGTTGTTTGGCAATCTCCCTTTGCTTTTCTCTGTTTTCCCATTTCTTTGCATTTTTTTTTTTTTGGAACTGGTAGTTTCTTAACCCCCAAATTTCTTTTTAATTTCTTAATTTCTTAACGCTGTTTTCAACTGGACCGTTCTCCTTTTACCATTTCTTTTGTATCCTTTGGCTTTTCATCTACAAGTTATAACTTTTATTCATCAGCCAATAAGTCCTTTCCTTGCCTTATTTTTCTCTTGTACCTCCTACCCACAGCTTTTCCAGTGGCCTCGTTAACTTCTTCCTATATTGATTGGGTTTTTATTTCTCATCTCCATGTCTTGGTGCTGCCTGGTAATTTCTTCATACTAGCCACAGCAATGTCCAGCCAGTTCAAGAGTTTGAAGCAGAGAGCTTGAATCATCCAGCTATTGATCCTCCTGGTGGAGAATGCCACAGCCCAGATATTTGGCCAGAAATTGAAAAATAAATGCAATATACAGCCAAGCAAGCTGTATATTGCATATATTGCATTTATATATCATTTATATATCATCCGGTGGCCAGCTCCCAGCTGTGCTGGTTGTTAGTTTTAACCCCATCATGGCAGTAGAGCTGATGGTAACTCAAGCACAACTTTGGAGTTTCCATGACGCCCAGCAGCTCAACCCCTTCCAAATACTTATAGATTTATCTCTTTAATATTAAATGTATTCAATATTTAATAATACATATAATATAGAACATATCACATATGATACATAGTATTTTTTTTTGCACAGCCCATCTGGTATCACAGCAAGGCTGCAGGTTTCTCTGAGCACAATGAAGACAAATAAACCCACAGGTAAGGAAAACTGGGAAAACCAACCCCATTGGTGTGACATTCCTAAGCTCAACCTTCACCAGAAATTTCTTCAACTCACATGCAGCAAAGCTCATCATCCTAAACACATCCCTCTTCTGCATCTCAGCCTCCTCCCAACATCAGAAATGCCTTGCTGGGGATTTGCCTTGCAGACTGCTCTGTTAGCCCAGAGCTGAATGTAAAAATCTGAGTTTTTTGCCAAAGAATCATTTATTGCTGGCCTAAAATGACTTTTCTTTCCAGCTTTTACCTGCTGGGATTTGGTCCCATTTATTGCTTGTGTCAGTGTTGTGTTGCACCTGGAAAAAAGAAGTAACAGGAAGTGGGAGAGGGCCAATGCTGGGCATAAAAGGTGAATTAAAAAACATGGGAAAGCAGGAAATATTGAGGATTTTTGTGCTGTTTGCATGACTTTGGGAGAAGTTTCATATTTGTGGTGTTTTGTTCCGGATAACTGTTGATGTAGGGAAGTTTGCTGGTGTCACACATTCGGGTTTCTCCAAGACTTTTGATTGGCCCCAGGTGGAATTTGCACCCAAACCCTTGTGCTGGGGACAGGACACATCAAAGTGATGACAAACGATGTGGTGATGATTAATTCCAGCTCCAATGTGTTTGATATCCATAATGCAGATATCATAAAGCCTTTCCTGGCAAGGCTCTCAAGCAATAATCTGCTTTAAATAAGAAGTGGAGTCATACAGATGCTGTTTGGTGCTTATGGCCCAGAAAACCCAATTCAAAGGGTTTATTTGGGCACAAATAATTCAGTGTTGGCCAGTGGATGGGCGCTGCTGTCCTGCCAAGGAAAAGGAGGGATTTGAAGGATGTGTCATCACTGTGGATAGTTTTTCCCAAGGAAGAGATCAAGGAGTTGTGGCATTTCTTGGCAAAGGCACGACAAAGATCCTGAGGCTGGCATTGGATGGAATGGGCTTGGCAGAGAGATGCAATTAGTGCTGAGGCTAATTAAACACTTGGCACAGGAGGACGGAGAGGTCACCTTCCTTCAAAGCCTGAGAGATGGGATCACATAGATCAAAACTCTTTTGTGAGAGGAGCAGCCCCTGGAAATGGGGTGGGTTTGAGTCAGGATGGCTTCTTCTGGGTTAAAACCTGCAAATCCACCGTGCCCAGCTCATCCTGGTGGCCAAAACAACCAACATGGCCTGGTGTCAAAGGATAATAAATGATCAAACTCTTGGTGGTGGAGTTGGAAGCACTGAGGGAACTGATTTAAAACCGCTCGCGCCGTCGTGAGACTTCCAGTTTTACGGCTGGAGCTCCCCGGTGCTCCAATATTAGAATTAAAAAGAAACAGGCGTTGATGCAAGAAAGAAAATATTCTGCTCCTGATTTAAAGACTAGCGAATTGCTAAATATTTTTATTAGTGGCAAATTTGCAGCTTGCTGGAACTAATTTCACGCCCGGTAGATATGGAGCTTAAGCTGGGAATGGCGTTAAATTACTCTCTTGTCAGGGTGTTTAAGCCTTGTGATGGGGATCTGTGGGATGGTGGGGACCTGTCTGGGAACCCCTTTTTTGGGGGCATTCCTTGTGGGTTGGGAGTCTGGAGATGGTGGTTGGGGACAAGAGTGTCAGCATACACGACATTTCATCCTCGGTGTGAAAGGAGCCACCAGTCTCCCTCATTTGCATAAATTTGCTTATGGGGTTTTGCTGCAAATCAGCGTGGTCATGAGGCCCCCAAATGCTTCAGCCTGGAAAGATGTTATTTATGTTTTAGGGGTATTTTGGAGATTGTTCAGGATATCCAGCATTTAGTTGATTTTGTTAATTTTAAAGTTTATTTAATCAATTATAAAAATGTATTGAATTGATTTAAAAAAAAAGTTATTTAATTTATTTTAATTGACTTTTTATTTAGAATATTCCAGCTTTAGCTGATTTAAGAGATGGGTAAAGGTTGGAACTGCTGTATCCCTGAGTGCCACTTGTCCTCTGGACTAATTTTCTCCATATTTTCTTTGTCAGCCAGATGTTTTACAGCTTGCCAATGATTTTCCAGCTCAAATCCCTCCCTCATCCTCCTACAACGCCTCGGAGTGCACTGGGAACCACCCAGCTTAATGCTGGGGAAAAACCCATCCCGTTTCAGCTTGCCCAGATACAAACTGGGACAGGTGCAGGTGTAGGGTCAGAGGATGTGGAGTCAAGAAAGCAAAGAGAAGGCGTCAGGAGGATCCAATTACTTCTCTAAAAATACTGCCAGGAGGCTGGCAGTGGTAAACAAGAGCTATTTAAATCCCTCAGTCCACTTTCTGTGGTGGGGAAAATGAGGTTAAATAGTTCTTCCCAACTTACCTGGAGGACACTTATGGCTGAGAAGCACTGAGTTGTCCTTTTCCAAAGAGACAACCCCCCCCCAAAAAAAGAAAGTTAAAATAATAGGAGAGGGTTAGTAATGTCTCCAGTGAGGATAGAGCTCTCTCTCACAGGAACCCACTTCAGATTATCTTTTTCTAGCTGATGGCAGAAATCAATTTTAATCATCCTGACAGGAAATGAGGATGTAAGACTTCAAACAGAATAAATCCTGCAACATTCAAAAATAATAAAATGGAATATGAAGTCATTTTTCAAATGGAAAAGAAAAAAAAAAAAAAACATCCCAGCAAGTGGAAATGGCTCTAAAAGGCTCGGGTTGGTGGGGGAGAGAAAACATTTCCCACTGCAGGACAAGACTGATGTCAGCCCAGGAGCACCTGGAGAACGTGGATGGAGGAAGAGAAGGTGTCTCTGTCGTCATTATGATTCCTCTTCTGGTTACCATCACTCCCAAGTGGGAGGAAGTTGGTAATTATTTGGGTTTGGTGACTTGTTACAGTAAATACAACTTTAGTTCAGTCCAGCAAATTTGTAAATTGGTGTGAATAAGGTTTTGGATACTCGGTTCTCTGAAGTTCAAGCAACTGCTGCTATTTCCCTGAAAACCCTACAAAAAGAAAGTTCCTGTAGTTGTCACCTGGGGATGTTTTAATGTCATTGTGCCCACATGGGATGATATATCCCCATGGAGTCAACATGGGTTGATATTGTGGCAAAATCTGTTCCAATCAAGGGGAGGAAAGAGGAGAGAAACTACCTGAGAGATTCAAATCTGGCTGTAGAGGCCTCCATTAGTGCTGCAAGGGAGGGAGAAGAGGCAAAGCTAAAGGAAGGAGGTAAAGAATCCATGGAAAATGAGTATAAGAAGATCGAGGGGAAAAAGAAGGACAGGAACAGGGTCTGGGGAGACAGCAACAATTAAAATTTGCTTTTCTAATGGCATTATCAAAGGCACACAGTCAAACGTTTTTCCAAGAAATTTCTATTTCCCACACATTTCCCTAAGAAATGCAATTTCCCACCAATCTTACCTTTAAAGAGTATCAATATGGGTCTTCCTTGCACCATCACTTTGGAATCCTTGTGCCTTTACCTGTGTGATCCTCCTCTTCCTTTTCACCCAAGAGCTTTCAGGTGAGAAACCAAGGAGCCATTGATAATGAATCCCACAACACCTCGTTTTAAGTGGCTCATCCTCATTAGTTCTTTTGGTATTTTTCACAGTGGCATTAATCACTGGCCACTCATTAGACTTTAATGTGCCCATAATCATCATCTGTCATAATTCCATTGCAATTGAGCAGTCAATAATGTCTTAAAACTGGAAAGGGTTGAGTGATGGCAACCCCTGCCCATGGTGGGATGTTGGATGACTGAAAGCAACCAACAACTGCTGAAATGCCCAAATTTATTGCTGAGACCCACAGGACTTTCAGGCAGGTGGATTTTTTGGCAGTCAAGCCCGTTTGCAGTTTTCATTCTGGTTTTATTCTTGGCTCCTTGCAGCACCTTTGTTCTCCCCCTTTTTCATTTGACACATATCGATTTTTTTTCCCGCTGTTTCCTGGGCTGCAGCTTGGAAATGATGCAGGGTTTTGATGCTGGTTTTTTTTCTTTAAATTTCCTTCCCTATTTGTGTGTGATGGTATAGAGATTAGTCATGATGGGACCTGGCTGGGCCCAGATCTGCTGGGTCAAAGCAGTTGACGTCAAAAATCACAGTGTTACTCTTAAGTTGACCCCTCCCTGACTCCTGAGCACATGGGATGTGGTTTTTACACCTCCAGATTAAATTTTAAGTTTTCCCACACCTCAAGGCTGTTGGTAAAAAGGATGTTTTTGTATATCTGCCCATCATGGTATTCAATCAACTCATGGCTTCATCCGACCCCCTGTGGACAACTGAAGGATGGAGACCACCCTTCACCCAGGGGCTTCCCCAGGCTGCACCAACCTCTCTGTTGTTTATCCTTTTATCCTCGTTTCCAACCTGATTTTTTAATTGCTGATGGATTAAAAAAAAAAAAAAAAAAAAAAGGACATGAATTCTTCTTGCTGCATTATGACTTTGTGGTCCTTCCAAAACCTCACCCCAGGTGCCCTGTGTCCTGCAAGGGCACCATTTTATTTCAGCCCAGGGGTTTGGGTCTCAGATCTCAGAAATTTTCCATCCCAAAGGATGTGTAAAACTAAATTTGCTTTTCTTTGCCTGTGGAGAAGATATTGTGTAGTGGTTTGGTTTTCTCAGGTCCACTGGCAACTCGATGAGACAACTCTGGCAGCCAAGGATATGAATCACTGAGATGGTATTTAAGATCCTTCAGGTAACCTGCACAAGAAAAAAAAAATTAAAAGGCGGCTAATCAAATGGCTTTGAGGGCTGTAAAAAAAGCAGAATTCAATCCCTGAGAACTTTCCAAGATGTAATTTCAGAAGACATCAAAGATGACATGAACCTAAGAAAGTAAAACTACTCAAAATTCAAAGTTTATAGTCCATCTGTCTCTTTGCTTCAGGGACCTGGTATTAAATTTACTGCTAACTAAAACAAATAAGCCTAGGAAAAGTCAGCGTCGAAATCTGCATACTCGTAAGAGAATTAGCAGAGCTCTCTTGTTATGATGGCTGCTTCTCAATTTGCATCTTTAAAGAGTTGTGACCATCTCTCCGCTTCTCCCTCCACCAGCTCCCGGGAAGCCAGGCTGGTGCTGGCATAGCTCAGTGAGGAGAGGCTGCAGGTGAAGGTTGGACTCCCATCACGGGCTGAGCCCCAGAGAGGATGGGGAATGAGAGCCAAAGCCCAGCCAAGGTGAAGAAACGTCTCAGGTGGAGTCAAAAATTTAAAAGGGCAGGATCAGCGTCTCCACGTTGCGTTTGGCGACTGTCAGGTGCTGCAGATATCCAAGGGAAACAAAAATTGGAGGAGAGCTCAGCCTATTGACCAAGCCTGGTCTTGTTTTTGCACAAGGTATAGTTTTAGAATTATTTGTAATTTTTGTTTCTCCCCCCATGGGTAGCCCTCCAGCCCATCTCTATCTCAATCAGCTGATAGTGCCTCTGGAAAATAGACTCCAAAGCTTGTCCAAGTGCTGGAGGTAAGTCACTTTAAACATCCAGAGCCTTCTTTTTTCTATTATTTATCCCTGGAAATGCTTGGGAAAGGATCAGTCAGTCAGATGCTTTCAGTAACTTTGCACAGGAGAGCCCGAAGGAGCAGCAAAAACCAGCCGAGGACTTATTATGCCTTGAAATTAAACATTTTAGAGGAGTAAGTTGGCAGCAGGGATTTTCTAATCAAAATATATATAACCTGCCATTTATTCATCACTTGCCCTCTGGAAGGACCCCAAAATGCTTTCCTGGCTCAACAAGCCATCATTAACCCCCACTCAGCCAGTGTGAGAAGAGGAGAAATCCCATTTTTAGATGTTTTCCTACTCAATCCCAGCTGCTTGGTGGGTTTTTGCCCATCAGTTGGGAAAAATCCTTTGTTTTGGCTTTAGCTTTCTTTATTATCAATCCATCAACCTCTCACAAGAAATAAACCTAATCTTATTTAATCTCGCATAGGAAAACCTCTGGGAATATAGAGCCATCCTGGCATTGATCATTTATTCTTAATATATCCTCCTTGTCCCTATGGATTATTGATAAACCCTTTAATTATATTCTCCCATGTATTTATCTATTAGTTGTGAAATTACATGCTCGTTTGTGTGTCTGAGATTGTTTTAAATGCACGATGGCTTCAAAAATAACATTGTTGTCTTGGTGTTTAAAATCTTTTGGGGTTGACTCCCTTGTTATTCCCAGGAAAATCATGTGCACAGGTAAAATGAGGAGTTGTCTCGTGGGTAAGTGAAGTACTAAAAACTGAGGGAAAATCAAGTTATATAAAAATCTTCCATGAGGTAAACAGTTAAAATTTGGGGACTCCTTTAATTTCATCCCACATTTGGCCCAAACTTTGTTGGGTTTGGACAGATGACTCTGTGTGGATGGTCCCTACGTTGCTTTTAAGGCTGCATTGCTTGATGCTGAATTTTCTCCTCACTTCTTGAAAGTCTTTACTGGAGAGAGTTTGGAAACGTGTAGGGAAATATTCATGTCCTTAAACATCTCCTAAAAATCTAGCACAAATTTTAATGAGTGATTTGAATCCAAATGCAGTGTCCGAGCCTGAGGGATGAAGGGCTGGTGGGCACCACTGGCACAGTTTGGAGAAACGCCTTCCTGAAACAAGTCCTAAATTGTCTTTAGGGATTCCTTTGTAGCATCTTTTAACTCCTGAGGGGTTGGACACCCTCATGTAAGGAATTTGGAAGGGACATTTTACCCCTCCAACCTGCTGCAATGCTTAAGCCAGGCTCAGCCTCAAGGAAATGTCCCCAAACCCTGTCTTGTTTTTAATATCTATCATTGAATAATTTACTGGGTTTTGCTCTTATGCATCTTGCGGAGAATCCCGTCACAGTTTTTCTTAGAGAAATCTGACACGAGCAATAATACAATCTTGGAAAGAGAATTGAATTATTTATGGAGGAGCAGTGAAATGATGGAGACTAAACCTCTATATTTTATGTAATTTGTTTTCTCCTGAAGCCCGTTATGTAAAAATGTAAATATTGCTGGTTATGTATGTCGCTGCTCTTGCCAAATGTTTAATATTTCATCAAACCTGCTCTGAGTACTCATTTCTTTCGGAAGGGACCCGTCCATGTCCTCTGGAATAAGTGCCAGTGAGTTTGTGGCAATTATATATTTACTGCACTAACTCCTCATATGCAGAATTATCTCCCTGAGGTGCCCATGCTCCAGTCTGGGCCATGAAAATGGCACAACCCTCAGAATCTGGGGGAATTTTGAGCGAAGGGGGTTTGATTTCAGGGAGGTTTTCCAGCAGTCTGGATTGGGATAGGGATGGAAAAAGGTGTCTGAATGATGGTGTCCTGGTTTTGGGGTTTGAATATCCTGTCCAGCTGCAGCCCAGGGGAAGAAGTGTGTTGGTACCCAAACTCTTCTCAGGGATGCAGCCAGGCACCTCCTGGAGATCTGGAGGCTCAGGGTTTGTAGGACAAGACTTGACAAAAAAAAAAAAATCACTCAGTAATGACCTGTTGTAGCAGAATTATGCCTTTTTTTGAGGAAAAGAAGTATAAGATTGAGTGTGAGAGAATTTTAATTTATCACCTAAAAAATCTCCCACAAGCTCCCATGGCTGAGTGATGAAGTGGCCAATCCAACTGGGAAATGTATTTTTCTTACCAAGGATGATAATTGATGATAATTAACCTCTGGAAAAACTCTCCAGGGAAGAAGCAGCTTTTGCCTTTGTGAAGGAAAAATCTGGGCCTGGATACATTCCCTGAAAGTGAGATTCCAAAACCAGTGGAGGAATTGCTTTGGTGATTGGTAACAAATTGGGGGAAATAAATGAGGGATGCCCAAGGAGTGAATGTGGGATATTCAAGGATCAAATGTGGGATGCTTGAGGAATAAACTTGGGATGCTTGAGGAATGAATGTGAGGAGCTTGTTGCTGCTGGCTCCATAAGAAATATCCTTGTACCATGAGAACCCTAAAACTTTGAGCTCTTGGATATTTTTGGCAATGATGTAGCTTAAAATATGCCCCACGTGTGCCTGCTCTTTTACATCCCTGTTTTCCAAGATGAGATGTGAGGAAGATGAGATGCCAAGGGTGGATGATCCAGTGGTCCTTTGATATCACTGTGATGGCTTTTCCATCTGCCTCCCCTTCTCTCTTCCTTTCCAATTCTCCAGCTTCTGCAAAAACCCGAAATATTTTCTGTCTGGCATCCCCAGCTGGTTGAAACAACCGGCGACAGCTTTATGGCTCCTCATCTTTGCTCGCTTCTGTGGAATAGTAATAAGGGAGGGGAAAAACGTCCTGCTGGCTGATTTACAAGGCAAGAAATTCCTATAAATCATTCCAACATCTCCAACGGACTGGGGGGATGCTCTGAGTTCCTGCTGGTTTTCTCAGTGATGCAATGCAGTGATTTTTTCTTTTTTTGGGTGGGATTCATCCCAACCACCCACTGCATCTCTCTGTTATTTTATTGATGGATTCCCAGAGGGAGCCATCTATTTTCCCTTGCTCTCCATTGACCAACCCAAAGGACCTCAGTGTGTGTTAGAGCCTGCTCCCAAGCAGGAGGTACAAACAGTGGAGCAAATATTTTCTGGATGGACTTATTTTTGGGAGAAACTAGAAGGAGGGATTTAGGAATGCTGAGTTCTCAAGAGGCCATTTGTTCCGGAAAACTGAGGAGGAAAAATTAAAAGTGTTTTGAGTTCCTGCACTTGAATTTAATTTGTTTG